>NC_142600.1:72463585-72776335 GCF_041222555.1 Hakea prostrata | reverse complement strand
TATTGAAATATTCAATAAAGTTATTCTGAAAAAGTGTCATTGAGTTGTGAAAAATAACAACGCAAGTGTACGCTGCTGTAATAAGTAATATAATGATAAAATAATTATTCTCTCGAGGACTTTAGAGTAAGTACCAAATTAATTTTATTCAAAAAAATAATAAGAAAGAGAATTATTCTATAGTATATTGCAAATTGAAAATTTTAAATTATGATATGTTAATATCTAAAAACCTAAAGGTTAGATTTCACCATAATTGATCCATCATTATAATCTGAAATATTTTTATACATCTACTAGAAGGGGAGAGATCTTAGAAAGACTAAATCATGGGAACTGCAGCAGCCTTCAATTGATGGGTAACAGCTCTGATAGCCTTGGGAACCAACTAAACATGGCTTCTATCTTCGGTTTAACTTCTTATTGAATTTTGAAGAGCAGTTGCTGTTAGGGATAATGGATGCACAATCATGAACGGAGAAGAACACAAGCAAAGCACACAAGGGAAATTTAACGTGATTCGGCAAAACCATGCTTACGTCCACCAGAGAGAAAAAGAGTTTCACTATTTCCAGGAAACCTCACGCCACTCTCACACCCACAAAGTGCTACCCTTTGCTTGCCCTCCATCCTAATCCGCTATAGGGATTGATTCCCCAATCTCCTACAGAGATTGATGCCTATAGGTTATCCCACATAGATTATTTATAGAGAAACCTAAAACCATAATCCCAATGTAATTACAGTTTTACCCCAGTACTAGTAATTAACCAAAACCCTGTTTCAATTACAAATACAACCAAAACCATAATTACATGGACCCACATAATACAAGACACCCAAACCCAAGCCTCCCCCTCCTTTTCTTTTGAAGTGTAGCATTAGTTTTTTGTGGCAACAAAGGCATCTTTGTAGTCTTATTGCGTCTTTACTGGACAACTCTACTTTATGGATCTTTAGGTCAATTGGTAGAGCACTTGGAACACAAACATGTTTCAAGGGATGGTGATTCAAATCCATGCACCAAGATTTTTTTTAATTCAATGATAAATTTGGATTATACATGACAAAGATTAAGTGTTAGTTAATTTTGTATTTAATAATTTATTTGACTTCCACTTATTGTATAGTTTTATAAAAGGTGAATGATCAATGTGTCCATGTGGACTAGGCGAGATGGTATTGTGAAAGTCTTGCTCTGGATGAAACCTAGTACGATAGTTTTTCAAGTGCCCTACCTAGGAAGAACATGTAGGAAGTTTATTTCAATAGAGGATCATATTCTAGCTCAAATATTTACATTCAATACATGGATTATCTAGTATTTGGCCATTTCATTTTATTTCATATTTAATAGGCGTGTCTAAAATATGTTACAGAGTAATATTTAAATAATTAGCGTTTAACTACATTGTATGTAATTTGTTAAAGTTCAAACAAATGTGTTTAACTTAAACCCTTCTTTTTCTTTCACAATTGTTTAAACAAATATTTGGTGAACAATGGACAGATGTCACCGGCATTTGCAGCAGCGTAAAGGGCATCGGTACTCGCTCCTACGAGAATGTCTAAGAAATTGACAATTTAAGATTTTGAATCTTCAGTTTTGACTTGGATTTGATCTTCTAGATGGATTATGGCTGCTCTAGTTATAATGCCTTTTGTTTGATGCATTTTTCTTATAATTAATTCATTGTTAATATTTTGATTCATAGGAATTTTTTCGTTCAATTTTCATTATCATCTTCCAACAACTTTTCATTTTAACATACTAAACTTATTTTTCATTCTATAATTTATTCTTTACAAAGTCACCAAATCATTTTTCATTTTTGACAAAAAATGAATTCTTGTACTAAGTAGGCATAATAGATAATGAAAATTGATACCAAAAAAAAAAAAAAAAAAAACACCCTTAATCTTAGTTAACTTTTATTTATCTATTTTCAATACTATCCTCATATTTTAAATTTAAAGTATTATCCATGAACCATATCTCCTAAATAAAGCGTGGACTAATGATCAAGGAAGAGACAAAAAAATCTCCAATTGTATAGGGAAACAAAAATATGAGTTGAATATAGAGTTTTCAACTCCATGTTATTCTTACTTATGTCTTTTATGATTACTTAATAGCAAGGAACGTCTTTGATATATTTCATCCTGTAAGGTGTCTGATTGATTAATATGAAAACTTCATTGGGTAGCATTAATTTTAAGGGATAATTTAGGGGATGGCCTTGAAAATTTCCCTTGAATTTATAAGAATAAAGTTAAAGGCTCATCAATAGAATATATTTATATGCTAAAAGTGCATTCCTTAATACTTCATCTTCTAAACCAAGAATTAGACGGGTGGAGAGTCTCACCCACCCAATTTGCTGGTACTCTATTCTCTCATTACTCACAAAGGCTTGATACATGCAAACCGTAGCTGCCACGGTCAAGTTTCTTCGCCTAGGTTGGCAAACTAGGACAGGGTTTGACGCACTAGATGAAGAACCCATAGGACAGGGTTCGACGCACCAGATGAAGAACCCAAGACCCTTCCTTGGCATATTAATTCGCTAGAAGTCAAAGATGGAAAGGTATCATCACCTACGGCTGCTTTTTTTTTTTTTCGCCCTTGGTGCACCCATCATAAAGGGCAGACCAAAGCTTGAATATTTTTGCTTTAAAATTGATAAGATACAGGAAAAATTGGCGGGATGGAAGGCCAAGGTCATCTCTCTTGGTGGCAAGTTAACACTCCTCAAGCATGTCATCTATAGTATTCCCATACATATCTTGGCATCTATCTTTTTTCCCTCCTTTTCTTTTTTCTTTTTTTTTTTTTTTTTTTTTTTTTTTTTTTTTTGGGGGGGGGGGGGGGTGGGGAATGGGGATAATCCACCTACCCCATGTCGAATAAGAGAAGGTCATGACAAATCCATAAAGCCCCAACTTCTTTCCCTTTGTTATTTTATTTATTTAAATTTGGGAAGTTTCGTGAAACAGTCTTTTTCTCCTTTAAAGAGGTCACAACTGCTGATGTAATTAGATGACGTCAGCCCTAGCAACAGGCTGGCATGTGGGTCAGGGAGAAAGAAACTTATAGAGGAAAGTTGCTTTTCGTTTTGGTTGATAGTAACGTTGTTTTGCTTTAGGTATTTTAGGCCTTCGGATAGCGCATCTCAGTCGAGGTTTTCCCAAATGTTAGTTTTTCAAAAGTCAAGATTTAAATCTCAATTGAAATCTTAATCCGACGGTGCAGAATGTGTCTGTGAATGCGTTTGAACCCAAACAAAATCACTTCTTTCTTCGTGTCTTAGGATTATAAATTCTGAACATAGATCAATCAGCGATCTAGAGTAAGTGATTCACCTTCTTAATTTGCAGTCTCTCCCAGTTTTTGTTTCTCTTCCTCTGCAACATTAATACTCAAAAACAAATATGAAGGTCAGTTTCTCTCTCTCTCTCTCTCTCTCTCACTCTGGATCAAATTCAGTATAATTGCTCCGTTATTTTAGCTATGTTGAAGCATGGAATCTTCTGTGATGAGTATAGTATTTTCGTTATCTGATTCTTTCTTGCGCTTATTGGCTACCCACCTTGAATTTCTAATTGTTTATTCTGATCTGAGCTACCATTTGCTGCAGAAAATAGTGTTGGAAATTGATCTATACGGAAACAACGAAAGACAGAAGGCCATGAAGGCAGCTTCTTCTGTTCCAGGTATCCAACAAGTGGGCTTTATGAAACTTCTCTCTCATCTGAAGCAGAAAATAACAAGTTTTCTCTGTCACTCCCTCTCTTTTTATTTATTTATTTATTTTTCTTCTTATGGGTAGGAATTAATTCCATATCAGTGGATCTAAATGAGAAGAAAATGACAGTGATAGGAGAACTGGATCCTGTTGATATTGTGGGGAAATTGCGGAAATATTGGCACACAAAAATAGTCTCCGTCGGGCCACCAGAAGATCCTAAGAAGAAAAAAGCCAAGAAAGAAGATGACAAGAAGAAGAAGAAGAAGGAAGAGATGGCCCAGCTGGTTAGGACAGCAATAGAGCTTGCTGGTTATAACAGTCCATATAGAACAGTATGTTACCATGTTGAGAAGGAGGACGAATATTATCCCAACGCTTGTGTTATCTTATAATTTGGAGGACCAATCAAGCCAAAGCCATCTAGCTAGCAAGCTCCTCTGTGTTAAGGTATATTTTGTACATATTGTATGCAACATGTTAAGTATTTTGTTGGGTTCAATTTAGTTTATGGGTTTAGATTGGACTAACCTAATATGAGAATAGCTAATTAAGGAGTTAGACTCAACTTATTTCATTAGTTTTGGCGCATTGATCAAGTACTAACACAAGATCACCCCACATATTAATATTCAATTCGTGGGAATGGGAGACGTTGGATGGGTTGGAGAGTGCCCTAATGTTCTACTAAGATCTAGAACATCTAATAGAACGCTACACAAGAGAAACCCAACCCCTTTGGACACCGGTGGTGATGTGCCTTAGGTCGGTTTTCCCTTGTTTTTTCAAAAAATTCTTATTAAATAAGGGTAATTTGGCCATTTTGAAATATCAGAGACAGGGAATTAAAGATAAAACTTTTTACAGGGAATAAGAATAAATAGAAAGTAGATATAAGCAGGAGATAAAAAGTTCTCCTATTGAATACTAACTTATTGAGTCAAGTTTTTCACCTTGGAAAGCCTCTTAGTTTGTGTTTGATGGGGATGGTTGACAAAAACACATTCCTAGTCAGTTTCAATTTGCGTGGCGACTCATTTTCTATGGTCATGTTATAAATTCAACATCAGAGATCACCTCTTTAAAGAATTTAACCCCACCCTCTAAATATTAATATGCACGACTATTTATCAGGTTTAATTGGAATATTAGGAATGAGCATGGCCAATGTCCATCAATTTTAAATTTTTATTTTTATTTTTTAATTCATGTTCATACTAAATTATTCATATGACGAAAAAGAATCATCTTAGAAAAATAATTCATGAAAAATAGTTTTTTCACATGAAAATGTGAAAATATTACAAGTGTCATATCATATAAGAAAGAATGGGCCAACATGCTTGACCTCCTTCTTCAAACTAAGAAATCAACATCCCTTGTCTAATAAACACTTCCCAAAGCATTCAAACTTAAAATCCTCCCCCCCCCCCCCCTTTTTTTTCCTTCTTTTTTATTATTTCAAACCAATCATAAGGACTGAGGCTACAAGCATAAGAGATAGGAAGGGGAGGCTTTGAGGGACAAAGGTTCAAATTCAAGATCTCCTTGAATTTACTATCTTTATCTATGAGGGTGCCACTACTGTGCTAGAAGCACATCCACTCTAGCTTAGAATCTGGGAGTTGGAATTTACTATCCTTGAGGAATGAGGGGAACCGAGTCAACCATGGAGTAAACATTCTACCTCTAAGATATATGACTCATGCCTTTAAGATTTGGAATTGAATTCTCATTGAAGAAGCCCACTGCTGTTAATTTTTTATCAGAATTCAGCCTCTTCTAATTTTTTTTTGTACTTTTTAAACTACGCCACTGGAGAGAGAGAGAGAGAGAGAGAGAGAGAGAGAGAGAGAGAGAGAGAGAGAGAGAGAGAGAGAGAGAGAGAGAGAGAGAGAGAGAGAGAGAGAGAGAGAGAGAGAGAGAGAGAGAGAGAGAGAGAGAGAGAGAGAAGAAAAAAAAAAGTGGTCTTGACCATAGCTCAATGTTACGTATTAATTGCACAGCACTGAAGCAGAACGCGATAAAGACTACTCTAGCCAAATAGAGAGTATAGAAATACTTAATAAAGTTATTCTAAAACAGTGTCACTAAGTTGTGAAAAATAACAACGCAAGTGTACGCTACCGTAACAAATAATATAATGATAAAAGAATTGTTCCCTCAAAGACTGTAGAGTAAGTATCAAATTAATTATATCAATTTTATTCGAACAAATAATAAAAAAGAGAATTATTCTATACTATATTGCAAATTTAAATTTAAATCGAGATATGTTAATAGATAAAAATCTAAGGGTCACATTTCAACATAACTAATCCTTCCCACTCTTTGATCCATCTTTATAATATGAAATATTTTTTTCTGATTGATAGTCAAGATTCCCTTTTCTATCTATTAGTTTCTCTCGAGTACTAATAGAAATTCACTCAATTGCTAACCCACTATATTTCTATGTGGGTTAAAACAACTAAGAGATCATTAAATTTTATGGATTCCCATGTAACAGCTACTCAAACCATGTAAGTATATTTCTATCCTACATGTAATTCATGGCGTTTACTTCAACGAACTAAACACATAAAACCCCTATCAATTCATTATGATTAAGGAATCAATTGATTAGTGGCCAATTAATCAAAAGTATTAAGAACATAAGTAAAAACTCAATCAAAGAAAACAATATTCCGAATTATATTGATGAATTTAAGAGTGAAAATTCAAATATAGGCTACATTTGATCCCAAGAAAATTTTAATTAGTTCATTCTTGAAATTAAAAACATCATAGAAGAGTTCGAGAACATTGAAAGAAGATAAAGAAAAACCAATTCCCAAGCTCCAAGTCTCTAAAACTAATCTATGTCTCCAAAATTCGTCCTCTACACTCCTCCAAAACGTCATGCAGGTGTTGTTCTTGTTTTTACTCAATTTGGTACAATTCTAATTTCCTAATCAGACTCAACCAAGTAATTCTAATTCCCAAGCTCCAAGTCTTAAAACCAATCAATGTCTCCAAAATTCGTCCTCTACACTCCTCCAAAACGTCATGCAGGTGTTGTTCTTGTTTTTTACTTAATTTGGTACAATTCTAATTTCCTAATCGGACTTAACCAAGTAAGGATTTGGCGTACAAATAGGATTGATTTTGAGAGCTCAAATGCACAATCCCACCATTACATTTGAAAAGTAAGAAGTTATGAATCTCCTATCCAAAAATCAGCTTGATCGGATCACCATCCGATGAAGAATTTGATCAAAACTGGACAGAGACAATCAAAAATAGGATTTTTCCCTCTTCCTTTTTTTAATCTAGTCTCAAATAAGAAATAAAACCCTAGAGTATACAAAGAATCATTCTCTCCATGGTTTTGAATTGAGGAAGCCTCTAGAGTCTACTCTAACTTGATGAAAAAGATTTACCTTTTTTTAGTCGAATAAAATTCAGTTTGATTTTTTAAGATTTTTTTCACATAATTTCTCAATAATACCCCTACATATTTGGCTGATTTCTTGAAAGCACAAATAATAATTTTAATTAAAATTTACTAAGAAATATATAAAATCTCCAAAATTATAGAAATAAAACCAATTAATTAGTAGCCATAAAATCTACTCATCAAAAGCAAAGTTTTTAAACCTATCTTCACTTTCATTGGAGCTTTTCTTGACCTAGATTTGGTACTCGAATATGTATGGTAAATGTGTCAATCGTCCTAACTGTATTTTTCATATCTATGTATTGTGTCTTAGATCCGATCAAGGTTCCAACTTAGCCTGGCTGACTCCCGAATACGAAGATGATGAAACCTATAAGAGAGGTTAGACGCGGGCCGGCTAGGATGCCAGGCAGCCATCTCCGATTGCTAAGTCAGTCGGTGATCAAATTAAGATCCCGTGCAAGTGCTACACAGGAATTCACTAAAAAAGTATACGTGCCTTACCGAAGGGGTGAGTCTTCGGTAAATAGTATGCGGATTACCTTTTTGAGAACCAACAGGATCCCCCAGCGGTTGCCCCGCCTAATCGTCTCTGTGGTTGACCTTCCATTTATGATGGCATTGCCTTATTGGCCTTAGCGTGGATGGAGCCTTCCTTATGCAATGCCGGATCAGCTCATGGCCCGACTGGATAGCTAGCTCGATACCGGTCGGGTGCATTCTTCCCGTATCACTATGAAACACTTTATTAATGTTTCACCCACCATGTGATAGAAATGAATCACATTGCTGACATCTCTCAACCATAGGGAGCTCTATTTTGATCTACTCTTACTTAACTAGGGTCAAGCTAGTCTAACCATGTCTAGAGTTAGAACCAATATGCCTTAGTATCTTACAACAACGAACAAAGCAAGATTGAGATTACTTGTTTTATACATCTACAGGAAGGGGAGAGATACTAGAAAGACTGAATCACAGAATTGCAGCAATCTTCAATTGATGGCTAACAGCTCTGATAGCCTTGGGAACCAACTGAGCATGGTTCTATCTTCGGTTTGACTTCTTATTGAATTTTGAAAACTCGAAATTGTAGTTGCAATAAGGTTGATTAAGTAGGATAGGGAAAAGATAAGGGAATTTGTCTTTGGGAATCTCCTCTCAAGACATTCTTCTCCCTCCCTCCCCCCCCCCTTTCTTTTGAAGTGTAGCATTAGTTCTTGGTGGCAACAAAAGCATCTTTGTAGTCTTATTGCATCTTTACTAGACAACTCTACTTTATGGATCTTTAGCTCAATTGGTAGAGCACTTGGAACGTGAACATGTTCAAGGGGATGGTGATTCAAATCCACCAAAATTATTTTGATTCAATGATGAATTTGGATTATACATGACAAAGATTAAGTGGTAGTTGATGTCTAATGTAATATTAATATTTTATTTGACTTCCACTTATTGTATTGTTTGATAAAATGTGAGGATCAATGTGTCCATGTAGACAAGGTGAGATGGTATTGTGAATGTCTTGCACTAGATGAAACCTAGAATGATAGTTTTTCAAGTGCCCTACCAAAACATGTAGGAAGTTTACTTCAATAGATGATCATATTCTAGCTCAAATATTTACATTCAATACATGGATTATCTAGTATTCGGCCATTTCATTTTATTTTATATTTAATAAGAATGTCTAAATATGTTATAGACTAATATTTAAATAATTAGTGTTTAACTACATTGTACGTAATTTGTTGAAGTTTAAAAATAAATGTGTTTAACTTGAGCCCTTCTTTTTTTTTCCACAATTGTTTAAACAAAAATTTAGTGAACAACGGACAAACGTCACTAGCATCAATCTGCAGTTGCGGCATAAAGGGCATCGATACTCGTTCCTACGAGAATGTTGAAGAAATCGACAATCTAAGATTGTGAATCTCCAATTTTGACTTGGATCTGATCTTATGGATGGATTTAGGTTGCTCTAGTTATTATGTCTTTTGTTTGATGCATTTTTCTTATAATTAATTCATTTTAATATTTTGATTAATAGGAATTTCTTTTTCAATTTTTTATTATCATTTTCCAACAATTTTCATTTTAACATACCAAACTTATTTTTGTTAGAACTAGAAGACCAGAGGCACAGTATAGACAGACCAATATCAGACAAAGAAAAACAAAATATAAAGTAGTATACATTATGTCAGAACCACTTACTAGAATGAAGTAGAAGAAGCGAAAACAAAATCAACACGAACTCGAACAGGGTGAGTTGAGGTGTACATATAATACTTTTCCTTATGGTATTTGAACACCCCCTTTAGTGCAGATTGGGTTAACCTTGACATTCTCACCTCCAAGATACAACAATTCCTTAGATCTGAAGGCTAGCTAGCACTCCAACAGATTATACTTGCTAAAGAGATACGAAGGTAATATAGACCTAATAACTCTATGAAATAGAGTTAATTCTAGTAATTTTATACTTGAGATAGCTTGATTCAAGAGTATTTTTATCTTTGTTTTAGTGTTACTTGTCATTAAATTTTATTTTAGTGAGTCTTATTAGAATGTCATTTATGTTATTCATGCATGAATTTCTCTTGAATTAATGGATGGATTTGATCAGTCATCTTTCTCTTGGCATTGTAGAAGAACCATAAAGAATGAAGATATGACATGAAACATAGAAGAGGAACAAAGAACATATCTTCTCAACTTGTTGTAACAATGTTGTAGCATCATAGTAGAGCAGAATATTCTCAGATTGAATACACGTGGTACCACCTAGTGAAATATCTGAAAAGGGCTAACTAATTAGACATTCTTCTTGTCACTACGTGAAGGATCTCAACCCTTGATTTCAGAAGGAAATGTTCTAATCCTACAACCCATTTTTACCCTATCACTTTAGGGGGAAATTGGAAAAAATAAAGAGGAGGAAGCAAGAGGAAGAAACAAAGGAGGACCGGAGAGAAGAGGAAGCTGAGCTCGTGCAAGAAGAAGACCTACTGAAGATAGGAAGGTAGAACAATGTGGAAGCATCTCCGAGTTTTCTATTTGGTTTTATAATTCTTAATTCTTCATATTCTAGCTGAACTGTGTTAATGACTGCATATATTTATCTGCTTTTGAACTTTAATATGAGCTAAGCTCTTATTGTGTTGGGATGATAACGAGTACCCGAACCTGTGATTTGAGCTGTAATTATCCAGTTTTCTGTACCTCTGCTATAGCACAGTCTATTATCAATGTATTCAACGTGTTAGTTTTTGAGTATGATCATCCGTGAGTGACTGCTGTGGTTTTAGTTAATTGGAAAGTTAATTAGACCTAGATAAATGCTGAATGGCATGAGTTAGCTTAATCTTTATTTGGGTTTAGTTAATTAGTGGGTGGGGTAGGAATACTCATCTGCCTCACGTAACCAATATTGGAACTTGGGTGTAATCCGCATCCTCAGTTCAATTCTCCATAGAAATATGAGGGTTTTGAAATAGGATGTTAATGCATATGTGGATTGTAAGATACCCATATGCAATTGTGTTATAGGTTCCTTGATATACCTTGTGCTGCAGCGTTGCTGTAGTTTTGACAGTCAAATTCAAGGGAGGGGAAATTGATTTCCAACATTCTTACCATTTATTATAGTTCCTTCTATTGCATATTTTTCCTTTAGTATCTTTAGTTTAATTATCCGTCTTTTGTTTATTTAGTTCATTAATCTTACCTTTTGCATTGATAGTTAACGATAAAATTCTTCATGGGATCGATACTTTACTTATTATTTACTACTTGATTGCGACACATGCACTTGCGTAAAATTTTTTTAAAATCAAGCAAACAAGTTTTTGAAGCACAGAAAGGAGTAAAGCAAAAACGGAATTTTTTCTAACTTTTTAGAACACGAAATTTTTGTTTTTCCAAAAAACCATAGTAAAAACTCTTGTTCTTAAGTTCTCATCTATTTATAAACTTGTATGGTTATAGAGTTTTCTGAGTCATAATCCAAGATTATAGACATTTAATATTATTATAATGTCCCATGGCTTGGTTAGACTAGGGTCCACAGACCACAACCGCAATCACACCCGACTCGGCCCAGCTCGGTGCATACGCGTGATCCATATTTAACTCTCTATCGGGATACACCCCATTTAGGAGCAATCAACGTATATATAATTTATATTCTCGTTAGCTCCATCCAATGTGGGACTAAACAAATATGGTAAATTAAATTACCTTATATATATGCTTAATTGCCAAAATCTTTGGATCAAAATCTTCACATCCAAAAAAGTCCTTTAGAAGCAATAATCAAACAAGAGTCCTAAAACAACATTAGGGAGATAGAGTTTTAATGTTTTGAAACTTATCTAAATAATATATATATATATATATAACAAAAATCCAACATCATTCTAACTAACTTTTATTTATCTATTTTCAATATTGTCTTCATATTTTAAATTTAAAAACATTACCTATGAACCATATCTCCAAAATAATGTGTGGATTAATGACCAAGAGAGAGACGGAAAAAATCACCAATGGTAAAGGGAAATAAAGAAATGAGTTGTGTACGTATAAATTATTTTTCAATTCAATGTTATTATTATTTATGATTTCTTAACAGCAGGGAGCATCTTTGATATATTCCACCCTATGAGGGGTCTAATTGATTAATATGAAAACTTTATATGCTAGCATTAATTTTAAGGGGTAACTTAGGGGATGACCTTGAAAATTTCCCTTGAATTTATAAGAAAAAAAATAATAGGGTCTTCAATAGAAACCAATTCCTTGATATTTTGTCTTCCAAACCATGAATTAGATGGGTGGTGAGGACCCGCACTTCACCCTCTCATAATCACAAAGGCCAAGCCCTAGCTGTCGCAGTCAGGCTTCTTGGTCTGTTGGCGAAAAAGGACAGAATTACGAAGAACCCAAGACCTTACCTTGGCCCATTAGTTCACTAGAAATCAAAGATTGGAAGGGACCATTCACCCACGTGGCCATGTCCATGGCCATTTATTTATTTATTTATTTATTTATTTGGTGGAGGTGTGGGGGAGGGGCGGCAGTGGGGTGGGGTTAATCCCCTAAGCTCATGTTGAATCAAGAGAAGGTGACAAATCCATAAAGCACATTTATTTTATTTTAATTTTGAAAGATCCATAAAGCAGTCCTTTGAAGGGGTCCAACTGCTTATTTATTAGATGACGTCATTCTTAGGAATATATTTTGGTTTTGTTTGATACTAATCGTTGTATTGCTTGGGTATTTTGGCGTCCGTCAGTGCATCTCAGTCTAGATTTCGATCTTAATTGTTTGTTTTTCAAAATTCGGGATTAAAATCTCAATCTGAATATATCACCAAATGCATTGACCCCAACCAAAAGCACTTCTTTCTTTGTGTTCTTAGGGTTATAAATTCTGAGATAGATCAAACAGCTCGAGATCTAGGTAAGCGATTCACCTTCTTAATTAGCAGCGTCTCCCACTTTTTGTTTCTCTTCCTCTACAATATTTATTATTCAAAAACAAATATGAAGGTCGGTTTCTCTCTCTCTCTCACTCTGGATCAAATTCAGTTTAATTGCTCCGTTATTTTAGTTGTGTTGAAGCAGGGAATCTTCTGTAACGAATATAGTATTTCGATTATTCGATTCTTTCTTGTGCTTGTTGGGTACCCACCTTGAATTTTTAATTATTTATTCTGATCTGATCAGCAACCATTTGCTGCAGAAAGTACTGTTGGAAATTCATCTAAACGGAAACAAAGAAAAACGGAAGGCCATGAAGGCAGCTTCTTCTGTTCCAGGTATCAACAAGTGGGTTTTACGAAACTTCTCTCTCAGCTAAAGCAGAAAATAACAAGTTTTCTCTCTCTCCCTCTTTATTTATTTGTTTATTTTTCTTTCTTCTGGGTAGGAATTGATTTCATATCAGTGGATCTAAATGAGAAGAAAATGACAGTGATAGGAGAAGCGGATCCTATTGATATTGTGGGGAAATTGCGAAAATATTGGCACACAGAAATAGTCTTCTTCGGGCCACCAGAAGATCCTAAGAAAAAAGAAGATGAGAAGAAGAAGAAAGAAGAGCAGGAGCAGAAAGAAGAGCAGAAGCAGAAAGAAGAGATGGCCCAGCCTAGGGCAGCAATAGAGCTTTCGGGTTATAACAACCCATGTAGGACAGTATATTACTATGTTGAGAATGTGGAAGAAGATTATCCCAACTGTACTTGTGTTATCTTATAATTTGGAGGACCATTCAAAGCAAAGCCATCTAGCTACCAAGCTCCTTTGGTTTAAGGTATATTTTGTACATATTGTGTGGAACATGTTAAGTGCTTTGTTGGCACTACAAAAAAAAAGGGTTTTCGTGGCGGTTTTTTCCGCCACTAAAAGTGGAAAAAACCGCCACCATTTGATTCGTGGCGGAAACCACCGCAGCGATTTAATATCGGCGGTAATAGGTACCGCGCGTGTAAGCTTCAATTAGTGGCGTTTCTATATAACCGCCACTATTATTATGCATACGCTGGCGGTAATTACCGCCGCTAACTAAATATATAGGAATGGTGATGAGAGGAATTAATTTTACTTTAGCGGCGGTAATGTATAAAACCGCCACTAAAAGTCACTATTTAGTGACGGTAAGCTAAGAAACCGCCACTAAATGTCAATATTTAGTGACGGTCATTCCTCTAACAGCCACTATTTATGTCATATTTAGTGACGGTAAGTTAGATAACTGCCACGAATTATGTCCTATTTAGTGGCGGTTTTCCAAAAACCGCCACTAATTGTGTTTACAATTAGGATGAAATCCCTTGTGATTTCCTGCTCATTAGTGGCGGTTTTTTGTTACCGCCACCAATTACGTTACTTTTTTTTTTAAAAAAAAATCCCTAATTTTGCTATTATATTACATTTATTCCTGAAAGACAGTACAAATACATGAATAGAAAGAAAATTCAAAAAAGCTAACAGTATTCAAAGAACACAATTAAGAAAAATAAATACAATACATATTAATCAAGTCAACAAAAACTACATGTGGTACTATACTTGATGTTACATGTTAATCTAAACACCAATAAGAGAAGAAGGAAAAAAATGACACAAAAAGGAATAATCCAATCACATTAAATTCAGAATTCGTCATTAAAAGAGTGGCTGCTTAGCCTTGCAGAAGTTCAAAAGGAAGTTTGTTTATATCATTTCTTGTCCAACCACTCTTGTCTTCTCTCTCTCTGCAAGGATAAGCAGCCACTCTTTCTCTTCAGTACCAAAACTTAACTTCTGAAGTTCTTGGAGTTGAGCATTAAATTCATCAAACTTCTTCAAGGACACAGGTCAGCTTCATCAACTGCAGGAGCCCCACCCTGTTCACTGAGTTTCAAATTCCCAGCAATCTCTTCCCATATTTGTTGCAATGCAAACAGAATAACAATTTGTGATTTCTTCAGTTTCATACGCATTGCTACATGTCCAAAGAAAACCAATTCAGGATGCTAAATGTAAGGCAAATCCAGTTGAAAGAAAATTTGCAAGGTACAAAAGTTTAAGAAGATTGCCTGCAACTGCTGCAGTAGAGACCCACTAGTTGTCACTCCACGAAGTGGACTCTGGGCATCAGTGACTGCCATTAGGAATTCTAAAGAAGGTACAACCTCACCTGCAATATACACAGAATTGAGAAGATAATCTCAAGGTAGCGCTCCTTTTATTTCTTTTTTGTTCCCATGAAAGTCAAGTTATATGATATAGACAAAATTCACAATTGAAAAAAAGAATTACAGAGGTTGGGAGAGAATACTAACTAAACATATATCACACTTCCTTTTTTGTTCCCATGAAAGTCAAGTTATATGATATAAACAAATTTCACAATTGAAAAAAAGAATTACAGAGGTTGGGAGAGGATACTAACTAAACATATATCACACTTCCCTCTTTGGTTGAGAGTATTCTTTCTTTCCTTCATAGCCCTGGTGTTCCAACTGGTTAATGGATATTGAAGTCTTCTGGGCTCTTTGGGGGGGGGTGGTTTCTAAGTGTTCCTGATTGCATGGCAGCAACTACAACATCAAGCGAAGGAAGCTCTCACAGATCACAAACTCTGCTCATGCTCTTTCTTGGGCTGCTCCTCATCATTCTTCTCCTAGCTCATCCTTCACACCAGTCCAGGATATTAAACATGTCCATGGCGGCTTCTTCTTTACCAACAGAGAGGCTTCTCTCAGATTCATCCACCAACACCACTTCATATCACATACAATGGTGGTCAAAAGCTTACTCGTAGTGAGGGGTTCTCCATCAAAGAATCATCTGTACATTTTCATTTACTAGAATTTTGACTTGTTTTTTCAGTTGTGAGAAGCTTTATTATCTAAGTCGGTTTTTTACTGTTTAGTCTAGTTTTTAAGGCTTCGGTTGGAATCTTGAATTTTTAAGGTTTGGCCTTCCTCAAGACATAATGGCATCACATTTTTCAAAGGGTATTGTTTTCAAATTTGGAGTGGAACCGTACTTAGCCTAATAAACTGTAATGTTGTATAGAATTTATTCATGATTCTGATAAGTAAACTGTTTTTTTTAATGCGTTAGCTAGTGTATCACTTTGTTCTTCATGGATGGAATCAGTAGCACTAGTAAGCTAATGCTAAGAAAGTAAAAGAAAATATTGGGGGCATAGGATCTGGATGCCCATTTAAAAGGACAGCTAATGCTAAGACTAAAGAAAATAAGGAACCAACTAAAATTGGAAACCACCAAAGTAAGCTAATGCTAAGAAAGCCAAACTGCCAAGTTATTCCTTCATAATTTACCCAAACAATTAAGAAACTTAAAATAACTTATAATAAATTCCAGTCCTTGTTGGACCAAAAACCTTGGATGGTTTTGTTTGGTTTTGGGTTTGGGTTTCCAAAACCGATCATACCCGTCCAACCATTAAGTGCACCCACATCCATCAGCACCCCATATGGTAACCCATCGGTTTTATTAAACAATCTTGGAAATAGATGCAGACACAGAAAGATGAGAAAACAGTACATTTATTTATTTATTTATTTATTTATTCATTCATTATTTCTTACTATACAAAGAATATACAATGATGTGTAAGGTTTTCTTCCCCTTTCTTCTGAATAAATTAACTAGAAAGTAATCAAAGTTTCCATGACCCAGTAAGCAATAGCTCATATTAAATTACAGAAAGAAGTTACATGAAATAATTGACAGAGAGAGAGAGAGAGAGGGAAAGATGGTCTTACTTGTCTCTTGAGATGGGATATATGAGGATGGGGCCCTCCAACATAATGTCTAAACATAATGTCTTCTGTACCCCGCTTATGCCGACACCTACTATCTGCTGCCAATTTCATCTATTCTGCACACCACAGAGAATTGCAATATTAGATCTATTCGAACTACACGGAGGCTCTGAACTTTATAAATCTTTCGACATGATTCATGCAACCTTCAGATCGAACCTGAACTATGATAGCATTAGGCTTGTGCTTAGCATCAAAAGTATCTACTGTAGATATTGTAAATGCAGAATTCGTCATTCGATCAAATATCATACCTTGTTTGAGAAAGGCCCACTTTGCATTCTGAAACTCTTCATGGAAGCTAAAGATGAAACAGGAACACAAAGGAAACTAAATCAGTTGGGTAAGTGATCAAAACATATCATACATGAAATAACAAGAATAGCAAAAATAACAGAAACCCATTTCAAATCTTGATCAGACTTACCAAGAAGCTAAATCAAATCTGAAGATAAGAGCAAATACGAGGTACAGGGTGGTCAAACAGGTGATCAGATCCTTGGGAACACCATTATACACGAGGATCAAAATGGACATAAAGACATAATAATAATAAATAATAAAGCAGAAAAAAGAAGCAGCGAATCTCGAAGATAGATTTGTTTAACATAAACATCAAAACAAATAAGGAAAACCCACAAGAAGAAGAACACAAAAGGAAAAGAACGCAAGATTCTTCACGTGAATATTTTATCTCCAAAAAGATCCACAAGAACAATAATTCCATTAAAAATAAAAACCACATGAAAAGTAACTCATCCAATAATTGTTAATATGGAAGATAGAGCGTGTGGCAATGCCAACACCAAAAATTCTGACCTGTACATTACCCTTAATTTTCATGAAGCTGGCGAAATTTGTTCAATTCATTTTGTTTTTGTTCTATTCCATGTTTAGCTTTATGGACTAAGTACTGTGTTGACTGTTGAGGACCCAAAGAAAAATCCGACTTGGATCAAATACAACAAATTCAAATTTCAGTTTTCTTTGTATATATCTTTAGAATGTCAGATGACTAGTGTCGTGGATGGATGGAAGCAGTCTTGGTTGATCTAATAATCAGTTTTTATTTATCTCATCTCACATCAGAATACGATTATAGAAATTGAACCACCCAAACATACAACATGCAATATGTAGCTCAAATACGTAAGAAGTAAAGAGAAATTTTTAAATATGCTAAGAAGCTATCAACCTTTGGTTTTAGACTTGATATTCAAAACCCCTTCACAACACTGTAAAAATACTCAGAGAAGATTCATTTATTGGAAAGGTTCAATGAATCAAAAATATCTTAGTCAAAAGGCAATTATTTGACATCTTGTCGCTACGCAACAAAAATTACCACTGCAAGCAATTCTATGGTTTTAGATAAATGCATATGCAGAAAATGGGGCAATCATGGCAAAAATAGTGATGTGGTGAAACAAATAACTTCTAATAGGTATTTCTAAAATAATATTAGACTTAAAGTTAGATAAAATAAAAATAAAATCAAACACCATTCATACTAAGCATCACTCTACAAACAGAAACTACAAAGAGCAAGAGAATCAAATTACAGCCAAAGGTAATTCTGCTCACAGAACCTCTGAGAATAAAATAAATCCCCCGAGAAATTTGGAACTGATACCTGAGACATCAGCAGTTACACTTGTTTACCTTTTTGCATTTCAAGTGAGAACAATTTATTGAATTTGTCCTACAAAGGACAGCAGCTTCTATAAATCAACTAGATCTTCATATAGCATAAATGACTGTGGGAGAAACATTGGCCTTTTTTGCAAGATGCCAATGGTAGGCTCACAATATGGAGTTGTAACACCTACCTTCTTTGAGATGACCAGCTTTAATCGAAGAGGCTTAGACCAATGAGTGAAACTGAATTTAATCAACTAATTCTCAACATTGAAACCTGCAGAGATGTTGGCAGAGTTGGTAGGAAGAGGAAGGGAGGCAACATTAAACCAGATGCCAACCTTGATATATACAGCCTAATGTGCAGGCTGATTAGAGTAAATTGAAAATGTTAAATGTTTCGAGTGGTTAATCAGAGTACAAATCTTCCAAGTCAATAGTCGTAAATTTAATTCATTGATTTGCAAAAGCTAGCTGCGGGATTGTTGATGGGTGTAAATTGTTGATGAGCCCCGGGCTCAAAAGGCCAGAGCAGCAAAGGCAGCTCCACAAAAGTCATTGCAAAACCAGTTCCTGATAAGGTAATAGAGATTAGCCCAGGTACTAGAAAGAAAAACAAACAGCGGAAGCCTCTGAACCAAAGAAAATAAAGAGAAGTAGAAGGGTCATCGAAGAAGAAAACCCAAACCATGACATCAGTCCTTACAGCTAGGAGCAAGGTTAATCTCTTTTTAGAAACCTCCATTCTTTTCCTTTTTCTTTATAGGAAAAATGAAATCTACCATGAAGTCTCCATCTACATGATGGCATCCCTTAATAATATGGTTTCATAGAAAGACAACTAAATAGAAAGAATACAAATAGAAAGAAACTGAAGACAATTTACAAAAACTAAATTAGAGCACACACACTATTGCTATTGCCAAAGAAGACGATACATTCATCTGTACTATACCAATGTTTCACCACCCAAATCTTCATCCAGGTATCACTTTAAAAATGGGAAGAGAAAAAAAAATTATAAAATCCTTGGTCACTTGTAAACTAACTAGGAATCCAAATATTTTGTAGACACAGATAGCTGAAAACAGAAACGTGAATGGGAGAAACTAACTGTATGGTGGGTGTGGGTGATCTGAGGATTGAAGTACAGAATTGGTATATTGAAGGCAACGAAACATAATTGGTATGAGGAGGCTAAGTTGCGCACTGTACCTGAGGATGAGCTTCGTTGCAAGCGAAATGATGGGAGAGGCTGGCGATGCAAGAACCCGGGAATGATCCCTGCCTTCAACCTCACACACTAGATGAAGTAGTTGTTACTTCAGGTAACTAAATCAAGGCATAAGACCAATGCCAAGAGTTTTGTAACTTTTTAGAAGAGACTAATTTACTGAACCTTCATGATCAACAAGACCACCTCTTCAAGTATGACTAATACAAGACCTCATACCTGCAACAGGGCAGAATAATTACACAACGAAACAAAGAACTGGAAGAAACATTTAAGGGGGAAAAATCAGCAGGGGAAAAACACAGATGTGACAATACCCAAACCTATTATTATGAGTTAGACCATATAAACAAATCCTTCATGAAGTACCAAATATAAACAAATCCTTTCCACCACTGTACCAGATCGAAAAAAGAAAAAAGGGGTCTATCATGTAACTAGAAGAGGAAGAACAAGCAAAACGACAATGGTCTTCTTGTATGAACAGTAACACCACTGTACCAGATCGAAACACTAGTAGCTAGATATCAGTTGACGGAAACAAGGCTCGGTGTGAACCAGAAGAATGGATGACATGGCATGATAAATTTCCAGTAAAACCAGTGGTGAAGGACGACAACTAATGACTTAACCTAATCTCATCGCATCCTTGAAACTTTCTACCTATCAAAAACGATAACAAGGATGGCAAAAAAAACACTACCAAAAACAACATTTCGGAGCCATCAGTAAAATCGAAACTGAAAATAGCTTAAGGACTTGGAATCCAAATCTTGAGAATAGATGAAACAAGTGGTGAAAGCGATTCCAACTTACCCTAAATCGCAGAGAGCATAGAAAAGAGAGAAAAGCCGTGTTTCACCGTAAGCTTGCGATTCGCCGGTTTGTCCAGGGAAGAACCTTAAGTATGGTCACCGTAAACTTGCGAGTGCCGAAGTTGATCCAAAATTTCGAGTGGATTTCTCACCTTGAAAGTCCTATCGATCTCTCTGAGTTCTGAAGTTGTTCGTCTGAAACAAAAAACAAACTGAGTTGAGAAGCTGAAAATGAAAATCGAACGGAAAATGGTCAAAAATTGACGCGGGATTGGGCGGGAGAGGAAAAATCTAGGGTTCTTTGCAGCGGTTCCTATAAAACCGCTGCTATATTTATCTTCAGTGGCGATAATATATAAACGCCGCTAAATATATTAATATTTAGTCGCGGTAATATCCGGAAGGCCACTACTTATATGCTATTTAGCGGCGTTAATAGAACAAACGCCACTAATATTTTATTACTTACCGACGATTTTCTAAAACCGCCACCAAAACCCCTATATTTTCACTCAACCCCCTACCGCCCGAGGGGAGCCCGTGTTTTTTCCCTAATTAGTGGCAGTTTATTGAAAACCGCCAGTAGATAAACATTATTAGTGGCGGTTTATCTAATTAAACGTCACTAATTCTACTTTTTCTTGTAGTTTTTTGTTTTTTTTTGTGTTTGTTTTTGGGGGCGCCCCCCTAGGCCTGGAATTTGAGGGGGGGGCCCCTTTTTTTTTTTTTTCTTTTTTTCATTTTTTTCGCGCATCGCCCCAGCCCCCCCCTTATTCCCCCCCCCCTTTTATTCTCCTTCTTTGGGGGGGGGGGGGGGGGGGGGGGGGGGGGGGGGGGTTTTTTTTTCCCGAGATTGTATTTTTTTTTTTTTACACATCAAAATACTAGGGGGGTTGGGTTCCCCCCCCCCCCCCTTTTCCTTTTGGGGGGGGGGGGTTTGGTGGGGTTGGGGGGTGCTCTTTTTCTCCTGGTGTTTTTTTTTTATTCCCCCCAAAATCTAAAGAAGGTTTTATGAACCCTACACAACACATTACTGTCTCTAGAGCGTCTAATAGACCGCTGCACTAGATAAACCATACCCCGTTGGACACTGGTGGTGATATGCCTTAGGTTAATTTCCCCTTATTTTTAGGAAAATCCTTATTAAATAAGGATAATTTGGCCATTTTGAAATATCAGAGATTTAAAGATAAAATTTTTTACAGGAAATAAGAATAAATATAAGGAGATAGAAATTTCTCTTATTTAATATTGACTTATTAAGTCAAGGTCTTCGCCTTTTCGCCTTGAAAAGCCTCTAGTTTGTGATTGAGCAAGTCACATTCCTAGTCAATTTCAATTTGCGTGGCAACGCATTTTCTATGGTCTTGTTGTAAGTTCAGCATCAAAGATCACCTCTTTATTGAATTTACATAATATGTGTAAAGGAGTGACATACACGTGTCACTGTTTCCATGTATGTCACTACCAATATATATATATTAATGATGCATGTGCATATGCACTTGTGTTGTCTCCTCGAATATAATTTTTTATTATCTGTATAATTTAAATTTTTTATGTTTTTTTTCTTTAAGTTGAATTTAAGTTCGAAACCTATACGTTTTCATCGCAAGGATGCAAATAACTTTTCCACAAAAAAAAAACGCATAGTTTATTCGATCTTACTGGTGAGAGACCCTTCAACTCTTGATTCATCAACGACCAAAATTACTTCTAATTCCAAATAATAAAAAAAATCTAGGCCAATTCGAGAGAGAGTGAGTGAGAGAGGACATGCAGTGCATTGCAAATACATCATTATAAACTTCCTTAAAAAATTGAAAGGATCTACTTCTTCTCAAAATACCGCACTCATGTATTCTCCAACACGTTAGCCAAAGAATTCTCACAAAATTCCATCACCAAAAAAAAAAAACATTTGGATGACTTTTAGTGATATCATTGCTAAGATCTCCTTGTTTGCCAGTTTTAAGGAGTCCTCATCATTACGTATGATGTGCTTCAAACCAAACTGCTTGGAAGCATGAAGTACATCTCAAGCAAGTAAACACAAGAAAATCCTCCTTTAGCAATACCAAACTTGAATCTTTACATTAGCAATATTAATTATACAGCAAGGTAAATACTAGAGAATCATCCTTTAGCAATAATATGACTATAACCTTTAAATTAGCAATATCAATTGTATGTCCTTCTAATCAATTGTGCTCATTGTGTATGAATGGCTTGAACCACCACATGATAAAATATAGACAAGCTTGCATTTTGGTCGAGTCAATTAAATACCCCAACATTTAACACAACCAATATAAAAGATGAAAAGAACATTAGAAGCTCTGTAATGCATGATGTAGAGATTAAAACTTTTTGCTTAATGTGTCGAAACTCTCCAATGTACAATATCCAAAATGGACATTAAATTGTGGTTCTTTCATAATTTATAAATAACTTTTTATAAGATAAACTTTGTTGCTTAATACCACCGTGTAAAGATCTGTGCCTCCAATTTTGTACTATGTACATATTAAATCTCGAAGACAACCGGAACCTGCTTCCATCCACAATCATGGATCTTGTGACAAGTTTCTTTCATTTATGCAAATTTGATGTTTATGTTATTTTGACAAAGTGGAAAGCCATTGAAAATCGATCCTATATTTAAAGAATCAAGACACAGCTCCCAATGTACATTAGGATCAGGTTTCTTCAAAGTTCTACATCAAAAATGCATGAATTCACCCATTCACAGATTTGTACATTACAAACCTTTCAGTTCAGAAAAGAGCATGACAAAAAGGCATCTAAATCATTTACCTCTAAGAAAGCCATATAAATCTTTGTTTAAGAGCAAAGTTTAAGGAAAATTAGCAATAGAAAATCTCAGTAGATGTGAAAAAGAAATCTTTATTCCCAGTGATATTCACGATCAAGCTAGGGGAAAATCCTAGCAAATATACAAATCTCCACATTCCTGTCATTTTTCATTGAGCTGTTAAGCACACCTTATTAAAAAAAAAAAAAAGATTTTTTCAATGAACTACGACTAAAACCTAGATAAAATTTTGGTGACAGCATAGTTCCTATCATTTTTCATTAGAGCGTTGGTTCACTGTTGACTCCACCACCCCTACCCCCACTATATCATCCCCACCCACCCCCCAATTAATTGTATCCCATTTGATGATATCCCTAGCCCTGATGTAAGTCAATTTTTTGTAACTTCCAATAATAGATTGAATGTTTAGGTTCAATTTTTCTGTGTAATGCAAGGAATATTTAAGTTGTTTATTTATTTTATGCATGTGTATTTAATTTTTTTGATCAATGCAATTTCAATTTCAATTTCAATTTTGAGTTCAAGCTTCAAGTTTCGAGTGTCAATTTTCAAAAGGATTTGTTTTTATTTGGGTCTAGCAATTGCAAATTTGAATCATTCCAGATTTGGTTGTTAGGGTTGGTTGAGATTCGAATCGATTGTTCAAGGATTATTTTTGTCATTCAAGATTCAAAGATGCAAGTAAGTAGCTTTCATTAATAATCTTCTCTCCCCACTCCATTCCTGCTTCTGTCTACCCTTCCATATTCTTAACTTATGATTTATTTTTCAGCATTTATTTGTTGTTTTTCTTTCCCCCTGGGTCTTTGATCAAAGATGCCTACAGTGCCTCTCTTTAGTTAGATTTCTCTTTTCCTTTTATTGCTTTGTTACTTGTTTTGTTATTTATTTTCTGCATTTTTTTTTCCTTTAATATTCGTTCCCCCGATCGACGGACTGTAAGCTACAGCAAATGATCCACGGTCAAAGTCATCCTAGTTATACTCCTCTTCCCTCAATCCAGATATGACACTCGGATCATTTATTGTTTGCGTATTTTACTCTTGCTTTTTATTTATGCATTTTTTTATTTATTTATTAGATGATGATTGGTTAGGTTATGTCTGTTTTATTTTTAGTCTCAATTCGATTGCATTAGATGTATGTGTTAGGATCGCTCATTTAGTTTAATTAATTAGTTGGAAATTTTGAATCATTGCACTCTCGCGTTACCGTTAAGAGGTTAAATTATAAAGTGGCATATCTCCTTGAGATCGACCCGTTAACTACATGATACCATATGCTTGCGATTACTTTTATTTTGCAAACACTCATATATGAAGATGATATTTTAGTCACTGGAAGTAGCCTCCAAGCTATCTCTGAGCTACTTAAGTCCCTCTCTACCACATTTGCCCTTAAAGACCTTGGGAATCTACATTATTTTTTGGGTATTGAAGCCACTAGACAGCTGTTGGTCTTCATTTGACTCAAAAGAAGTATATCTTGGATCTTCTTTGTCTGGTAAATATGCATGAGGCGAAATCAATGCCAACTTTGGCTTCTGGTGCTTCCTTGAGTCTTTACACTAGTACTCCACTAGCTAATGGGACTTTATATTAACACACCAGTCGATGTTTTGTAGTATTTGGCTAATACCCGCCCTGACATTAGCTTTGTTGTAAATAAGGTTGCTCAGTTTATGCACCACCCACTGATGTGCATTGGTTTGTTAGCAAGCACATCTTGCACTATTTGTGTGGTACAACTACACATGGCCTTTTCTTTTCCAAAAAAACTCTTCGGTTGTCTTATCAGCCTATGCTGATGATGATTGGGTTGGCAGCCCTGATGATAGGCGTTCCACCATTGGATTTTGTGTTTATCTTGGATCTCATCTGGTTTCATGGGGCTCGCGCAAACAAAAAACTGTTTCTTGGTCTTCCACTAAAGCAGAATATCGGGCCATTGCTGCTATCTCTACAAAATTAATTTGGTTGAGGTCTCTTCTTTGGAGAAATTAGGGCATTTTTCCCACAGGCCCTGGTCGTCCTGGGTGACAACCTCAGTGCCACCTATTTGACAGTGAATCTTGTTTTTCATGCTCGTACCAAGTACATCGAAATAGACTTTCATTTTGTGCGCGACTTGGTTGCCTCTAAATAGCTGGTGGTTCATTACATTTCCACTCTTGATCAAGTTGCTAATGCTCTCACCCAAGGATTACCTCCTTCTCGGTTTATTTTGCTCCATGACAAGCTTACGGTTCTTGACCCGTTTTGCTTGCAGTGGCATGTAAAGATTGACATACACATGTAATTGTCTCCGTGTATGTCACTACCTATATATATCATATGTGATCCTTTGATTAATTAATGAAAACTCTAAAGTCTAACAATATGCATGACTATTTACCAAGTTTAATTGGGATATTAGGAATGAGCATGGACAATGTCCATAAATTTTAAATTTTTATTTTTATTTTTTAATTCATGTTCAGATAAAATTATTCATATGACCAAAAAGAATCCTCTTAGAAAAATAATTCATGAAAATTAGTTTTTTCACATATACATATGAAACTATTATTAGTATCATATCACATAAGAAAGAATGGGCCAACATGCTTGACCTCCTTCGAACTAAAAAATCAACATCCCCTTGTCTAATAAACACTTACCAAAGCATTCAATTCCACCCCACCCCCCCACCCCCCCCCCCCCTTTTCCCTTTTCTTTTTGATCATTCAAACCAGTCATAAAGACTGGGGCCTACAAGCACAAGAGATAGGAAGGGGGTTTGGAATGACCAAGCTTCAAAACCTCCTTGAACTTACTACCTTTATCTATGAGGTTGTTATATTACTATTGTGCTAGAAACGCATCCACTCTTGTTTAGAATCCATGAGTTGAGATCTGCTATCCTTGAGGAACGAGGGGGACCAAGTCAAAAATGGAGTAAATGTTCTACCTCTAAGATATATGACTCATTTCTCTAAGATTTGGAATTGAATTCTCATTGAAGAAGCCCCAGTGCCGTTATTATTATTATTTTTTTTTTTTATCAGAATTCAGAGGTGTGGCCCTCTTATACTAAATGATAGATAAGTATAAAAAGAGCATTGGTCTATACAGAGTAAAGGATTCAAAATTTCCAACTCTTCATTCTTTACTTAGCAAAAGTCGTGTGAACCTGTTTGCAAAAATCAGAAGTCAAAACAAACGTTAATCAATATCAATTTCTACAGAGTTAATCCACTTTATGTTGATGCAATTGGTAGGTATCACGTAACTACCATTCATGTTGCAGGGTCATATTTTAAAAATAGTTTGGATTGAAAATATAGCTTTTAACCCTTTGCAAAGCAAAATCGTCCTTCCATAATTCTATATAATTATGAATCTTCTGCTTCATAATCTTCTTGTACGAATCCCTCTTTTGTAGTTACACTCCGGACAAAGAACTCATCCTTACACTAAAATTGTTTTTCTAAAATATATTTAAACCATAAATTTATGCGTGATAAATTTAAACTAAACTATATTAAATATTGAATAGTCAATCAATGGATGAAAGTTTAAAATGCTGATTTGATGATGAAGACGATGTATTTCTTCTGTGATTTCAGAAATGGTGAATTAATTCACGATTTCGCGCTAGTTCAAGTTAAATTACATTAAAAATTAAATCTTGAAATTTTCTCTCCCAAAGCGTCCGGCAGAGAGAGACTTGTACAGACGCCTCGTTGATTTAAAAGATCTCTTTGTCTTCCTCAATTTGTAGTCTTTGTCTTGGGTCTATAAATCCAGAAGAAAGAAAGACTTTTTTTTCTTGTTCAGAAAGATTGTACTTTTGGTTCTCAGTCTTCTCGCACTTTTGGTTTCTCATTATCTCGCAGTCTTTGTATTTCGCTTTTGATCGGTTGAATTGCGCCGTAGTGCTTTTTGTTTGTCTTCCCAGTAGCATATATTTGAAACCCAGTAGATAAAACATGAAGGTCAGTTGTTTCAATAATTTAGTTATCTCATGTACTTAGACTTACTTAGATATATATCTGATTGAATCTTCTGGTCTCTGCTACCATTTGTTGCAGCAAGTAGTGTTGCAAATAGATTTATATGGTGGCAAAGAAAAGCAAAAAGCCATGAAGGTAGTCTCTTCAGTTTCAGGTATTGAATTGATGGGTTTTTTGAGACTTTTATGGCTCTGCTTTTCTCACCTGAAGGTGGAAAATAACAATTAATTTCTTTTTGGGGAGTGCAGGAATGAATTCTATATCGATGGATATGACTGAGAGAAAAATGACAGTAATAGGAGAAGTGGATCCTGTTGACATTGCGAGGAAATTGAGGAAATATTGGCGTACAGAAGTAGTTTCTGTAGGGCCACCAGAAGAGCCTGAGACAGAAGAAGCCAAGAAAGACGAACAAGAGAAGGAAGACATGACCCAGATGGTTTGGGAAACAATAGAGCTTGCAGGTCATCACAACCCATATAGAACAACACGTCATTATGTTCAGAGTGTTGAAGAAGGCTACCCAAACAATGCTTGTGTCATCTTGTGAAATGGAGGATTCCATCAACAAGAAAAAAAAACAAAATTTTGTAGCTAGCCTGCAACCTCCTTTGTACAGCTGAACAGTTGGTTGATCTATCTTACCATAGGGTTCCTTTCCTACTTATATTATGAACTAATCAAATCATAAAAACTATTTATTTCTTATTTTATAATTTCCTTTTTTATTTAGATTTAGTTTGTATATTATTAAAAGAACAAAAATATAAACAACTGGTTTTAAAGAAATGATCTAATATATTCAATATTTTTACCTCAAGTACTAGATTGATTCGATCATCCTTGCATCTTGTTATGACCTCTTTCACGCGGTTGTGGGGCTAGTAGAAATTCGTGGTGCTAATCACACTAAAGACCCAAAAACTTAAGCTTTCCCCCCCCCCCAAAACTCAAACAAGAAAAATAATAATTGTAATGATAATAATAATAATATTAATAATATTGGAATCATAAGAAAGACAAACTGAAATAGGAATAGCAAATAACAAAAACAACAATATGGAAAAACTCACTCACAAAATAAATCCTTCTGGTAGAGTGTCATGATCACCAAATAATTACAAAAAAAAATCTTTCCTTTTTTATATTTTTTATTCAGGGAATAGGCTATATTGGGATGGGTATTACATAATAGGTGGGGACTATGCCTTGACTCTCAAGAAATTTAAACTTTAATTTTCTACTTAGAATTATTGACTTTCTACCAACTAATCCTTCAAAGTTTTGAGAAGAAAGTTAGAGGTTCATCAATTGAAGCCATTTATTTGGTAGTAGTACATTGATTGATACATGGTCTTTTGTGAAATTCATTAAACACCTGGGAAAAACATTCAAAAAAAAACCCATCAGAAACATCAAATGGCAGTTCAAATTCCATCTATACAAATAAGGAAGATGGGTTGGCTAGGCTTCCACTTTCAGCCTAAACCTGAAACTCTGCTGGAAGCTCTTTTCAACTTCTCTTATTTCCATGGCTCTTCGTCTGTTCATCGAGTTTATTTCTATCTTGCCGGTCGCTCTTGGGCGAAAGATGAAGAAACCAAGACCCTACCTACCATGGGCCCGTAAATTTTCTGGAAGTCAACTATGAGAAGGAATCATTCAACTTCCTTCCCTTTATTAATTTCAAAATTTGGGCGATCCGTAAACCTCTTTTTCTCCTTTTTTAACCAAAGAATTCAAAACTGCTGATGCAACTAGATGACTTCACTCGTTGAATGCTGTTTTCTTCTTCTTTCTTTGTGTTCTCAGGGCTATAAATTCAGAAAGATAAACCATTCAGAGCTCGATCAAACTCATTCACCGTCTTAGCAGTCTCTCCCACTTCTGGGTTATCTCATCGTCTGCAATATGAAGGTCAGTTTGTCTTTCTTTCTCTCTGGATCAAGTTCAGTTTAATTATTTCGTCTTGAAGCATGGAGTCTTCTGTGATGAATATAGTGTTTCAATTCTTTGATTCTTTCGTGTAAAATTATTGGATACCCACCTTGAATTTCTAATTGTTTATTCTGATCTCTGGTATCATTTTCTGCAGAAAGTAATCGTGAAAATAGATCTATACGGCGACAAAGAAAGGGCTAAGGCCATGGAGGCAGTTTCTTCTGTTCCAGGTATCTAACAAATAGGTTTTTAGAAATTTCTATAGCTTGTTTTTTCCTCCTCTCAGCTGAAGCAGAAAATAACAAGTTTTCACTGTTTTTAATTTTCTGGGTAGGAATTAATTCCATGTCCATGGATCTAAATGAGAAGAAAATGACAGTGATAGGAGAAGTGGATACCGTTGATATTGTGGGAAAATTGCGGAAATATTGGTTCACAGAGGTAGTTTCTGTAGGGCCCCCAGAAGAGCCTAAGAAGGAAGAAGCCAAGAAAGAAGATGACAAGAAAAAGGAAGATGAGAAGAAGAAAGAAGATGAGAAGAAGAAGAAGAAGAAAGAAGAGGAGGAGAAGAAGGAGAAAGAAGAGATAGCCCTGATGGTTAGGGCAGCAATAGAGATTGCTGGTTGTGGCACCCCATATAGAACAATAGGCTACCCTGTCCAGAATCTGGGAGAAGACTACTATCCCAACACTTGTGCTATATTATAATTTCGTTTTATCAATTTCAGAGTTTTTGATGCATTGATCAAATACCTAATACAGACTTCAACCATGTATCCAAAAAAGGAGAGAGAAGCTCTGCAACCCTGCTGATCGTCGCCCACACCCCCTGTGCCGTCTGAGAGGCGGAGAGGCTCGCATGCTCACTGCCTCTCCGCCTCCCCTGCTCGCCGTCTCCCTCCTTTCCTCCTCTGCTCCTTCCGCCCCCTCTTCCCTGCACTCCCCGCTCCATTCTGCCCCCTCTCCTCTGCTCTCCGCCCCACCCCCTCTCCTCTGCTCCGTTTCCACCACCTCTCCGCACCCGCTTCTCTTTCCTCTGCTCTCCGGTCCACCCCTATACTCCGCCCCCGCTTCCCTCTCCTCTGCTCATCCCCTGCTCCCGCCTTTTGTTTTTTCTTCTATCTTCTCTGCTCCTCTTCCCGTCTTTGTTACCCTCTTTCCCCAACCCCGCTTCAATAACCAGATCTAGGGTTTCCCCTTAGATCTGTTTGGTTGCAGTACTTTGTGTTTTTTGTTTTTTTTTGTTTTTTTTTTGTTTTCATAACAGCTCCTCTGGTTACAGCGGTTCTTTGGTGCACATCGCAGAACAACTCCAACTCTGGGTACAAGTTCTTCTGCGTCGAGCTTGATAGGAACGCCTATACGGCAGAGCCGGATGGCAGGTCTGACCCTGCTCCGCACTTTCGCTGCTCCCATCGCTACACCTTAGGGAGTTTTGTGTCCGCCCTTGAGGCGTGCTGTATGTTCCCCTATGTGGGTGTTATATATCTGTCCCCCTATGTGGGTGTGGTGTGTTTGTTCTAAGGGTTTTGTGGACCTGATCCATTTTGGGCTTGACCCAACCCTTACCCCGGCTGACCCTGTCTATTGCATGTATGACAGTTTGGTCTTTTTCCGCTCCTTGGTTCGTTTTGAACCTTGTGTACTCATGCAGTTGTGTCTGTACTTTTTTTAGTTTTCTGAATGAAGTACTGTTTACCAAAAAAAAAAAAAAAAAAGATCAAATACCTAATACAATATCACTCCACATATTAATACTCAATGCTTAGAAATGAGAACTGTTGGATGCATTGGAGAGTGGTGCCCTAATGTTGTAGAGAAAATGTATAATTTTTTATTCCTCTTCAAAATCTTAAGAGAAGCTTTGATGGAAAACCTACTTGCAAATTGTAAAGTAATGTCATTAATTTATCTATGAAAGCAAGTGTTTACAAGCATGACGCAAGACTCATGGAAGGCCTTTGGCATATACAAGATATTATGATATATCAAATTAAGGCATTATTGTGGTAGAATCATCCATTCTAACAATTCTATAAAAATATTTTTTGGGAAAATCAGCATCCACGTTCAAATTTCACCTAATAGTCTTTTATATAGTTTTTCAAGGATATGCAAGTGATCCAGTTCAATTATTGGAATATTTTTAATCAAATCATTTTGGGTACTTAAGCATTTGACCTAGATCAAACTAGAGAAGAAAATATAACAACATAAATTTTTTAAATGGAAAAGAGATTAGAAATTAGCACTACCCATTATATGAATTGGAGATTTCTTATAGATGCCACAACTAGAGATGCACTCAAATCATTTGCAGCTTGGAAAAGAGGCTCGCGGGATTGACGTGAGGGGGCAGGGATGGCTATATTTCTAGGAGCGAACTCCAGGCGAATATAAAGCGCATGGATAAAAGTTATGCCTTGGAATGAAAGACAATTCCGAATCCACTTTGTCTATGAACAAGGAAGCTATAAGTAATGCAACTATGAATCTCATGGAGAGTTTGATCCTGGCTCTTCAGTTTTCTGTTGAGGTCTATCCCATAGAGGTACTCAAATTGGATCAGTGATTGATTTCTAGGTTTCATCGTAAACCTAATCGGTTACTTCCAATTATGTAAATCAATAGTTCAAACCGCACTCAAAGGTAGGGCATTTCCCAGTCGTAGGGCATTTCCCATCTTTATAGAAACTTCTATACCAGAAAGAATGGATTTGAGTATCTCGATTGAAGCAAAGAGCCCTCCATGTTGGGGGCTCATTACTTCAGTTAGTCCCCGTGTTCCTCGAATGGGTATCTTAGTTGTTGAGAGGGTTGCCCAAAGTAATAATGGTGTGTCAAATATTGGTCAAATCATCCCATATTGTTAGATAATTTAATTTTTTTTAATTTTCAATTTAAACCTTAGTTTAATATCACACCCTTGTGAAGAAAGATGACGTAGAACCTTTGCATAGATTCACCGAATGTAAGTATCAAAATATGTTTCTTTAGCAAGTTTCTACATATGTGACAAATTTAGTGAGGATAGCAGTTTTCTCTCTTGAAGACTAATCTAATCTTATGAATATTGAATATTGTGAAGGTTAGTTCTCATGTTGCTCTTGTGTATAGTCTTAAACCAAACAATCATTCATCTTATTCTATCTCAATGCCAAACTTGATTTCAGGTGCAAGTCTTGACGTAAGGATCGATGAACCATAGTTGTACATTTTAGATCAAGATATCGAAATAGTTATTCAACTAAAATTGAATTAGGTAAAGCTGCACAGAAAAATTACAATGAGCATATGTTGTTTGGCATGCCCCCACATCCTTTTATGAACTCCACTCATTCGCTCTTCATCACGACTACTCACTAGGTGATTTATTTTTTCAACCCCTGTTTATGAGAACGTTCACACTTTGACGTCCTTTTTTTTCTTTTTTTGTCGTTTTATGTTTTTTTATTTGTTTCTTATATTTCAAATTTAATATTATTATAAGTTTTTTGTTTTGTCCATTAAGTTTGAACTGCAAATTAATTTTTACAATGTTTGACTAGTCCACATTGAGCCTTACCTCATGCTCATCTTTTAATGATATCATAGCTAGAGATAGAAATGCTATTGTATTTGAATCAAGAAACATGCTAACTAATTATAGTTACAATTTTCAAAGGATATGATTATTATTTCGTACATCTTATATCTGACAAAAAATAGACAATATACTAAGCATAATAAATAATAAATTTTTTGAAGTGATTTGAATCCTATGTGTTGGATTTTAGAATCATATCAAAATTCTGGATTTAAATTTGAGGCTAAGTCTAAGGTTTTACATGTATTTTGAAATTAGATTGATTCTATATTACAGAAATGTTATATTTATTGGGATAATTACTATTGTCCCTTGTAATATAGCTTAATTATTACTTTATTTCCTATACTTTTTGAAATTTCTAATTTAACATTCAACTTTACCTATAATTATTAGTACCCCTTTACCGTTAAACTCTTTTAGTTAAATGATGACATGCCATATTTTATTTATTGAAAAATCTCAAATTAACCCTACAGTTTTATATTACTTGTTTACACTTGATTAAATTACATCACTATCCTCAGTAGTTAGGGAAAACTTAAACCTAATTAAACAATCTTTTTTTCTAATCAAAAGAAATAAAATAAAATAAAATAAAAAGAAACTCATTTTCAAATTTATATATGTATTTTTCAATTTGGTAATAATTTTGTTATGAGTAATTTTCATCTGGACCCCCTGAGGTTTGGTCCAGGTCACTTTTAGTCCAGTTTAAGTTTCCTTTTGCATATGGCTCCCCTGTAGTTTTAATAAATGATTAAATAAGGACAAGTTCAACAGAAACTGTTAATTTAATAAATTGGTGACAAAAATACCCTCGTTTGGAATTTTTTTATTTTAATCTACTAAAATAAATAAATAATAAACAGTCATCGATTCCCTTTGAACAATTATCTGTCGGAGTCGGAATACATTCGCCGTCGACGAAGAAGATTGAGTGAGCCACATTTGGAGATCAAAACCATATATGTGATCCTCATGCTACTGCACAAAAAAGAAAATGAGGACGATTTACTCTTATTCTGCTACTACTGCTGATCTCTCCGTCTGCAACAGGGGTAACCGCTCTTCAAAAGTGTTACCTTTCTCATGTTTCAAGCTTGGATCAGTTGCTATTTTTTCTTGGAAGTGGATCTTTTGCTTCATTCTTTAAAATCGCAGAGGTAAGAATGACAATCGGTTCTTTTCTTTGTGGGATTATTGAATACATGAATATACCCATTTCTAATTTTCAATTTTTTTTCGGGTTTCGACTTTGTTTGACGGTCTTTTTTCTTCTGTACGGGCTTTTTTTTTTTCGATTTTTTTCTTCTTCTATTTTAGAATGGATTCGTAGTTGACGTTCCTCTACATTCTGATAGAAAAAAATCAGTTTTTTCTTTTTGACTTTCTTTATTCGTTTTTGTGCTCTTGTTTTGCTTTTTTTGGATTGTAGATCCATCGTTTTGAATTTTTTTTCTCAAAGAATCAGTGGTGAGAACAGGTATGGTATCTGACGAATAATCTTTCATCTCAGATCATAATCGAATTGAAGTTTGAAATTTGTTCTTCATGACTTCCATTTTGATGTTTTTTAGGGTTTGAGAGGTTGTGATTTGAACTGAATTCAAAACGATAAGAGCAAGTTATCGCTGCTAGGGTTTCCCTTCTCGCTTGAAAATTCGATGTTGAAGACGAAGCCTTTTGTGGGACGAAACAAAAATAAAAAATAAAAAACAAAAAACAAAAAATTCCAAACGAGGGTATTTTTATCACCAAATTTATTAAATTAACAGTTTCTGTTAACTTGTCCTTATTTAATCATTTATTAGAACTACAGGGGAGCCATATGCAAAAGGAAACTTAAACCGGACTAAAAGTGACCTGGACCAAACCTCAGGGGGTCCAGATGAAAATTACCCTTTTGTTATTTACTTTCCAGTCCAATTTTAAAAAATTTCTATTTCCAATAGATTGTTATTTATTTATTGTCTAATTTAACATTAACAATTTTAGGAATTTTTTTTTCTAAATGCAATAACATTGTCTTTGACTTTCTTAATTATAAAAAGGCAAACTAGACACTAAACATTCAACTTTAACGATCTTTTAATACTGTTGAACTGAGAGGAAATAACAGTAATTTCATAAAGAGTAGGGTTCTTTTAGTAATAAAACTATAACACAGGAGACAATAGTAATTATCCCTTATTTATTTATTTTAATTAAAAGAGATGACATTACGATCCAAAACCTAGAAACACCCCGACATTATATATATATATATATATATATATATATATATATATATATATATATATATATATATATATATATATATATATATATAGTGTTGGTATCAACAAATGATTGACATCATCTCAAATGTGAGTTTCCATAGAGATTCAGAGCTAGAATAGGTTCCCAAGTGTCAAAATGGCTCTGCCAACCCAAGCCCAGTTGGAGACTTAACTGTCTGGGCTGAGCCCAGTCCAACTTATCTAGGCCCAGTACGCGTTTTGGAATAAATGTGCCCAAGCCCAGTTGGAGACTTAACGGTCAAGGCTGAGCCCAGTCCAACTTACCTAGGCCCAGTATGCGTTTTAGTATTAATAACATTAATATGTTGGATTCTCCCACGCACTTAAACTATATTTATTTAATTTTTCTCTTTTTTTTTTTTTTTTTTTTTTTCTTCCTCTAATGAGACAATAATTTACACCAATTCATGGTCAATCAAAGACAAACCTAGCCGAATGAGGTCAGTCAAGGCTTGGCTAGATTGGGTTGAGAATATATGTTCACGTGGGACCCATGCATAAACATACTTACAGAATCCAGATCATCTCCCTTGACCCGATGGGTGTTGACCACAAATTACAGGAGGACTAATAGGTTGGGATGATGGAGTTTATTTTTTTAAAATGCTTTATTTGTTTTTTACTTATGAACCTCACATAATTTGTGATTGTAACTTGTAATGCCGTCAGAAGAGCATGGAGTGCTCCTAGTCAGGAGTGCTCCTAGTCAAGAGAGACGATCCACGGTCATACTTACACAGGAACCCCACACTAAATCAGTGGTGGAAAATTATCAGGGGTGGTGATCCAGCCTTGAACTCTTCTAGGTTTTGCCTATGTCATAAAGACAATAATAAACTCAAGATACAGCCCAGCCCAGCCCAATAAAGGGCAATCGAGCCCAGCCCAGCCCAATTAAGGGCAATCGAGCCCAGCCCAGCCCAATAAAGGTCCATAGAGGCAGAGTTGGACTGGGCTGAGTTGGGAAAAAATAGATTGGACCTAAGGACCCAACTCTATAGTGATATTATGGGCCTGCATTGAGTTGACAGTGTAAGCACCTTAAGGTTGCTTAACCGGCCCATTGACAACCTAAAGCTACTTTCAAGACTACTTGATGTGACTTAAAAATGGATTTCAACCATTTGATATAGTGTTGGGACACATGTCACACATCAATTAGGATATAGATGGTCAATCTTTGACAAGGAAATGAACCGGATAAATTTCTCTTCAAACGTGTGTGTGTCTATTTCTGCAAATTTCCATCACATTCCAGCCCAATTTAATGTTGAAATAAAGTCAGTTACGCTTTTACACCAAAACCTAACTTTACTTCCCTTTAAAGTTTTTGGGTCAAAAGCGTCACTTTCCTTCAGCAGCCTTGCTGCTGTCTTCTAGTGTTCCAATCTTGGCAATATATGACATTAAGTATTGAATTAAAAGCAAAGCTCATTTTCAACAATTACTCAACATTTTTGTTGATTAGTAAGATTCCCTTTTCTGGTAAGAGATTAGATAGAATTGACTATCAAACGTTTTAAGACCACTAAGTCATAAATGGGAAAATTAAGTTGCATTAGAAATTAATACAATGCCTAATCATGATGAAGTCATGAAAAAACTTTCTACTTAATCTGAGCACTAATAAATACTTTTTTAAATGCCTCCTATTGTTCTTTGTACCATGCTTAAATTAATTATCATTGTTGCAATTATTATAATTAATAAATCGATTGAAGCATTATTATGTGGCACATTTGACTGCATTTACAAAAATCTTTGGTTAAAAGCAAAGAGAAGTTAGATAAACAATTTTGATCATTGTTTGGTTAGAATACATCAACCACCAGTCTAATCATTGATTTGTTATAAACCAACTAAATTAGAGGTTCGATTCGATTTGGTGCAAGGGCGGTATCGGGCAACCACATGGAGATAGGGGGCTCCCGTCCATTAATTGTATCGTCTCATAGTTAAACTATCAAGCCCTAGAGCATATATTTGGTGCTAGCCCTAGAGCACATATTTGGTGCTTGCATGTCACTCTATTACGTCCGCCACTACATTTGTCATGCCATGTCCTATTTAGACAATTAGATGAGAGCCTACGTTGTTGATTAAGACACATTCGACATGCGCTGCTGACTAAACGTGTTCTACTTGCACTGATGACTAGGACACATTCTACGCCTTCATCTCTAGTTGGGTGAGTATTAGAGTATAATTAGCCAATTAATGCTAAGCAATTGTATATACTTCTAACTCTCAATTCTCTTATTGTCAAAGCACTCTTTAGGATTTCTCAATAGCCTACTAAGGGGTAGTGTTGCTTTGCAATTTAATTTTTGCATCAAAAGTAACCTGCCGATCACCATGATTGGTGTGTTTTATCTCTCTTGTTTCTTGAGTAAGTTCAAGTTCAATCTTGACTCCCGATTCGTTTGCAGTCCAACCAATTGATCAGATTCAACAACAACAATGGTAAATTTCATGACAAGCTTTTTTTTTTGGTACTGGTGTTTTTTTTAATATTAGAAATGAAATGTCGTCCGCAAGGTTGAACCCACAACCTCTTCACTAGGATCTTTACCACTCAACTAACCCTGCATTGGCTTCATGGTAAACTATTGATGTAGAGTATGCATCATCTCCCCTGTCACGTTACAGCCACAAATTATGTTGGGTCTAAAAGTACAAAATAATAAAACATTCAAAAAAAAAAAACCTCATTATCTTAACCTTGTGGACCCCAGTAATACATGGTCAACCGCCGTCGGATGTGTGTGTTGAAAAGAAAAGTATCTGCAAAGGAGAATACATTGAAGCCGTCAATTAAGAAGATTGATAACAAGTTGTATTGCTAGCCTTTTATGAAAATTTAGGCCACAACATTATCAATCTTCTTTCATTTTTTTTTCTTTTCTCCTCTCGATTCTTCGTATCTGGATGTTCTTTCTTCTCTTTCACGAAAAATTGTCAAAAATAGTGGAATTTAATATTTTCTAGAGACAAACATAAATGTCATTTTCTCCTTTAGAAAAGCTTCACCGCCACTTCCCTGTGCAGCAACAACTATTGACGCAATTGGTAGACTCCACGGCCTATTGTAAGATCAAGTTTTCTGAGTAGTGGGCCCCATGGAATCCGCCATTGGATGTATGCTGACTCGGATTTCATGTTTTATGTGTCAGCAATTGAGAGAGGTAGAGAGAGAGAGAGTATGACCGTTGTCCACTCTATGGTGTTTGTATTTACAAATCCACAGCATTAAATTCCTCTCTTTCTTGTTCACACAGGCGCCTAACTATCCCAGTTCTCTACATTTGCAAAACCCACATAGAAATGAAGGTCAGTTTCTCTCTTTCCTTCTTAAATTTGAAAAAAATCTCTTCTTTTGGCTTCAATTTAGATGAATTTTGATTGATTCTAATGAAGATCTATTGTCTCCTTCCCTTAATCATTGCTTGTGTTTGTTACAGAAGGTGGTGTTGAAACTAGATTTGCATGACGATAAAGCAAAGCAAAAGGCCCTGAAGGCTGTCTCTGCTGTTTCAGGTATGTATCAAATATATAACTTCTCTCAAATTAATTAGCTTTTTTGCTCATCCAAAGCAAGAAGGTAATAGATACCCAATTTTTTTTTTGCAGGGATTGATTCCATCGCAGTTGATATGAAAGAAAGCAAAATGTCAGTGATCGGAACAATGGATCCTGTAGAAGTAACAGATAAATTGCGGAAGTATGGGCGTGCGGAGATAGATTTTGTTGGGCCACATCCACCACCTGTGAAGGAAGATCCAGCAAAGAAAGCAGAGGAGGAGAAGAAGAAGAAGGAAGAAGAAGAGAAGAAAGCAGAGGAGGAGAAGAAGAAGAAGGAAGAAGAAGCCAAGAAAACAGAGGAGCAGAAGAAGAAGGAAGAAGAAGAGAAGAAAGCTGCAGAGGAGAAGAAGAAGAAGGAAACTGCTGCGATGATCGCTGAGATTGTTGCGTCAGCAATAAAGAATGGTCAAGATCCATATAGGATGGCTGCTCAAGATCCATACAAGATGGCAGCAAAATACTATGTTGAACATGTTGCAGATGAGAACCCAAACGCTTGTTGTGTTATTTCTTGATTCACTTGAAGCTCTCCTCTGGTGTTCATCCAAAATTTGTAACAGAGATGGATTCAACGATGATCTATTACCATGTGAAGAGTATCGAATACAAAAGCTTAAGCTGTTAGGTGGAGAGTCCCCATTTAGTGTGGTAGGTTATGGAGTCACCAAATAACACCTTTGATGTGATCAGTTGTATTTTAGAACTTGGTAGCCTTATTCAATGGCCCTAGTTTTAACCCTAAAGAGAAAGGGGTAATAAAGAGAGCTTCAGAATTAAATTGAAATCTATGATGCTGTCATTGTCAAAATGTGCCATTGTCATGCATGTGTTTCACCTAAATATGTGAACTACAATGCTCAATTTCAATTGAATTTTTTTTCTTCTTAATTTATCCTTTTAGAGTCAAGGATGGATTAGGGTGGGGATTTGGAATCGTGCTTGGGAGCAATGCACGGTCTAGATGCATTTTGGGGTTCAGAGTAAATATGGACCATTGAATGAACACTTCGCTCAACTGTCTAAATTTGCTCTGGACTCCAAAATCCATCTGAGGCTTTAAGTGCAGGAGCAGCTCTACTCCCAAGCAAAGACAGAGGATTTGATCTAGGTATAGTGTTTGATCAGTCTAACATAGTCCTACTACATTGTAGGATATTTTTAGTAAACATAAAGCAATAATATAAAAGTACAGATTATTTTATTGGGAGGGAACTTTGAATGCTGCACATTAATGCCCAACATTGCTACCGACAATTGAGATCAAATCTCGACTATCCATTTCTAAAGTGCTGAAAACCCAAATGGACGGACGAGATCGAAATCTCGGTCGAAATTTGATCTCGACCATCGGCAGCATAGTGCTGCTCATTTAATGAGTAATACTGAAGTTTAACCTATTTTATTGTTTTAAGATTATGGTTAGGATTCAAGTCATTCTTGATTGTTTGGTCTACCATTTCCTGACTCTAGTTAGCAGGTCTAGAATTATGCTAGGGTGTTCAAGATCAACTTAGAATTTTAAATTGCTTAGTCCAACCTACCTTGCCACCACTTTAATCATGATCTACCCACATTTAACATATATGACTCTAATAAGGGGAGAGAGAAATTGATTGCAACATGTGTTGTCAAGCATTAAAAAATTAAAGATTGATAAGCTTAAATTACAGATGAAATGTTTAGCTACAATAAATAATAGCGTTGAGTATGTATCTTCTCTATCGGTAGGAGTAGAAGATTGTGCTCTCCTCATGGCTTAATTTCTTCTAAACATTAAGAGGAAGATCCATTAAACACTAATATGGTGAATTGGAGATTAATCTTCTTTTTAAATAAGTAATAAAAAATGTGAGGGGAGCACAATCATCTACCCACTATCTGAACTCACTAGTGTTGTTATACTTTGAAAAGTTAAAATATACAATAAGTGACCTACATTTGACACCTTTTCTATAAATGCATGCATGGGGTTAACCTGAATTCCCTAACCTAGCATGCATGTATGAGCAAGTAATATTTTTTTAAATCGAAATATAAATAAACAATTAAATTAAATATAAATAATAATTTAAAAGAAATAACTATAGAAGATGCTTCCTAGCCTAAAACCTAATCAATCATTTATATATACCTGCATGCCTGCAAGAAAAATGCAATTTACATGGAAGAAACTGCACGGAAATGCAATAATAAAATTCATATTTTTCTGCAGGTGTGACATTTGGCAAATTTTGCCGGTTCGCTAGTTATTGAAACCAGTGATTTGGTGAAATCTCGTGGATAATCGCAAACAATTCTGGCGATAATTCAAAGATGAGATTGAGACAAGTTTGGTAATTTGAAGTCCTAGAAAGAGTGATATCGTAAAATATCATGTGCTTGCTTAGTCCAAGAAGGTCGTTTGATGCATGCCTAGATGTCAGAGAAGGTCGAAGGTGGTGATATACTGATATGGGAGGAGAAATCAAGGTCGAAGTCAGTGATGATAACAGATGAAGATGAAGGGGTGGATGGTGTGTTCCACGAAAGACCCAAGGATCTCGGCTAAGGTTCCAGCGAAGATCCCCCGTATTTCGCCAGTTTGCCGATGCTGATTCTCCGGCAACTTTTACAGATATTGTTTTTCGCCTCAGTTTTTGTTTCATTGCTTATTGAACTTGACAAAATTCGCTATATTTTAGACAAATTTCACCGAAATATTTTTCCATGTTTCTTTCTAAAAAATGCTATCCAATTGGTCAAGGAAACTTTTCTGATGGTATGCCCCTTGGAAACTCTAGTACTTTCAACTTCATGATTGTATTCTAGGCTGAGCACAACATCCTTATGCACCCATTTCACATGTTAGGTGTATTCGCCGGTTCCCTATTTAGTGTTATGCATGGTTCTTTGGTAACTTCAAGTTTGACAAGGGGAGAACAAAGAAGTTCAAAACAGCTGGAAAAACGAGGCTTTGGGTGGGCGGGCTGGTGAGGAACACAATTGGGTTAGACGGGCTGGTGATCCATTCGTTGGCGCCGGTGGATCCATCACTCATAACCATGCAATTGGGTTCGGACGTGACCCATAAACTTCGACATGGGCTGCGTAGGAAAAAAAATCATTTCTTTTTTAATGAATATAAATAAAAACTAAAATAAAAACTAAAATAAAAAAAAATTAATAATAATGTCAAGAATGGGATTCGAACCCATGCCCTTTCGGACCAATACCTGAAACTGGCGCCTTAGACCAACTCGGCCATCTTGACTTTCGATGCAAATCTTCTTTAGCCTATTTATTTATTATTAATTTCCCCTTTTTTTTTGGGTGCGGGTAGTTGGCTGCAATTTCTCTCTAAATCCTTTTTTTATATGAAGTTTTTTTCAGTCGCAGAAAGGGCATCTAAGGATACAACAAGATAACAAAAACATATAGGGGTTTATAATACCATTATCCTTCTGGGTTTATTATGGAAAGAATTGTTGTCATAAGCTTAGCATCCATCAAATGGTAATTAATGGGTTGATAATAACAGTTGGGTTCAATATGGATGAGTAAGTGAGTTGGGATTTTCTACCTTGACAAATAGAGGTCTGTGCTCCACCACTTACACTTGTCTAAATTCTAACAAGATGAATGAGGTGAAATTCTCTCCTAATGTACGGTGAAAAGATGTAAAGAGAACACAAACCTCTATTCTAATAGCTAGAGGATCAGTTTCTGGTTGGATCCCATCATCATTAAATGCAAAGCTGGCTAAAAAGGTTGATGGATAGCTATGTACCAGCATATAGAGGTGTCACTAGGTTGGGTTGTTAAGAACCCAGCTCAAATACCCAAAGGTCTCTTAACTCAGCCAAGGTACGTCCAGCCCATCCTTAGGTAAGAAGAAGAAAATGAAGAAAAGAATGATGGAAGGAAAATGAGGATTTTGTCTTGATTTTGTCTTTTGCATCGCTTTTAGGTTCTTGTTCTCCACAATCAATGTAAAGAGATGAACAAATAAAAATCAATTTAACACAAATAGTTTTCATCCATTATAGAGTTTCACACAATCTTATCTCGGGGTATTACATATAGACCCAGTGACCCACACATAAACTGGTTGGGAGGAGGAAAATTAATAATGGAAATCCTTCATGAACACGTTAATTCCAAAATGAAAGACTGTGTCAACTTTCATTGGAGTGTCTGGATGGAGATGAATCCATATAGGCTGCGCATGAAGAAAGTTTTATGTATATATATGATAATATATACTTCTAAGTCCTGGCAGAAACAAGAGGCGAGCGTGGTGATAAGATGCATGGTGACATGATAGTCTCTTCCATCCTCCTTGTTGATGAGAAGCTTAAACGAAGATTGCTCTTGAAGCGTTTCTGCCTAACTTCTCTGGATTTCCCCACAAAATCTTGAATTCTCTTAAGAGCTACTGCTGTGGTCTCATCATCCATGTTTGCAAAGCACACCCTAAACCAACCAGGCTCTGAGCAGTGAAAGGAAGAACCTGGAGAAACATTAAGCTTCACTTCATTGATTATGACCTTCCATAAAGCCATCTCTGCTTCTAGTGTAGATTCTTTGAGGAGTTTCCTTAAGTCCATCCAACAAAAGAGACCAGCATTACTCTTTAAGCATCCAATTCCTACTTTACCCAGCTCACTTGTGATGATCTCATGCCTTGTTGCTAACCGATTTGCGCTCTCGGAGATGAAACTTTCTACAAACACTTCATCTGCTAACATTGATGCTATCAGGAATTGTGTCTGTGTGGAGACTAGTCCAAAGCTTGACATCTTTCTAGCACAGTTCACAACCTCATCGTTATATGAGTAAACAATGCCAACCCTGAAACCTGGGAAACCCATATCCTTTGAGAGGCTATATACAATATGAATGAGATCTCTATTGCAGGAGTAATCCTCCTCTATTATCTCAGCAATGCTTATGAACTTGGGTCGGCTGAAGACAGTGCCTGCGTATATTTCATCACAGACCAAGTGGATGCTCTTGTCATTGATGAATCTTACTATATTTTGAAGTGTCTCTCTGTCCAAGATAGTTCCTAAGGGGTTTGATGGATTGGTTATTATGAGGCCTTTTACATTGATGTTGGCCTCTTGGGCTTTCTTATATGCTTCCTCCAAAGCATTTCTGGTGATCTTAAAATCATTAGAGCTCTCACAAACGACTGGAACTAGTTGCACTCCTGTTCTCCATCTCAAATCTCGATCGAACCTGCATTTGATATGTAACCCATTTAGTGAAAAACCCAAAACAGATCAAAGACAAAGATAACTTTCTTCTTCTTTTTTGGCCTGAAAGGTCATTTATATTTAAGGGAAAAAGAGTTACAACACCTAACGTTCTCTTTTGCATTTATCATGCATGAACCTAACCCCACATATTCTTTGACTTTAATTCTCTTCTACTCTCCATTAAAGCATAGATACTCTAGAATGTAGTAAAAGAAGAGAGAAGGAAAATGAAAAGAGAAAGAAACATACGCCGGGTAATAAGGTGAGGGGATCAGGAAGGCATCACCAGGGTCAGCCAAACAAAAGGTGATCATTTCATTAGCTCCAGTGGATCCACCACCCATAACAATACGCCTGGGGTCGAATTTGACTCCTCTCACTTTCCCCATGAATGTTGCCACGGCCTATCACATTTGAGAGACCCATACTTTGATTAATTAATGTAATTAACCCCAAAAAATTTTTTTATGATGACCAGTGTAGATCATGAAGATTATGATCTTCTACCTCTCTAAATGCTGGCAAGCCATGGTAGTCTTGAAAGTTGGCTATATCCTTGAATTGGTTTACTCCTTCTGTGCTGCAGATAGATGCTTGTGGGTTTCTTTTAACCCAATCTTGGATCAAGTCGAAGCAGAGCTGCAATAAGTAAAAGAAATTAATGAGTTTGATTTTTTGCTTTTACTGAAGACTTGAAAATTAAAGGGTTTCATATGTTCTAAGTGTGAATGTACCTGATTTTCTGCAAGACCCATCTGGATTACTCCATTTGGGTTCTGGGTTGGGTGGAAAGGGTTTTTGTCAAATGCTTTCCATCCATCAAAATATGAAGAATCTTCTCCATGTCCATGGTTGGTTGCAATTTTAGACAGAAAATGCTTGTGTTGCTCACTTGATGACGGGGAACTCATTGTCATCTTTCAATGTAATATAAAGCTAAGTAGAGAGAGATTAGAAGGTAAAGTAGCAAGTTCTGGGCAGGGCTGAGAGCACAAGTTGAATAGCAGTGAAAGATGACATTGAGAACCCAGAAGAGCCAAGTATTTATAGACAGCAGAAGTGAAGGTAGGTATCATAGGAGCGGCTGACTTCAGTACTGTGCATTAATTGCACAGCACTCGAGCAATTTCCATCATAAGAGACGCGTATTAAAAGGCCCATGTTGGGATCGGTTCAGTCCTAAATGCTCTGCGTTTCAACTCAAATAAAATCAGAAAAATGTGCTTTGGAAACCCCACGAGAATTGTGCGCATTACAACTTTTGGAAAGGAATTTTAGTTGGAAGACTTTGATTTTCTTTCTTGCCGACCCTTTGATCCTCCAAAGGTCAAACCATCAAGTGACATGTTGCCACATCACTACCAATTTGGGGTAATCAATAAATTTTTCACATGGTTTCTGATTTTCTCCATGAAAATTTGAACCAGAACTGGAAATCTTCAAACGAAACAGTCTTAGCCCTGAACCTATACTTTGAAAATTTTGGTTGTATCACGGAAATTAATCTCGATTTAGTAATGCTGTGATTATTGACTCTTATAATCTGAAATAAACCTCTCTAACTACCCTATCAAATGCTACCACGAATGCTTTTTCTTCTCTTTCTACATGGATATTAAATAGCTCAGAATTTTCAAACTGGGTTGAATGGAAAAGTAACAAGCTTGCGTGTATCACATTTTCTGAGTTTATCATATTCGAGAGCAGAATTGCTATATTTGTAACACAAAAGTTTCAAGAAATCCAGAACTGTTAAAGTGTGGAAGCCCAGAACATCAAAAGGAAAATTTTCATTGAAGCACATGCAGAAGCTGTGGTAGTACGAGCTCTACCCAGCTTTAATTTCTTTCTGCTTATCCACAGAGACAGATTTGTCGGTGATGGTGATTTAGCGTGTGATACAGAGACTCTAAAGAAGGAAACAGAAATGGGCTGTGGAGGAAAGAAGCAAAGATGAAAGCTATAAGTTTCCTTCTACTGAGTTCTCGTACGCTAGCCCGGTTGCTTTCCACACCGCCATGCTCAGTTGCGTCTGCTGTTAAACAGTTCTTTCTTTTGTGTTTTGGATATGGTTGTCTCCCATTTCCAGGGTTTTAGTAGGTATAGTTGCCAATTGTATCTGTTTATCAATTGAAATCGGAGATTGACTTTTGGAAACGGTGACTGGTCAAACTTTGACAATCGATCCACTAAGAGAATAAAATACATATAACAATAAAAAAAGAGGAAAAAGGGGAAGACTTGACCCACCCTTGTTTTTTGACATTCTAGTGATAGCTTGTGTAGTTGTGTTAATTGCTGTTGACTTCCACATGAAAACGTGGATGTTGCTTGGGAGTATTCCCAGCAGTGTGTCGCTCAGATTTAATTTGGAGTCCAGAGCAAAGCTATACCGTTGAATAAATTGAGTCCAAAGCAAATCTAAATCGTTGAATAAACAATTTATTCAACGGTCTAAATATGCTTTGGACCCTAAATTGGATCTGAACAATGTGCTACTGGGAGCATTGCAGCTCCTAAGTGTTGTTTGTAAAGGGTATTTCTGTCTTTTGGTTTAGAATAGGACATGGAGGTCTTATGTAAAAGGTTATAAGGGCAGCATTGTATTTTCACATTTTCTTATGTTGTATATCAGTTTGGGGGTTGAGGTGAGAGAGGTCATTCGTTACGGTTCATTCTTTTCTGTTTTCTCTCATTCTCTCTGTCTCTCTGCTCTCGGTTTTGCTCTGGTATGTGAGGTTCTGATCTAGGGCTTGAAGAGATTCGGTGCTTAATCCTACTGCTGTTTCAAGATCTGTTGAAGCTTGGACTGCTTGAAGCTTTCTTGCTTCTGAAGGTGTGAGTTCTCCTTGCTGTTGGCGTGCTCGTTAAGCCTTGAAGAAAAGAGTGGCTGCTGTTGTGTAATCAGGTGCACATGTTCTGAGTTGCCTTCTTCTTCTTGATTAGTTCATGCTTGGGATCTTGTTGGGTAGATTGATTAGGCTGTAACCTCCTTCTCTACCTATTGGATGATTGCATGATTTGATGAGTTGTTAACTCATCCTTGGACGTAGGTCAGTTGACCAAACCAAGTAAAATACTGGTGTATTGTCTCTTTCTTTCTTTCCTTGTTTCTTTGTATCTATTCCGCTGCGTAGTTAGGTTGATAATCCTTAACACTAAGTGTGATCCCAAATATTGTTAATGTGACACTTAGAGGGTTGGTAAATTTGGCAAAGGTCAATACTTCATACAAAGAGATCAATACTTGGAAAGCTTAGTTGGACTTGCTCCATAACCCGCTAAGTGTTTTGGTTCCGAAAAATACTAAAAACAGTTATGGTTGCATTTTTTAGACATTTAATAAATTTTACATCTGAGAAGTGAAAACATTATCAAGAGGTTTTTAATAAAGTTCTTATGCTAGAGTGTCAAATTCCATGAATACTATCTCCAAACTTTTTTACTTAAAAATTAGCCGGGCGTCCAAATTTTGCTTAAATAAATTGACACAGCAACAAATATATCAAAACTGTTTCTTGAAGGAGAAAAAGTTTCATAATCCTTAATTTATGTTTCGAAAATAACTTGAAATAAAACAGTTTTATCAAACAATTTTTAACATTTTTTTTTTCGAGTTTTTTTAATAAAAAAACACAGAAAACAGTTTCTTGGTGGGTTATTAAACAGGTACAAAGCCGCCCCGAAAAGTTAATTGCTGTTCCAGACAAATCTTTTTCCAAAAAAAGAAAAAATTACAGTTTGGGTCTTTCGTGTACAATGAAATTTATTGTGCCTTAGAATACAGGCAATACAATTGTAATGGGTTTCCCAAAAAAATAAATAAATAAAACAAACTAAAGTGTGTGTCAACTTGACAATAGGAAGCCCTGCCTTACAGGTATTTTTCCCCCTGTTTCTGTATCTGTTCTCAAAATGAAAGAATGCTCTACACACAGTATAAAATATTCAATTCCTGGCACTCACAAGAGGGGAGTGTGGTGATAAAATGCATGGTGACATGATAGTGTCTTCCATCCTTCGTGATGCTTTGAAGCTTAAACGAAGATTCATGTTCTTGAAAGGTTTGTATTTGATTGTAGGCACCTCTGCTTCTCTGGGTTTCCCAACAAAATCTTGAATTCTCTTAAGAGCTACTGCTGTGGTTTCATCATCCATGTTTGCAAAGCAAACCCTGAACCAACCAGGCTCAGAGCAATGAAAGGAAGTACCTGGAGAAACATTGAGCTTCACTTCTTTGATTATGACCTTCCATAAAGCCGTCTCTGCTTCTACAGATGATTCTTTAAGGAGTTTCCTTAAATCCATCCAACAAAAGAGACCAGCATTGCTCTTTAAGCACCCAATACCCACTTTGCTTAGCTCACTTGTAATAGTGTTATACCTTGCTGCTAGCCTCTTTGCACTCTCAGAGATGAAACTTTCTACAAACACCTCATCTGCTAACATGGCAGCGATCAGGTACTGTGTCTGTGTGGAGACTAATCCAAAGCTTGACATTTTGCGAGCGCAGCTCACCACCTCATCGTTGTATGAGTAAACAATACCAACCCTGAAACCTGGGAAACCCAGATCCTTTGAGAGACTATACACGATGTGAATGAGATTTCTATTGCAGGTTTCGTCTTCTTCTATTATCTCTGCTATGCTTATGAATCTGGGTTCGCTGAATACAGTGGCTGCGTATATCTCATCACACACTAAGTGGATGCTCTTCTCGTTGATGAATCTCACTAGGGTTTTTAGAGTTTCTCTGTCCAACATAGTCCCCAACGGATTTGACGGATTGGTGATCAGAACGCCCTTTACGTTGATGTTGGCTTCTTGGGCTTTCTGATATGCTAACTCCAAAGCAGCTTTGGTGATCTTGAAATCATTTGAGCTCTCGCAAACGATTGGAACTAGTTGGACCCCTGTTCTCCATCTCAAATCCCTATCAAACCTGCATTTTTCACGTTACCCATTTAGTAATCCTGAAAAACAGAACGATCCAAGAGAATAATTGAAAACGAAAACAGCATGGACGTAGACAGCATTCTAGAATGTATTTTCACTGAAAACGAAAGGAGCTTTCGATTTGATTAAACAAATCCTAGATTCTTTTTGCGTGGACACAGACAATAGTTAATAGCCACATAAATTTTAGGGTTAGCCTCCCCTCTTTTTGACCTTATCCCCATTTATTCTTTGACTTTACTTTTATTGGCTGTGTTGAAGCAGAAAAATTAAATAATGGAGGTCGAAGAAGGAAAAGAGATGAGGAGAAGAGACAGAAACAGAGACATACGCTGGGTAATATGGCGAAGGAACCAGGAAGGCGTCACCGGGATCGGCCAAACAGAAGGTGATCATCTCATTAGCTCCGGTAGATCCACCACCCATAACAATACGATCAGGATCGAATTTGACTCCTCTCACTTTTCCCATAAATTTCGCTACAGCCTGTGACATTTGAGAGATTCGTATTTTGATTAGTTAATGCGAAAATTGAAGAACAGATTTAAGATTAATGAGGCAGAGCATCGAGATTATGGTCTTACTTCTCTGAATTCTGGCAAGCCATGGTAGTCTTGAAAGATGGCAATATCCTTGAATTCATTGACTCCTTCACTGGTGCAGATGGAAGCTTGTGGGTTTCTTCTAACCCAGTCTTGGATCAAATCGAAGCAGAGCTGGAATTTCAAAATTAACAAGAAAAATGAGTTAGAGACTCTGTTTTCAAGACCTGAAAACCATTTACAGCAAACGATTAAGTAGTTTCAGATATGAAAGTAAGAACAAACCTGATTTTCTGCAAGACCCATCTGGATTACTCCATTTGGGTTCTGGGTTAAGTGGAAAGGGTCTTTGTCATATGCTTTCCATCCATCAAAATATGAAGAGTTTTCGCCGTGTCCTTGATTTGTTGCTATCTTAGATAATAGCTGACCATGTTGCTCACTCGCTGTGGAACTCATTATCATACAATGTAATACAAAGCAGCTAGAGAGAGAAGGTTACTTCAGTAGCAAGTAATAACCAGAGCTCGAAGTGAAAGTTGGATATTCGAACCGAAGAAGATAGAAGGATTTATAATAACCAGAGCTCGAAGTGAAAGTTGGATATTCGAACCGAAGAGGATAGAAGGATTATTTATAGCTGAGGAATTTCAAAGTTCAAAAGTTCCGGAAGCAGAAAAAAAATCCCAAAGTCTAAGTAATTAAGCGCAGACGATGGCTTTGGTTGGATCAGTCGTAATTGCTTGCGTTCCCTTAAAAAAATAGAAAAATCATGTGAGAATTTGGTAGACTGTCTGGTCATGGTTGAATCCGTACCATTTTTTTAATAATTTACAAACAGATTTATATACCCTAGTGGGAAACTTTTCTGGGCGTTTAATGGGATGGAGTCTTTGCATTTGTTCTTACTCTGAGAAAGTTTATCATGAAACTTCCATGAAAGAGGAGTTCCTTCTTTGGAAACGCAAGCAAATGGAAGGTAATGACTTATGAGAGGAGAGGGGGACCTCGACCTACCCTACAAGTTTGAAGGAAATCTGAAACCTTTGTGAGATTGGAGGTTATTTTCTCCATTGTTGACCAATGGGAGTTCCCAGAGGGCAAAACAGGTTGGCTTTCTCAGACAATTTGAAGCCAAGGTCAATAAATCCACTTGGGTGGTTGAGTTTTTCTCATTACTTAATTTCATGGAAATTCAAACCAGGGAATTTTTCAATTCTGGAATTCTCACCAAACGCAAAGCATTTTCATTAATTGCATCATTTACAAAGGTTTGGACTTTGTGTTTTTGAGGAATTCAGAGTTGACTAATTGGGTTTTTTTGTATATTTTTTTAGATTCAGATTAGTATGAGACGAGTCATCTATGAATAGGATTTTGACTTGTGAATCACGACCAAAATTGATGCAACAAGTGCAATTCCATGTCCAAGAATTCAGAGAAAATTTTGGAGTCACAGTGGTTCGGTAGTCAAGAGTAGAAATGGAATTTTCTCTCTTTCTCTCAGTTAAAATCTTGGTGGAGAAACTCTTTTGCAGGGATCCTGACCTTTGATTCACTCCTGGGAACATATGATCTTTCAGGATACGTGGGATCCATTTAAGCAGAAACACAGGAAGGGGAGAGAGAGACATGGATGGTGGCGACATGACAACGCAGAGGATGACGAAATGAGTTGAAAAGGCCAAAACAAATTGATCTGTTTGATGGACAATGTCTTTTTTATTTTTTATTTTTGGTGGGTTTGATGGACAATGTCGTGTCATACAAGGTTCTTAAAAAGGCAACGATGATCATCATTAAAGTGGGGAAAGTTGGAAACCTAGAATGGAAAGTTGGGAACTGCACAACTTCGAAGTTTCCTGCATTTTTTTTTCTTTCTACGTAAAAGAAGAAAGCCCAATGGGTTCCAAATTTGAACTTGTTTGAGTTCTGCGCATTTACGTTAAGTTTAGGGTTTAGGGTTTAGGGTTTACATCATATGTCGCCAGACAGAAATTGATCTCACAGAGATTTCGGATTTAACGGTCCAAAATCTTGGTTTAACGGTCATGCACATTTTTTATCCAAACAATTTTGTCAAAATTTGACCATTCTTATGTAGTCATGTGAATTTTTGTTCCTATTACCCCAAAAAAAATGTTAAATTTTTGTAGCTATTAACATAAGAAAAATGTGAATTTTTGTATTTGACTTTGAAGAGACATATTCTCATAGGTGATCTAAATAACTTGATTTAGGAGGTTTGTGATGAAAGTAAAGAGCATCTAAAAGTATGTACTTGCAAGCAGATTCTTTGTGTCAGAGCAAGGCATACATCTATGCGTCCGACAGCTTGGATGTCTTGTCTGTAGTACTCGGATTGGTTGCTTGGTACCATGGGTAAGGCATCCAACAGTTGGATGCACAAACACACACCTTGCTTAGACGAAGAGAATTTGGATATGTATGTACCCTATGGCCTATGTTTGCTGTGAAATCATTGCGTGAGAGTTCTGGCAATTCCATTCTAGCAATCGGTTGAAAGATCTCTATTTGCTTTATTCTTCTACATAGTGAAAAGTTTTTCGCCTGTAAACATAACACACTGCATTAGTGTGTGAATCACGTTAAATCTCTTTATTCTTTTGTTGGCACATCGAATTATAATTTCTACTATTAATGGAAGAGATTAGTCCCCACACATGTAGTTAGTACTTCTCCCAACTACTCTCCCCACCGCCATGCTCAGTTGGGTTGGTCTGGCTGGAACACTTGAACTACCAAGTGTCATGGATAGCCAGGTTAGGTGCAGGTGCTTATTCATCTTCGGAGTCCTCTTAATTATTCTAGCCATCTGCTACAAGAATGTCAAACACAACAAGAAAGCAAGACTCAAGAGTTAGATGTGAATTATTGCTCACTGATCTGATTAATGAATTCTTCATAAACTTTTCTGTGAATTATTTATCAATCGAGGTAGGATCTTCAGAATAACTCTTTATATATAAAGGCTGTAATTGGTTGGATATCCTACATTATGCCTTTGTCCATTAATTAACTATACCTTATTTTAAGAATCTATAAGAATATTAGTGTGTTGGAATGTCAATTTCTATGGTGGTCCTTATCATATCCTTCAAATCTATATATTTTATTTCCACAAGTATGATAAAGACGAAACAATTTCAGGTCAGTTTCCTCCATTTATAAGCCAGCAGACTGGAACTTTCATTATCCAGTTGATAAAGCAACAACTCAGAAGAAGACCAACATCGCCATGACTTTTGATGATGCAAGGTCCCATGTACAGGGTGAACAACCAACAAGAATTTTTTATTTTCTCCATGGTAGAGTAGACTTCTTGTCATGAAGTACTGTCTTTATCAATTAACCATTCTAAGTAAGGAAGCTTATTAATATGTCTGCTTTGAACTCTACGTAGGCAGCTTATTATTTTTTTACTCGTTAGGTTGCAATGCAAGAGTAAAATTTAGAGATTTTCGTCTCAAGGCTTTTACATTAGATTTCAATCCCCCGTGTTCTTATGATTTCTATTATGATATGGACTTTTCTTTTAAATGCGTCGATAAGGAACTCAAGAAACAATTTTAGAAGCTCTGAGCAGTGCCGCACAGGACGTACATGAATTTCTTTCTGCTCTCTTGTTTGTTTGATGTAAAGAATTGCATCCTCTTTGCAAAATCTTCTCTTGAAGTTGGGTTCTCATTTGCTTGGTTCTCTTGCTGGAGCATGCATGATTTTGTAGCGAATAGGGTTGGGTTGTCTTTAAGATCTGTTCTGGGGGGATTTTGGGTCTTACAAAGAAAGTTGAGGAAGAAGGAGGAGTTTGTTGAGTTAACTAGGTGTAGTACGTTAGGTTCAAGTTTAGCGAAAAAGCTTGGATCGATCTAAATGCGTAGGATCATCAAGTCGAAATTTCGGCCGTAGGATCCGAAATTTCGGTTGAGATTTCGATCTCAACGTTAAATTTCGACCAAATTCCGATCCCACCGCCCAAATTGCATGGCTTGATGGTCCTGCGCATTTATTGCGCAAGACCCAAGCAAGGTCACAAGTTTAGTTTGTGGTTCAAGATTCACCCCAGTTATCGCTGTTTAAAAACTTAAGTTAATGGTTTTAGTCATGTGGACCATCTGATGGGTTAAAGTTAATGAATATTGATGGCGTCCATCCAATGTCCAAGCAAATAAGACGGACAAAAACCCTAGATGGAGAGGATCCAGACTAAGGGTGTAAATGGATAACAGAAATCCGCTTCCGGCATTCGCATCTGTTTAGAGATAATCGAACCCGTTCGATTACCAATAATAGGATGAGGATATAGTATACCCCTTACTTACCGACTATCCGTCTGATTAAATTATCTGATTAAGTTACTTATTTAGATTTATTTTCTTATTTTTATTAATTTTTTACCTGTGATATGTGACGATTTTTTTAGATTTTCTACTAAAATAACTATCAAAGTTTTTAAACTCTTAAATTTCAAACCTAGCCCTCACAAATAAAAAGGTAAATATGTAAACAGATAGTGAAAAACTTAAACTCAAATTATATTCATGCCCATTTAAAAGAATCTATTAAAAAAATAATTATCCAATTGAATCCATCCGAAACATAATAGGATATTATTTGAATCAGTCCGAATATAATAGGATGCAGATATGATATTTCCGTTTACACACCTAATGCAAACAAAATTTGGATTGACATTGAGTGTAATTCAATGGCCACCGTGATTTCAATATAGAAACAAGAAATTTCATGGTATACAATAAAAAGCTAAGAGTTCTCCATCGCTAAACTAAAAGGTTATCAAACAAAAAATAACACATCATTTTAGAAAAACAAATATATTGGTTGATTTCTTGGTAAAATCCGTTGGAAAGCAATAAGTGTGTTTTCCAAAGGTGGATTGGGGACGATGACTCTTGAATTGTGTGGAAATGAAGCTGGACTAGCTAGAGTAGGTTAAGATTTTATTAGTTTTTTTCTTTAAAAGTAATGATGTTTGTTTGACCAAAGATGTAGCGTGATAGTTCCAATGGAATCCTTTTTTATTTTCACATATAAATACATACCATCCTTCACTCCAAAAAAAAAAAAAAATAATAATAATAATAATAATAATAATAATAATAATAATAATAATTAAGAATATTATGAATTCTCCATGAAATTACATACCAATCTTCCAATAGTTGACTACGTTAACTAGGTAGGAAAGAATATTATGAAATCTCCATACAATACGTTATCAAGTCACTTGCAGCATGAAAGAATGAATCGACTTCCAACCAGTATATATGTGAATAGAATGTAGAATATTTCAGAGATCCAAGTCTCGAACTAACAGGAATTCCTAATTCCTGACGGAGCTTGTCTTGCTTCCTGACACAAACTTTTGAATCCTCTTGAGAGCTACTTCCATGGTTTCATCATCCATGTTTGCAAAGCAAACCCTGAACCAACCAGGCTCTGAGCAATGAAAAGAAGAACCTGGAGAAAAATTGAGCTTCACTTCATTGATTATGACCTTCCATAAAGCCATCTCTGCTTCTAATGTTGATTCTTTCAGGAGTTTCCTTAAGTCCATCCAACAGTAGAGACCAGCATTACTCTTCAAGCACCCCATCCCTACTTCACCAAGCTTCCTTGTGATGAACTCATACCTTGCTGCTAGCCTCTTTGCATTCTCAACTATGAACCTCTCCACAAACACATCATCTGATAACATTGATGCTATCAAGTGCTGTGTCTGTGTGGAGACTAATCCAAAGCTCGACATCTTGCGAGCGCAGCTCACCACCTTATCGTTATATGAGTAAACTATGCCAACCCTGAGGCCTGGCAAACCCATATCCTTAGAGAAGCTATACACAATGTGGATGAGATCTCTATTGCAGGAATTATCTTCCTCTAATATCTCTGCAATGCTTATGAATTTGGGTTGGCTGAAGACAGTGGCTGCATATATCTCATCACAGACTAAGTGAATCTTTTTCTCATTGATGAAGCTTACAATGGTTTGGAGAGTCTCTCTGTCCAACATAGTCCCTAAGGGGTTTGATGGATTGGTGATTAACAAGCCCTTTATGTTGATGTTGGCTTTCTGGGCTTTCTGATATGCTTCCTCCAATGCAGCTTTGGTGATCTTGAAGTCATTAGAGCTTTCGCAGACGACCGGAACTATTTGCACTCCGGTTCTCCATCTCAAATCTCGATCGAAACTGCAATTGTTAAGCAACCCTATTAGTGAAAAAAATAATGATGGAGAAGAAAGAAAAGTGGTGTGCCAAAAGTTTTAAAGCTGATGGAACGAACTTGAGTCAAATCTCTTTTATTTATCACATACCAGGCTTATCCAATTTAGTGTCTAAACACCAAATTGAGCCCATTAGGCACTTAACAAAGGAGAAGAGTGGTGAACAAGAGAAGAACATACGCTGGATAATACGGTGAAGGAACCAGGAAGGCATCACCAGGGTTGGCCAAACAAAAGATAATCAACTCATTGGCTCCAGTAGATCCACCACCCATGACTATCCGATCAGGTTCAAATGTAACTCCTCTCACTTTCCCCATAAACTTTGCCACAGCCTGTTTTGAGAGATCCACCAATGTCACTTTCTTATCAAACACTTCAATTGAAGATACTAATTGAAGGGGAAAAAAGTGTGATCGCTCATATGATCTTACCTCTCTAAAGGCTGGCAAGCCATGGTAGTCCTGAAAGATGGCAATATCCTTGAATTCTTTGACTCCTTCTGGTGTGCAGATAGATGCCCGTGGGTTTCTTCTAATCCAATCTTCGATCAAATCAAAGGAAAGCTGCGAGAACAGTAAACAACAAAAAGAGAATAAGTTGACTGCTCTGGACTTGGAATAAACCCATACTCCTAAAAAAAATTTAAAAATAATAATAGATGATAAATATTTATTTTCTCAGACCTGATTTTCAGCCAGACCCATCTGGATGACTCCCTCAGGGTTATGGGTTGCATGGAAAGGATTGTTATCATAGGCTTTCCATCCATCAAAATATGGAGAATCTTCTCCATGTCCACGGTTGGTAGCTATCTCAGATAATAGCTGCTTGTGTTGCTCACTTGGTGTGAATCCCATCATACAATGCAATGCAATGCAAATTAAGGTGTATAGCTATATCAGCTACTATGGGCAAGATGCTCTTCACTAGCTGTTGTGGTCTTCAACTCAAGGGGAGAGAAGAATTTATAGGAGGTGGAGGTGGAAGTAGCTAGGAATTAACGTAAAAGAAGAAGAGAGAAGAGGGAGAGATTTTCAAAGCTCAAAATTCAACGAAGCCCAGGAAGATCCAGGAAGTCATAGCTAAGCACAGACGCTAGCCCGTGTTCAATTCTAATGAAACATAAGCATGTGCAGTCTAGTTTTCTTCATCCACATTGAATGAGACTTCACTTCCTGTACTCTCTCATTGCTAGTGTTCTTAATTAGTCTTTCTCCTTCGGAAATTTCCCGTGAAGAGGAAGTGCTTTACTAATCGGATAAAATTTATGAAGTGAAACTTCCCACGAAGGATCTCAAGAGTTTCATCAACCTGGCTAGCTCCTTGGAAACGAAATGGAGATTTGAGAGAAGAGAGAATAGTCAATGTCACACAAGTTGTGTTATGTTGTGGCTTAAATTCGTATATTCAACTTTGAAGATTAACATATATATTTTGTTTGATAAGATAACTTAAGTTTTAAACTTAAACGTTAAGTTTCTATTGTCTTTCATCCAAAGGATAAAAAGAAAACAAAAAAATTCAAAGATAGATGAACATATTTTGACAGACAACCCGAATGATTTGATTTGAGGATCCTAATGAAAGTAGAGAGCTTGGGCCTAAAGGAACCATTAGTATGGTATGGTACAATTCGACCTAATGGATTGATCGGTTTACTTAATTAAAATCTATAAGTATTTACCTTATATTTGCCTATCGGGTTATTGTGAAATTTAAGATTTTTACCTTAGAGTTTTAGATAAGAGTTCTTGTAATACCGTTTTAGCAAATGATTGAGAGATCTTCATTTTTTTCTCTTCTACATAGTTGAAAGTTATTCTTCTTCGTCCTGTGAAGGTATTAGTGTTTGAACTACGTTAAAACGGTTGCTTACATGGAGGGTTCTCATTAGTCTTCAAACAATAATAACAAGCGTGCCTGTCACATTTTTTTTGAGTTTTAACATGCAGAGGGAAAAAAGGATACATGTTCCTATTTAGAGCAGCCTTGCTATTTTTGTAGCTTAGAAATCCAAAAGAACCTCCAAATTTAGAGACGTGCCCTACTTGGGTTTAGGTATCAGATTGAACATGCATGGCCAACACCAAGAGATAAGGATAAAATAAACTTTCATGTATTAGATCCTTGCGTGGGTGATCTGAGGAAAACTGGTTTTGATTCATTTTGGAAACTAAGTTCTGTTTTCCGCTCAAGAAACAGTTCAGGAACTAAGTTAGGCAACAAATAGTGTGTTGCTATGTATTGTAAGACTCACTGTTTCGGAGTTTTAACACCCCATTGGTTTTCTGGCTCGCAACCCATCTTAACGTGCGGGAAGGATCAATGATGGCGAAAATATGACGCAGATGATGACGATTATGTGTTCGACGAAATGCGTAAAAGGCAATTAGAAATTTGGAACACAGTCTCGAGATTAGGTCGAAGAGCATAAAGTGAAGTCATCTTCTCAGTTTTTTCTCTGTCAGACATAAACGTGATTGACATTCAGACAAATATCCAACAGAAGATCAAGTTGAATTCTACTTCACTAAGTTTGTTGAGCAAAAATCAAAGATCACACATAGCTTTTTACTGTGTTTTCGTACATACATAGTAGTAAATGCCACGAGCTTAGGCGTGTCTCTAGTTGTTCTTGTTCCCTACCGTCATGCTCAGCTGGGTTGGCGAAAATGGACGGTTGAACTGATGAGGCAACGCGTTTCTGTACGTATTTCCATGTGTAAATTCACGACTTCAATGTTTCTTTTCCTTTTCTAGGTCAGTTTCAAATGTCTTATGTACAATGATAATTGCTTCAGCCAGATAAACCATAACTTGTCTAGCCTTCTAGAGCATCTCATGGATTCAAGAATGACTACAATACTTACCTATTTGTTTTGCAAAGAAACCTGCTCGTGTCTGTTAATGGTTTGCAGGAACTTTCTTTCTATTGGGCTCTGCAATCTTCAACCCACTTCAGCATCATCAATTTTTCATGTTCATCTCACACAATTTCAGAAATGAAAGTGACTTAGTTAACTTACGTCTCTCGTCTCTGAATTATTTTATCCGTATTTAAACACAGACTTTCGAAGAAAGATGATTCAAACTCTAAGACTATATGGAGCAAAAAGCCCGAGTCTAGATCAGACCGTCTACCTATAAAGGAAGAGGTCTTTTCTTCCTTATATATTTATCCATCACACAATAGAGATAGGATCCACCAGAAGTCTTATGTCTGATTCATTTTTATTAGCACAGTCAAAAATGTACCCTACCAGTATTGTGTGGTTAAAAAGTACGAAGATAAATAATACAAGATGACCCAGAAAAGCCTTGGGCACTATTGTCATTTTCATAAAATTGAGGGATCCTAAAAAAATGATATTGTCCTCATTGACCCTTATTATCTTATATTTGATTTTTATTTTAAAAATATGCATCTTTGGTTTTCTTAAATTTATTTTTAAAATAAGTCTCTTCACTTTCTATCCCACTAGTATCAACATCATCCTTTTGAGGGAGTAACGAATCCAAATGGTATATATAATGGTATGTCGATTTCACATTACATTACTCCACCTACCAAAAAACTATTACCCTATACTAATATGTTCCAACCAAGATGGTGGACTTCTGCTTTTTCTATTAGTCTAAAATTTTTTGAAAACTTTATATGGGTTGTCAAAACCCTTTAAAATTTCATGCCACTTTAAAAATATTTTTTAGAAAGTTTATATAGGCCTTTGACTTGCTTTTAGAAATATTTTTCTTTACTTTCCTCACGAGTTATAATAGATGAATAATTACATAGTCAATTAAAAACAATATCATATTCGAGTTTAATTTGATGTCAGAGAAATGATCTCAGCTCTATAAAGAGCCCGAAAAAAGAACGTTAAGCCTCAGATTCGGATTAGGATTAAGATAAGGATAAGGATAAAATTCAAAAATTTTAAAAATTCTATCCAAACCCTATGTTGCAACCCTACTCTTCTCAAGTTTTTGTATGAGAAACCTGTTCAACTCTCAACTTGTGACTTTTGTCTCCTAATAATTTTGACTCTTTTTTCTTCTTATGTTCAGGTCAGCAAATCCCATTTCTTGGGTTTCAAGTTTTTCCATCATTTTTCTCTTTCAGATAGCTAGGTCAAAGCTTGTGATTCTGAAAATGTGCACCATTTCTTTTCTGGGTAATGACGTGCACCAATAAAACTCTGAAGACAAAAGATTTCCACTCATTATGCCAAATTCGCTGACTAAAACAAAAATGTGGAGAAGAAAGACGACAGTGATTTGTGATATATCTGATTCACGGGTTGTTCTTAAATTTTGAGATGATCTCTGTGGATCGCAGCCAATAGTTTTCCAAAATCAGCCAAAGTAGTTACCAATTTGGATTAGTAAATGGAGCAGCTAGGAACATAGATTTTTAATACTGATCTTACAGTCTCTGGATACATTTTTTTACCAGAGTAGTTGGTCAGAGGGTCTTATCCTGAACCATGATCTCATTCTTATTTGTTTCCTACAGGACTGATAAACATGAAGAAGATTTAAGTCAGCTTTCTCAAAATTCAAATTGATATTGGTTTGTGTGAAATAGGAATTATAAAGACTCTTCCTTTGAAGTCCAGAATGGTAAACTGCATGCATGATAACAGCAGAAATGAAATACACAACATAGTTTGAAAAGCATTCTTCACCTGGAGATCTGTCTGAACTGCCTTGGTTTTGTATGATTCTTTGACTACATTGAAAATGTGAAAATACTAAATAAAGCAATTTCAAATCACATGAAATGCATGTTGGAAAATGACTCTTTTAAGCATGATTGAATGAAAGGGTAATTTTCATCTGGACCATGAGGTTTTGGTCTATGTCTTTTTTTAGTCAAAAAATACTGAGACTTTGCATTGCCTTTGCTGTACTATAGAAAAAGTAATGACACTTTGTGCTAGTATACTATTGTTCCTCATTTTATCTTAAGAGACAGACGTCTATTGACTCCTCAAGTGTACATCAAAGGAGACGAAACTATTTTAAAGAAAGTGTCTAACACGTCTTGACGATTTTTCATCTTTATTCTACTGCTTTTGATTTAGGTTACATTTGTGTGTATTTCATTTTTTGTGTTAAATATTATTGATGTATATTCTCTTTATATAGTTATCATCTTATTTCTCCTGATTTATTCTTCAACAGGATATCTGATTTGTCCCAGTCTCGTATGATTTTCAAACGACATCATGTCTGAAGGACCACACATTAAACCATACAAATATGAAGGAAAGTGTGGAATGCATGCGCATATTTGACTTATGGTCGATGTGAGAATAGACCATGTTTCAATGAAAACACATGTAGCTTCAATCAACTTCTCTGGTCATGGTCGAAACGTGAAGGCAGAAAACAGAAATTCATCAGCTCCTAAGATTTTGTAGGAACCAACTGTGTAGGTTCTGGGTTGACTATTCCCATGTCGAACCTCTGTTTTCAACTGGGTAGTGCTCACATCGAGCCATTCACCATGACTGCTGATGGTGATGGTCTGATGTTCCAGCTGAGCACAGAAGAAGAATTCTAGTAGGGAAAGATTTGAAATTTCCATTCACCGAAAACAAGAGAAGAAAAAAAAGGCTTGCGCGCGGGGTAAATTCTTTGGATTCAAATGATCCCTACGAAGTGTTAGCAAAGCTATACAATGAAGCAGTGGAAATAGCAAAACACACATGCATACACAATACAAGATTTAGGCGGTTCCCTTGAAGGTCATGTTCATGGCCGACCAGAGATAGTTTTACCACAAGACAAAGAAATAAAGTGTAGACCTAAATCATTTTCTACCCATCTCAATCTGTTGAGAGACTCTTGACCCCCCAAAAAAACTGTTGAGAGACTATATATGATGATACTTTAGGGAAAAAAACCAGAATGCCTCTCCATCTAAAGACACCCAAAACAATGAAATAAAAGCTCCAAACGGTTTGGATCCCACAACTAGTCATCATAAGAAGTGCTTTGATGTTAGAAATGAGAGTGCAGAGGGAATTTCCTTATGGCAGGATCCAGTATCTTCTGTAGATGTGAATGGAAATCTCTTCCTGCAAAATAGGAGTCAGGACTTCTAAAGGGAAGATCATATGTTTTTTCTTGAGTAAACTTTCGTAAAGAGGTTCAAGCATTATAGGAAGGGATGCTTAGTTCATTAATCTAGATTGAAACAGTTACCTGCTCCTAAAATTACAGTCTACATTTGCAACAATAATACTTATTTTATCATTATTATTATTATTATTATTATTATTATTATTATTATTATTATTATTATTATTTTATAACTTCTAATGAAGGGGTTGTGATAAGTTGATTTCATACATATTATTTTATATGATTAATTTATTATATTTCCATGTATTTACAATTGTTTTATATCAATTTACCCTAATATGATATGAAAATGAATATGTTGCACCCTTTCCTTTAATTTCTATAATTTTGGTGATTTTATATATTTCCTAACAAATTCTAATAAAGATTTATTACTTTTACATGTAGGAAATTATCAATCAAATCTGGGTATTATTGCAAGAGTCCTACCTCAAGTCAAAAACATAAAGAGAATGAGTCCTTGCATGCTTCTACGTTTTATTTCCTATTTAGGATTTGATCAAAGAAGGGAAAAGAGGAAGAAGAATCCAATTCAAATAAGAAGGATAGAAGAATCCCGATTTTGAATGTCTCTGTCCAGTTTTGATCAAGATCTTCATCGGATGGTCATATGGTGTCCGATCGAGCTGATTTTTGGAGGAGAACTTCACGACGTCTTGGTCTTCAAATCCAACGGTGGGACTATGCATTGGAGATCTCTAAGTTAGTCCGATTTATACATCAAAACACTCCTTGGTTAAGTCAGATAAGAACTCTGAGTTTGATTCAAACTCTGAGTTTAATTAATCTATAAAAGGATAGCAAAGCCAAGGAAGAGGAGGAGGACGTTTTTGGAGCTTTGGAGGAGCGGAGAGATCGAACCAGGAGACGTTGGTTGGCTTTGGAGATCTGAATCTTGGGAATAAGTTTTTCTTGATCTTCTTTCAATGTTCTTGAACTCCTCTGTAATGTTTTTAGTTTCTAGTATGAACTAATTTAGTTTTTCTAGGGATCAGATGTAGCCTATCTTTGAATTCCCACTCTTGAATTCATCAATATAATTTTGAATATTGTTTCCATTGATTGAGTTTTTACTTCTATTCTTCATGCTTTTGATTAATTGGCCACTAATCAACTGATTTGTTAATCATAATGAACTGAGAGGGGATTTATGTGTTTAGTTCATTGGAGTAAAAGCCATGAATTACATGTAGGATAGAGATATACTTACATGGTTTGTGTAGTTGTTACATGGGAATTCACAGAATTTAATGATTTCTCAGTTGTTGTAACCCACATAGAATTATAGTAGGTTAGCAATTGAGGGAATTTCTATTAGTACTCGAGAGAGACTAATAGATAGGAAAGGGAATCTCGACTATCAATCAGAAAAATATTTCTCAAATTACAAAGAGGGAGAAAAGGGTGTGAATGCTTAGTTATGGTGAAATCTGACCCCTAGGTCTTTAGCAATTAATAATCTCAATTTAACTTTCAATTTGCAATATAGTCTAGAATAATTATCTTCCTTATTATTTGTTCAAATAAAATTGGTATAATTAATTTGGTACTTAATCTATAGTCTTCCGAGGGATCGATCTTTTATCATTATATTACTTGTTACGACAGCGTACACTTGCGTTGTACTTTTTCACAACAGGTTGGTTTTAGCTTACCTTACTTATATGTACTAATAAACTACTACATCCAATGCATGAGTATTGCATGTAGTAGTTATATATGATGATATAGAAAAATATCAGACGAAGGAATAATAATTAATTAATTTTTAGATTTATGTACAAAATTACTAATATTTTGTCTATAGAGTTCAGACATTTGGTAGAACTTGTCAAAATTACTTTGGCCCAGCTCTCAACCAGATGAATCCATCCCAAATAATATTCGTAGGTGACCATTAGTTATAAGGTTGTTGAATGTATTATAAAAGCAAATAATATTTTGAACTATATAATGTGAAGAATACAAGTTAAGTGAACACAAAATGTTTAAATTTGTGATGTTCATTAAAAATGCTAATCACGTGAGGTATTTTGAGAATACTTCATTTCTTTTTTATTTTTTTCTTGGGAATTTAGAACTAATCTGATCATATATTATGCATGATTTTTTGTTGGAAAATTTTCAAGGACATCCAAGATAATTGGCAAAAAGCATAGATATCCCAAAACTATGCCAAATTGACAATCACCCCTTTTTCCATTAAAAACTTTAATTAGTTAAAGAAAATGAAGAATATAAACTTAGTGGTATTATTCTATACCTTATAATATAAAATGACGAATTGAGAAAGAAAACGGTATTCATGGAAGAAGAAATAAGATGAAATTTAGGATTCAATTTTTAGGGCCAACATTGTAAAGTCACAAGAGAGTAAAGGTATTATAGAAATTATAAAATTATCTAGCCATGACTTAGGGTCTGTTAGGCTACATGAATCAAGAAATTTCAAATCTCTAGATTCATGAATGTAAGATTTTTACCCGTTTGGTTGTGAAAATCTCTAGATTCATGAAATTTAAATATTCGTTTTTTTACACTTAAAACGTGAATTTGTAGATGGATATGGAAAATTTATCTTTTTTGAAGAATAAGTTTGATTTATGACTATAAAAGCACTAAACATTTGCACATTCACAAAAATCACATCGACCAAACAGTTTTTCATAGTGAAATTTCCACAAAACAAGTTAACCAAACAGTTAATTTTATGATTGTGACTCCATAGATTTGAAATCTCTAGATATTTTAAATCTCTAGACTCATGTAAGCAAACAAACCATTAACAAAATTTGCTAATGAAGTGTACCATTGTAAAAGTAAAAGACATTTTAGGGTGTATGTGCTTTTTGCCAATTGTCTAAGAGTGTCTTTGAAAATTTTTCTTTTTTTATTTAGAAATACATAATGCATGATTGAGATAATAAATATTCATACAAAATTCGCATGGATAATCAAAATGTTTGTGGCTATTGTCTCTGATTATTCTATGTATTTAGTTATATTTTAACACAATGATTATTAATTTATCTTATTTTAAGAATAAATTTGATATACTGGAGGCAATTGATATAATACCAACATATACGAAGAAAATCTCAGGTAATTTTTTATTTATAATATCATAACAATATGAACTAAATTAGACTATTTATTTTTCATGAGTTGAAAATTATCCAAATCCTTCAATTACAAATTTTCATATATTTGAATATACATATTAGGTAGTTCTTCACTTCTTCTTTTTTTAATTATGAAATATAATTTTGAATTATTTTTATATTAGAATTAGCTGCATAAAGTTATAAGTTGGCTATTGTGGAGTAAATTTGTTTTTGAATTTTTGTGGTATTAGATTAATCTGAAAAGATGACTTTTTAGTTTTTATTAGTATTATAATTTTGGTTAAAATTTAGATTTTTTTTTTTCTCCTTCTTCTCTCCAATAATAGTGTGCAAATAACTTATCTTTTATAATTGAAAGGAGGGGAGAGAATAATTAAATATCTAAATTATATAAAATGATATAAAAAGAGAAGAAGGTATTACAAAAATTAATTAACACAAAAGAAATAAAATGATTATCAAGTAATTATTTATTATTAAAAATTGGGTTATAATTAATATTTAGAGCAAATTGCACAGGCACTCCAAAATGGAGGCCTTAAAGCACTGACATCCCACTTTATGTTTAAAAAACACATAGGTCCTATTCCATTAGAATGGTTAGTTATATTATTACAAAGACTATTATACCCTTGACTTATTTTCCAAGAAATCTTACTCATTTATCCCAAAAAAAACCTTGCGCACGACCGTTCAACCGTTTTCTTCCACAGAAAACTGACAATAAATAATAAAAATTCCATTGAAAATTTTGAGATTTAGAAGAACTAACAGTTGAAGCATTCTTCTTCTTCTTCTTTTTAAGTTTAGTAACAGTCAACACGAAACAGAGACAATGCTCTGTTTTTCATCGTTTTGTTTTTAGAATATCAAAATCTTTCATACCATTAGTCATGAAACAGTTTTTTGGATAATGGTATTCAAATTTGATATGATGAACACAAACTACTAGAACTCCAAAGTAATTAAATCACTATTGTTCCTGAGATTTCTGCCAATTTTTTTTAGCTGAGCAGAGGAACGAGATTTCAATGACTCTGTACAAATAACGGGAATAAGAGAAAATAACAGATACAGAAGAGAAGAAGGAAAAAACCTAAATAGAAAACTGGAGGTAGCAAAAGTGCACCAAAACATAGTGAATCTGCCATGGCCTGGATCAGGGTCAACATATTTGGCGCCGTTAGTGAAGCAGATGGATTGGTAACCTGGGGTTTGATTTTTTATTTTATTTTTTTCTCTTCAGTTTAAGGGCATTTTTGGAATTAATAGAAAATTAACAATGGGTTAACAGTTTCATTAACAGAATGGACTAGTGTGTTTATTGAATTGGGGTGTCAGTGTTTTACAGCTTCCATTTTGGGGTGCCAATACAATTTGCTCTAATATTTATTATTATTATATTATAAAATAATGTTAAACTTTTGGATACTATTTATTATTGTATGCAAATCAAATTATCAAGCACTTTTAAGAAAATAGAAATGTAGCCATCTCTCTTTCTTTCTTTTTACTGTCCAGTAAAAGTACTATATTTAACTCTCCAAAGAAATAGTCTTGGAGGGAAGAAAAAGAAATAAAGGAAGAGTCCAACATAAATAGAGGTGTGCAATTCCACTTCCACCACTGTCTTGAGAGGTTGAAAGACTTAGCCCCCTAGCAACATAGTCCGCATAGCCATTTTGAGTTCGGCTAATATAGTTTAATACAATAGAGTCAAAATAATCTCTAAACTTAACAACTTCATCTAGAATGCAAGTCCTTAGTCAATCTAATGAATTCCCAAACCCATTCAAAGCATCAACAACGCATGTAGGCTGTAGCCGTTTCTCTTAGAGTTTTACTTTTATAATAATAATATGATATCGGTTTTTGTTATGATTTTTGTTCATTTTTTATTAGTTTGGTATTCTTAAAATGTTCTTATGTGGAGATGTAAGCAAGGTAGAGGTTGGAAAGAGAAAAAAATATATATTTTATTCTAACTTTTGTAACTTTACTATTTTAACCCTGCATAAATATTAATTATGCACATAATCATTATCCTCATAAACAAAAATAAACAATTTATGACAATAAATCATAAACAACTCTTGATCTATTTATGAATTCATGTTTAAATCAATTTATTTTAATGAAAAACAAGGATCATAAATCATACCAAACACATCTATTTATGTTTACATGTTGAATAATCATAAATTTAAACCATACCAAAGAGAGCCTAACAATTACTAGCAACTCCGGCTTCATGCAGGCGACTTGCAGCCTGAAATCTCAGCTGAGGATGAGTTTTTGGAATTAGCTTGTCCTCATGGAATCGCGAACCTTTGTCCCATCCATTGTAACACATGTTTCTGTAGGACAATGAGATGGTTGCATATATAACACATCAAAAAAAGGAGGACGGAAAATTTTCCGGTGGACTCCCATCATTCGATTAACACACCGACGAGCATTGGGAAAATCATCTTATTGCCTAACACATTAAGCCTATTGTAGGTGAGCCCAACACAGAGACACTGACACTTGAGACGAAAAAAATCTTTTCTCAGCTAATTGTCACAAAATATGAATACTTCATGATAAACATGTATATGGTTGCAGGCCCAGCCAAAGCGAACAATCGTAAAAATTTAGCTTGAACCATTAAGAGAGGTAGAAATACGCCACAAGGAGGCAAGAAAGGTTAGGTGTCCATTCTCTAAAAACAAAGTCAACTAAAATTTGTATCTATGCAGTGGCGGAGCCACGTTGGGAGGGGGGGCCAGGCCCCGGATTTGAATGGAATTCCTTGTTTTTCCTTTATTTCTCACTTTAAATGTGAAAACCACTCTTTGGCCCCCCTCCAAAAATTAAAAATAAAATTCAGATAAGATGTGGGACATGTCATTCATATCTTTCTGGTTGTCTTAAATCCCTATTTGGATAAAAGGTTAAATTTTAATTAAAAACTAACTAAACCACTCCGATCCGTTTCTCCTTATATTTCTCTCCTTTTTCTTTTTATTTATTCTCTCATGAATCTCCTCTTTATTCCTATTTTTCTCTTTTTTTTTCTCCCGTCTCACTATTGCGTTAGCCTTTGAAATTTTCCTAAATCTTCTCCCTCGTATTCCTCTCTCTTTCTCATTATTCCTTTCTCTCTCCCTCACGATTTTCTATTAATTTACCTAATTTTTAATGTATAATCCACATTAAATATAATAATATATTCCGAGATGGGACCTCGTGGGTCCCCATTGGCCCACTCATTCGGCCCCCCCCAATGTTCATCCTGGCTCCGCCCCTGTATCTATGGATGATGAAATAAGCAGAGGCTCACCTCTGAGGGTCCTTGAAAACTTCCTAACAGTGGCTTTCTCCCACAATGCTGGCTTGAAGTTGAATGAAGAATATTGCCAGTTTTTGAATTGAAAGCTGACAATTATCATGAGTCTATCATGAGTTCATAAGACAAATGGTAACAGTCAGCCAGCGCAAAACAGCTGAAACATTCTTGCTAATAAGAAAGACGAACCTTGATATTTAGAACAACTAGTTAAAAGGACTTGGAATATCAACCAATGACTGAAATCTCCCCGAACTTAGCTGAAATGTAAATGTAAGCATGCTGTTCTCAAGGAAGAGAAAGCAGCAAAGGTGCTTCAAAGGGTAATTCAGGCTCTACTTATTTTTATTCATTTATATTGTGAGAAGCCAAGGTTAAGATCGACTATGCAATCAGATGATGGACCAGTATCCTATGAAAGCACTTCTAAGCAGAGAAAAAACAATCTGGTATACTAATGGATAATCCAATCAACTAACAGAGAATATCATATTTAAAATTCAGACCCATTCAATAGTAAATCAAACATTCGGATGAGCCCATAGAGATAGCATATTCAGAAGCTAACGGCAACCAACAAATCAATTTCATGGAATAAACGAACTAGAAGACATTAAAATAGCTAAAGCCGCGCGCTAACAGAAGAATGAAACAAAAGCTTACTGCTTCTTTTATGAACACAGAAGACGCCACACCCTTTCATATAGAGTCATTATCTTGGAAGATCTGCCAATGTCCAGAAGTCCCCAAGGCACCCAAAATTGCATCAACACATCACCTGCAACAAAAACAACAAGAAGACTACCAAGAAAACACTCTTATCATCTAAATCACCCTAATATAATCCCTCTGTGACCAACTTCTTCGATTGGAGCACTGAAATTACCATCGGAATGAGCTTCACACACTCTATCTATCATGGGGATATTGATTCCATCAATGATCAGTGGGTACCTGGGCTCCAATCTGTGCAGGTCAAAGCCATGACCAATCCGGAAAGGACGAAGGATTTCGGATGAATTTCTGGCAACTGTATTGTTTTGGGCTAGTCTGTTATATCACAGCCCCTTTTAAGATGAACCGTGGTTTAGCATAGCTTGAACCTATCTTTGAACCGGCGCCAAACCAACCTGGTTCAGGCTATGTATATATATGTATGTGTTGGTTCAGTTTTTGGGTTGAGGTTGTATTTGGGTTTTGGGTTCGTTAGTTGGCTCCGTTCTCGCGAACGAAGGGTTTCAAGAACCCTCCACTGCTGCTGTTTCGTGGAGATTACTCTGGCTTTCGGGTGACTGCCTCTTTGAGCCTTCTTTTCGGTTGTAATTTTCTCCAAAATATGCTTAGGGCCTGTTTGATTACATGAATCCAGAGATTTCAAATCTCCAGATTCACAAATGGGAGATTTATACCTATTTGGTTGTGTGAATCCTTGGATTCATGAAATCTAGGGATTTACATTTTTACACTAAAAATGTGAATCGGTAGATTTATGAGTATAAGGTGAAATCTAGAGATTTCAACCTTACTATAAAAGGGCTAAACATTTGAACCATGACTCCATCAATGTTTTTTCATAATAAATCTATAGATTTTATTTCAAATACTCAGAGGCTAACCAAATAGTTAATTTTATGAACCATGATTCCATAGATTTGAAATCTCTAGATTTTTTTAGGGCGTGACGCACCAGAACCGGGCACGGGGGGTGTGTCTCTGACTCCTCCTCGTTTGTTGGGGTCGTTCCCCTCTTCGTTTTGCCTTTCTTTTTTTTGTTTTTTTTCTTCTCCCGGCCCTCTTCGTCTCTAAATTTTTGAAATCTCTAGACTCAAGTAACCCTCTATTATAGTGATTGGACTATGTCTTGAGTCTCAAAGACTTAGGCTTTGGGTCGAATTCCATCATCAATCGTGTGTGTCTCCTTCTCTTAGTCTTTGCAATAGTCTTGATTTGTCATCATGTATCACAACATGTATCTTCTTCTTCTTTGACTTCGATTGAAACAGAAGCTGCAGTTAAAAGGCTCTTGTTGAAAGAAGAAGTCAAGAGACGAGAACCCTACAAGGGTTGTGGTTAAGTTAATCAAAAGGACGAGGTGTTGATGAAGTAGAAAAATGAGAAAAAAAAAATTGTCCAAAAGTAAGCTTATATAAAGATCTTCAGGTGAAAATCCCTAGAGGCAATGACAGAGTTCTGTAACATAAAATACGGGGGCAGTTCCACCAAACAAGAAAAGTTTGTTTACCAGGTGGAAGAGAATGTTTACAAAAATAAATTCTAAATAGATTGATAGCAGTGTAAAACTCAATTTCATATCGGTTGAATCAAGTCATGAATAGTCATAGAATTTCCTGCTTCCATACAAGATCATTTTTCCAGGTTATTAAACTCTGAATCATTATGTAGATCAATCAACTCCAAACGAACTGGGAGCAAGATTGGTTAGGAATGGCTGCAATTGGACAAAATCTGCCCAAATCCCAAATTCAGCCCAATCTCCAATTCCACATGGTTCGGCATGTTTGCTGGGCTAGATAACCTCAATGAATAATTTAATTGGCAAGAACCAACACCTCTCAATTATGAGGTCATGAGGTTCAACTCATAAAGCATACCTGAAGGAAGCTCTACTCTTAACCCCTGCAATTATTCAATGAAGGTCCTATAGACATATTCTACACGATTCTACAAGTCTTCCTAATGATTCCCACCCACAAGCAAACCATACCAGCAAGCACCAAATCTATAATAAGAACACCCTTTACATGGCAGTACGAGCAGACAGGATATGCCGAAGAATTGCAGGTTCCTAGGCTGAAAAGCTCAGTTGGAACTTTCTTCTGGGAATGAACCCCTAAGCTGCTTGAACCTCTGCTCTGAAGCCAGATTTTCCGATGCTGCTCTCTTGGGCCTCCTTATCTGCAAACGTAACTGAAAAAAGAAAGAATGCGGAGCTTAGGAGAGAAATGTGCTGCATATGGGAGTCTCCATTCTGTAAATTAGAAGTAGAACCAGACCTTTTCTTCAGCACGTCGATATAACTGTCCCCAGAGCGTATTTTTGGGTTCAGTTGTGATTACTGGGAAGAAAAAAAGATGACCACATTAAGTAGTGAAGCACAAGAATCAAAACAAGACGGTTTGGTGCACACAAATAAGTTTTGGTCAAGCACTGCTTCAATTCCCTCATGGCAGGTTACTGACCAGCAAAATACTCAATAAACCAATAAGACATACAAAGGAGATCAACCCAGTGAACGAATTTCGCAGGGTTATGGGAGGGCTGGGCTGGAGACAGTTTTAATTTTTGGCAGCCTTGCACTAGGTAGTACTGTAGTAGCTCTCAGCCATGAAACTGTACAAAGTTGAACAGACATAACAAGGTGCTGATTGAGTCAACACTAATAGAGAGCTGTAAGTTAGAAAAGGTAAAATTAAGGGTGTTCAGTTTCAAGTATTTCTCCACCATAACCTGCTACCAAGTTTTTGGCACATAGGCAGAGAAATGCTTGCTTCCTGGGATCTAGATATTCACACCAACCTTTCTGTTCACTCAAATTGGTTTGTGAATTATAGTGACCTATCTAGTTCAACCAAACATTAACCTAACCAGAACAGAAGTCAACATGTCCCGGTTGTCAATTTTCTTTGTTTGTAAGAGGACCAACTCATCATCCCACTTATGGGTGGTGATCTGCCTTGCTGGCACATTGCATTTGGACTATATCCAAGAAGATTAGAGGAGAGGATCCAAAAATGCTTAATTGCTGCTGTTGTATCCAGGATCATTGCTTTGTTATAAATGTATAGCAAAGATTTTCATACAGAAGGTTTCTGGTGCTTGAATTGGATGAGTAGGCATTCTTAGTAGGTTGGACACTTGCTGTTTGTTCTTTTTTCCCTTTCAGTTATTGTGTATCTGGAGAACCATGGACAGCCAGACTTGGTCAATAAGCACATTAATTAATCAGAAAAACTGCATTCCCTTTGTTGGATTGTAAGAGATTTTGTAGGATATCTTTCCTGTAGCCATAGCAGGCTAGCAGTCAACGGTGAGCGCGACAGAAATATTAAATGCCATGTGGCATGGAACTGCCGTCCATTTTGAGGGGCACGCAAAAAGAAAAGGTCCATCTTTCAGCAGAACAGAAGACTGAGTAAATGTCCAGACTCAATGGCCGCAGAGAACCATTGAATAACTGAAATCTTTAGACAACATGCAATGAGATATTAAAAGCAATTAATATAACAAGAAAACGATGGTTTTATTTTGCAATAAATCCAGTAAGTACGCAAAAACAATATCCAACTAACAGTATTTGTGTGTTTAGGTTTCAACATCTTACCAGGTTCATATCCTCACATGGGAGAGGTTGTGGCTTTCCACGATAAAGCAGAAAAAGTTAGAGGAGAAGAAAGAGATAGTTTTATTATCCATTATGACCCAGACTAGAAGGGGGGAATTGAAACAACTCATACAAAATGATTGAGGAAATGTACACTAAATAAAGTTATGTTTCATCACAATTGTAATGAAAACTATACTAGGTTATGATACCATTGCTTATTGTGATTAGCAAGTTCATGATAAAAATCAATAAGCGAAGAAAAAAGTGTCATGCGATGACATAATAAATGGACTCAACCAAAAAGTTTCAGTATATCTAAATAAAAAATAAAAGAGATGAAATAAGATTGTAATAGGATGATAACAAAGGATTAGTTTCTAACCTTGATTAGGTGGTGGAACTGTCCGATTATGAGTCGGATGATAGGTAGCGGGCATTAACTTCTGAAAAAATACACACCCCAAAAAAGAAGAAAAAGCCATCAGAGCAGAAGAAACTGTGCAAATATGTCTTTATTGCTGACACTTACTGGCTTATTTCACATTAAACACAGAAGTAAAAAATGAAACAAGAAAGGCTAATTAATGAAAAGGCAAAGATGATGCTTAAGAAAATAAGCGACCATTATGTACGCTAATAAATGAAGCAAATCCAAATACCATTCCCATCAAGAAGAGGGAATTTGAAACATCCCTCTCTACCCCTAACCAACGCCCTCCCTCCCTTCCCCCCCAAAACCATCAACCACCAGAAAAAAGAAGCTCAATAGCCCCTCAAGGAAGGCTTTCTTTGATGGCCCAAGCATATTTCATGTGACATTTTGGTTGTCCACAAATAGAAATTTCAAAGAAAGTGCTTCTAGGTAGGAGTTTACATTGCAAGGACTATTTTTCTCACTAGCTTATTGACGACACCCCCCTCTCCCTCTCTCTTTTTGGAGTCAATCAACCTCATTTGTTCTCCATGTGCCTCCATGGAGAAAAGTAGAGGGGGTATCAACCATAGATCAAGAGCTTCCGATGGGCCTTGTAAGGTACCAGTATTTGAATGTTGGTCCCCAAGGGAGAATCAATAGACTTCTACCCTTTAAGCAATCAGAGCTAGTGGTACCATAGATCAAGAGCTTGAACTCGAGAGTAATCCTGCCTCTTCAAAATAGTGAGTTGGGTTGAGATCTCAGTGAGATGTTTTAGTTTTTCCTTCCTTTTTCTTTGTGGGGACTGTTAAAGTGGATTGAAGCCCTAGCAGTCTGCCAGAGTACTGTGACTACCGTCAACCCTTGCCTTGTTTTCTTTGTTTCTCTCTCATCCCATCATCATTTGGAGTGGGACCACAACTCTTAGAATCATCGAAGGGTCCTCTTTCAACCTCCCAGGGACTTGGTTGGTTATATCAAAGGGTTGAAGAGCACAATTCATTACTTTACAACCTCAGAGGTAACACCAGCTTCTGGTTTATTTCCCTGTTTCATCTTTGCAGCCTTGCGATCTGTCGTACAATTGCTGCCAGTCGAGAGTAATCTTATTTGAGTATCATTGGTTGTTAGGGATTGAAGCCAAGGTGCAAAAAGTGTATTTTTACACCTATCTAGCATCTACAATAAATTCTTGTGTGCTCACCTGCTGCTAGTTTATATGCTAACTAATTAACTTCTATCCCTCTACTTCTTTCCTGAAATGTCATTAACTTGTACTTTAGGTGTTATTCAAACTGTTAGTTTTGACAAGGGGGGAGAGTGCATGTATAGAGGATTCCAACTGTCTTTTTATTTACAAAGCCATCATTCAACAAGTTGATTGTGTTGCAATCAAACCCCTCCCCCCCAAGAAAGAAAAAATCCAAAAGAACAGAATGGGATAGCTGTCTGGCTGAGAAGGAAAATCGCTATTTGTTAGAGGTTCCTAAGAGTCTCCTCTATTGAGATGGATGCCCCTAAGACCTTTTGGTTTAATATGCTTCTCGCAGTTGTCTTCCTCATCAATCAAAGGCCAAGTCAACTCCTTGGCTACAGAAACCATTTCACCTCAAGCATTGCTTATCCACTGCTCTTTCCTCAAAATCCATTTCCCATGAATTTCACTGAATCTATGTCTAACCCAACAATGGAAGAAGACCATGTCTAAGGAAATGATGGTTCTTCGAAAGGATGGTACTTAGACTCTTGTTGATCTTCCCAGGGGAAGAGACGAAGAGTAAGTATTGGATGCAGGTGAGCCTACAAATTAAGTACCGATCAGATGGTATTGTGGAAAATGTAAGACTCAATTGAATGCCGAAGACTACAGTAAGTATTTGGCATTGATTACCAAGAGACTTTGGCTCTTGTGACCAAGCACAACTCCATCAAAGCTCTCGTATCAATGGCAGCCAACGATAACTGGCCTCTGTATCAATTAAAAGCGAAGAATGCATTTTTCAATGGTGACTCACAAGAGGAAGTGTATATGCAACCTCCACCTGGTTTTAAGTTTCCTCAGCAAAATGGAAAGTGAACCTTTAGAAAAAGGCACTTTGTGGCCTCAAGTAGCCTTCTAGACTTGGTTTGGCAGTTGATAGGTCATCCTAAGGAATGGATATTCCTACATGAGTTGACCATACTTAGTTTGTTGATGACATTGTAGTGGATGGGAATGGCAAAGCCAAATAAGTAGACTGACATGTTACCTGGCCAATAGTTTGAGATTCAAGATCTGGGACGTCTGAAGTACTTCTTGGGAATTGAAGTACCAAGATAGGAAAAGAGAATCAATATTTGCTAAAGAAAATTTGTTTTGGATCCACTGAAAGAAAATGCAACTAACAAACACCCCAATTTGATCAAAAACAGAAGTTAGTTGAAGATTGTGGCTCTCCTATTATAGATGCAGGGAGCTACGAGATTAGTTGGGGAACTAATCCGTCTCTCCTTGAATAGGCAGACATCACTTATGTAGTTGATGACTTGGTGTTGTAAGCCAGTTCATTGATGCTCCCAAGACTAGGTACTTGGATGTTGTTTATCTCATCATCAAGTACTTAAAATCTTCTCCACTGAAAGACGTTTTACATGCCGAGCATAATCATCTAAGAATAAGAGGATTAGACTGACACCATTTGGGCTGGTTCAGATTCTGGCAAAAGGAACTAAATTTTATTGTACCATTGTACATGGTAATCTAGCTGAATGGAGTAAGAAACAAGTAGTTGTAGCTAGATCCAGCATGGAGGTAGAATTTGAGCCATGGCTCATGGAATGTGTGAACTCATATGGCTGTGGAAACTGATTTGAGAGTTGCAGTTTGACTTCAAGAGACCTATGCGGCTCGATTGTGATAACAATGCTGGCTATAAGTATCGCTCATAATCCCACGCAATATGATAGAACCAAGCACATTGAGGTTTACAGCATTCTATCAAAGGAAAGGAATTTGGATACATTTGTACACCCACTGTCAAGATAGGTGATCAACTAGCAGAAGCATTCACCAAAGTTCTCATTCCTGACCAGTTGAATGCCCTCTTGTGCAAGCTGGGAGTTCATGAGATTTCTCCAGCTTGAGGGGTAGCGTTGGAATTTATATTGTAATTTTGTCACTGGAATTACAAGTCAGGTTAAGCTGTAATTTTTATCCATGTTCAGTTTTATCTTTTACCTAACCAGGTAGGAAAATATACAAGAAGTTGTTGATGAAGCAAACAGGTTAGTGGAGTCTATTCTCACTCAGACCTTAGCCACAATCTCTAAATTACTCATCTTCCAACTTCTCTTCTTCCCTCCCTATCTGTTAATCCTGGTTGTTTTCCTAGCATCAATTTATACTCAGTTTCTAGTTTTCTCATCCTACAATCCATTTGACCAGAAGAAGCCTCCATGTGGCTCAGAAAAAGCAGTGAGTCATAAAAAAAACTTTCTTGATAGGCAGTACAAATTAAAATTTCCCTAATGGGAAGGAAACACACAGTAATATTTCACAAAAATAAAACAAGCATAAAACACACCAAAAGTCAATATAGTACCATTAGAACATAATGATTGAGAAAAGCAGGAATGTTGGTAAGAGGGCAACGTTTTTTAAAATTAAACCAGATCAAACGGTTGGATAGTCACACCCCTAACCACCTATCCATGCTTTTGAGTTGGTCTGCCCATGAGCCAACCCGAACTAACACCAGCCAGAATTAGATCGATATAAAACTTGTGACCAGATTATGAATTTAAGGAAAACTTTCGCTTCATTATTTAAGTATTAATAAACTCATCATTAAGAGAAAAGACTATAAAAAATTTAAAACCTCTAACAGAGTAGAAATTGAATATATTCAAATATTTGAGAAGTTTAGCATACATTTACTAAAATTCTAAATCTATAATTAATGGGGAATAATCAGGCATATGATAACTAAACCTAGTCAATCAGTCATTTGTCCTCCACCAGATTGTTATTTAAAATATTGTATGGAATCTTTGTAACAATGAAACTTCATTTTTCTACTTTAGCATCTTTATAATTGTCAGCAGAGGCCCCTATGGACACCTGCATCCACGTTGGAAATGGATACCCAGGTGAACATGTACATGTCCTTGTTACACCAAAAAAGTATTTTTGGATCAAAGGGAACTGTACTTCATTAGAATCTACAACATCAAATCATTCTAAAATTAGACTGCAAGCTATGGCATGCAACTTTAGTTACATTAGGATGAATAATGAGGTGGCAAAAATTGCCAGGAGGGAGAATCCACAAAGTGATTATTCAAGGTATTTGGGATAAATTACGTATAATTCATGAAGAATCAAAATAGGATGGATGAAGTGTAGACATACATGTTGTTTATTTGATATATGCCTTCAAACCTTGAAGGAAATTTTATAGGACAACAATATGACAAGATATAGTGGATGATAAAAGAATTTTGGGTAGTTAATAAGCATCAACTAGTAAAACACAATGTAATGGAGATAAGGACCTTGAGTTAGAGGAGTGGCAAAATAAGGAAGGATAAAGTAATGGTCACGTTAGAACTGATCTAAGAGTAGCTCTGATGCATGATAATCTATGAGAAGGTCATTTTGGGTTGCACAACCATCTTCAACAGGCCTTTGGATGCTCAAATACGCAGGAGATACTCTAATCAAATTGAAGGAAATAACAGAGACAAGGTTTAAATGACCTTAAGAAATGAAGATGTTGAGATGAATGATTGGCAAAACTAGGAAGGATTTACCCTTGGCTCCTTCTCCTTGAGGAAATTTGTAAGAAGCTCCAACTCTAGAAGGCAAGCTCCTATCCTATGCGGTCAAGGCTGTCCTAAACAAATAGATCCTTTAATCCACATACATCTAATGGTGTGGAATCTTTGCCATCCCTAAACCCATCATCCATGCCAGTCCCTCTTTGTAGCTTCCTCTATAAAGGTCAAGAATCCTCAAATTCCCACCACCCTACCAACTGGGCTTTTGTTTGTAGGCTCAAATCTAAGCGATGCCTTGGCATCCGAAGGATCAGGGACTAACACATTATTGGTCTCCTTGAACTTATTCAAAAAGTCTCTTTTTTAAAGAGAATTCCATCTAGGCCAGTTGGGTCTGTTGTCATTTTCTCAAGCATAACTCCATAACTCCATTTAAATTGTCCCCAAACCCTCTAGGACTTGGAGATATATCATTTTCCTCCGCCAATTAGCCTTCTCAGTTATTCCTTTCTCCAACCCTAATGGCTCCAACATCTCCTTTTGCTGGATCTTGGGACTGCTCAGCATTCTCATTAACGTCATTAAAGCTAGATCTATTTTTGCTTATGGTATTCCGAAAGATACCCTCCTCTCTTCCTTTATCTCTAAAGGGACATGGGGTTCGCCCCCTGCCCCTCTGAGCTTGATTGAATCTTGCCCCTCCTTCCCCCTCCCCACTCCCCTCCTCGTAGAAGAAATAGCCTCCTCTGGCTTCACTCCAAGAAGAACTCCTCTCGGTCTCTCCTTGGAACCTCATCCACACCCAATCCCCTAAGGTTTTCTGAAGTAACCTTGTCTAGTTCAAAGGTCATATCCCCCGCCAAACCATCACTATCTGAAGAGCCCTTCCCCACTGCCTTCCCATCCAATGCCTCCTGATCAAATGGTGTTTGCCCCTTCTCCAAACCCATTTGGACCCATGCCCTCACCTCCATCTGGCATAGGTGTCATCACCAGTAGCTCTTTGGTCTGGCTGCACATCGAGACCCTATGTCATTGGCTTACCTCTTTCTTTTGTGGTTCCCCATTGCTAGTACTCTGGGAAAGTTTGTTTGGCACATGTATCTCTCACATTTGGTTGGAGCGAAACCTTTGTAGATGGACTTCCAAATGGAGATCCACTAACCAGATTTGGAAGGCCATTTGTAGGGACATCTGTTCCAAGCTCTCTCTCCTTGTACCTAAACTGATGTTAGATCCCCCAAGGTACAAACTTATTGTTTTTACTTGGGGTCCAGATTCTTCTTGTTGAATCCTCCTAAGCATACCTAGCCTAGCTTGGATCCCCTTGCTCCCCCCCCCCCATATTTTTTCCTTTTGTGTTGTTAATGTACTTCTTATTCACCCAAAAAGAAGTAAGGGATGATCATATCAAAGCTGATATAGGAGTATCTCTAATACATGATAAGCTACAAGAAAGTTGTTTGAGGTGACATGACCATGTTCAAAGGAGGCCTTTGGATGCTCTGGTATGGAAAAGTGATTTGATATAGATTGAAGGAATTAAAACGGGTAATAAATAGACTCAGCATGACCCTAGGAGAAGCATTGAGAATGGGCATGCACAACCTAGGTCTTGTACCTAATATGACCTTGAATAGAGATGAACGGAAGGCAAGGATAAACGTAGACGACATTTAGCTTGGAATTTGGATAAGGCCAACCAGTTGTTGTCATGCTAGCATTTCAAATCTGACTACCAATGCTCCAGAATTAGTAGTTAGCAAGACACCCATCACTACAACCAAAAAGTTTTGACTGTGATTATTGTCTTCATGAAGTACAAATTGTGAATTGATTTGTTCTGGGAGACTGTAGTGCAGATCGTGTGTACTGGCTTGATTGTTGATTCAACCATTCTATTTTTGTTGTCATGCTAACTAGCCTGCTCATGAACATGGATACCAGATTTCCTTAAAGTAGCTGAGAATGGTGGGGAAGCAGTGTAGCAAAGAAACTCCATATGCAAGACGAGATATATGCTGCTTATGAGACGAAAACGTAAAATAGAGAACAAGAACTATCAGGGCTTCCTGAAAATGCAAAGCAACATTCCACCACTCAATGTGAGACAAATTCCCAAACCCATGAATTATCCACCGTAGTGCTAGGTTCAAGTATGATTTTTTATACTAGCTACTAAATCAACCAAAAAACAAATAAAATTATAGAATTTTTCATTCCAATGCAGAATCCCGAAGAGTTGCCCCAAAAGAATTATGAATATGTAGAAGCAATCACAGTAAAGCCTGATTTTGAATGAAAACACAGCATGCCCAGAATATCCCAAAAGAAACAAAGCTACTGTGATCCCGTGGAGGATGAACAAGGGATAATGAACTCAAACTCCAAACCAGCAATAAAAGTAAATAAGATTACAATGAATACATTTGTTTAGTTAAGAGGAAAATAAAAAAGGAAAAACAAATGCTTACAGAAGGATTCGAGGGATCAGATGGTCGATGTTGGCTAAAATTGTGAGGATCGATCGAAGGCCAATCACCGAGCATTGAACCCATGAAAAATATCCCGTTTGGAAGTCGACTTCGATCGGAGAAACTATCTATCTGCCTTTCATTGTACTGAACCATAAGAGAACATAGGAGAATTGGAGACTACTCTACTGAAAATGGGGATTCCGATGCAGAGATTTATCTCATGATTTGTCTTATAATGGTGGCCGTAGGAGGTAGAGAGTTCGTTCACGGTATGGCGAAACAGATACCGATACAATCCGTATCGTTACTACGCGAAATCGTCACGTAAGTAAAAAGACCACGTTTCGCGGTAACGGGTCTAACGAGTGACGGCCACTGAAAAGCCGACGTCACTAAGAGCAAATTATATTTACACCCTTTATATTTGTGAATAATTTGTTTGCACCTTTTGAAATTTATTTTATTATGTTTATATTCTTTATATTTTAAATTATACAACAATCATACCTCCACTGTAGGAATAATAGGGTTAGGGTTAAATACCGTTACTATATTTTCAAAATTTTCAAAATTATCTTTATTTATTTCAAAGCTTATAAAAAGGTTAAAAAAAAAAATCAAGGTCTCTTTAAAAAAAATGAGATTCACGCTAAGAATTGTTTTTTTTTACGTTTTTTTTTAATTTTACATAAGATTTACTAATAATAAATATATTTTTTATATTTAAAGCTAACAGTGTTAGACACAGGCACGTTTGTAATAAAATAAATTTAAAGAGGTGTAAGTATAATTATTTACAAACACAGGGATATAAATATAATTTGCTCACATCTATAGCCGTCATGGTTTGTCAGCGATATATCGCCATGTTGGAGTGGAGGGATACGACATTACTCTTTGACACAAGCTCGACAATATTTCAACAATATATCGTCGATATGTCAAGGAGTTATCTCCCATCGTGGTGGTGGCAGCAGCAAAATCTAAACAGACAAACATATTAAGTCGTCTTCTTTAGAGAAGAAACCCAATCACTCAGGCTTAAACATCTTCAGAAATTCATGAAATATCTAGACTCGCAAAATTTACTGGTAAAGGATGGCAACAAGATTCGTAGGCTAGGGTTCTTTGGGTCTCACCATAAATTCGGTTATCATAGGGGTAGATTTATGAAAATTTGAGAAGTTTTTGTACATTATTGATTTAATGATGTTATTATCCCCTGTTTTGTTTGTCGGATTTTAACAAAATACGTGTCAAGATATTATCTGCGCAGTCGCTAACAAAAATCGATCAGGACTATCAGTGTACGATTACCAGGTTCACATGGGGACGTTTAATTTTCAATGTCTGGAGCTGCCGGGTACACTCATCAAAGTGATGGGATCAAGGGTAGGTAGAAGCCTGCCAAACCGTGGCAGGTGTGTTTCTTCGAGAGTCTAGTAGTTGAAATTGTAGCTGCAAAGAGAAGTAACCAGATCTGATCAAATCCCAATCAAAACTACTCTGAAGAAAAGAACTAGTCAAACTTAAACGCAATGATGCACTTGAAGGATGTGTGAACGCTGTTGGGCAGAAGCTTGATGGGAGTGTTCTGTTCTGAGTTTTTCGACTGAATCACCAGGTAAACTCAAAATTTTGGTATCCATGGTCAACAATTATGTAAATTAGAGTGAATCTTAGTCAAACAAAATATACATATATTCAAATAGCCCAAGTAGACATCATTTTAACTGCTGAATTCCATTGTTTAGTAGGTTTTTAGGACACTTTTAGCTTCCTAGTTAGATTTGAATTTCTAATTTGAGTCATTTTAGCTTTGTTTTATTATTTCCTAATATTTTTAGGATTTCTTAGATCACTGTTGTCTTGTCATGTATATTCAACTTTTGAATAATAATTTTCAGTTTATCAAACTTTTTAGAATTCTTTGTTCCATGCTATCATTGCATCACACATGTACAAAAAATGATGCTATTCTGAACTTTCCCTCGGATTTCATGCATGTATAAATAGGTAAATGATTCTAATCTTTCTATGATATAAATATGTTCATCGTTAAGAGTATCTCTCCTAAGGTGATTCTCTAATTGACACCTTTAGTCATGTGTGACCTTACATTTTATCCATTTCATATAACATTTTTAACATTCATACTCACAAAATACATGATATCTTTCAATATGTAATAATGATCAGTAATTTTCAGAATTTGAAAACCCTTCCAACTGATGGTTGGAAATAAAACACTATTGTCTGATTCCAAGTCTCAAATTTCTGCAATTAGAATTATCAATTCACATCCCAGATATGGAAACTAATCAGTTCACAGAAAGAACGACAGAGAAGAGATGCAATCACCTAGGATCAGATGTAATCTGACTGTACAATTTTTTCGGCAATGTACTTCCCCAGAAAATCATACCCATGGAAATATAGTGCTTCAATTTCTGCCCTTTGACCACTCTGAACCATTGACTGCAGTTCTTCTCTGTAATTCTCCTATACATCATAAACACACTTAAGACTGCATTTCAAGGAGGCAAATTTGCATTTAAGTCTTAATTCAGATGGATGTAAGTTGCGTATTAACCTGCAGTGCCTCAGAAGACATCAAGCTTTTAGCTATTTGAAGATCATGAGGCTTCAGTGGAGCTAATGATTGTTCAGGTATAAGTGATAAATCACCTCCTCGCAATCCCAGCCACTTGACATTGCAAGCTGACAGGAATAAAAGGATGCTGGATACTCATAGATTCCATTTATAATAGACTCCATTCAGTGACCATAATGATGATGGAAAAAATAAGAGATACCATATCTGTATGCCTCCATACCCATACCAATGCTCCCAAACTTGAAGGTGCATAATATAGCTAGTCCTGCTGGATTCCTTCAGAAAGTTCAAATACAAAAGTTAGTCCAGAAACTCCGTTGCAATGAGACAATCAGACTTCCTCTTTAATCCCACCAGTCAACCAGTGCTACGATTGGAAGACTTGGAAAAGCACGGCTCAATCGATAAAGAAGCATCCTGTTATTGAATTTTACGCATGGAATATAAACAGCAATCAACAAACAAAGAATTAGTTAGTTCGGCTCCAGATGCAAAATTCAAAAGAGAGGCAGTTAAGCTTTTGTTAGTAGTGACATCCTCACTTCTTTCTGGGAATTACCTAGTTGCAATGTCTGGATATCCCTTGGCTGTCACAATTATGCTTGGAATTTGATTGAATATCTTGTCCTCGGCTAGTCTTTGGAATATTGCATGCTACAAAAGTTAGAATGTACAGTTGTGAAGATCACCATAAAGATAATTCATAGAATTAGCAAACCAATACCAATTCTCCACAAGAAAAAGCAATTATATAACCACATGAGAATGAACAACGCAGATACCTTTTCTACCACAATAATATAACGAGCGTCTGACTGCATGACCAACTTCTCTATCACATTCAAGTCGCCTGTAATAGCATGCCCAGAAGACCCACTAGCAGAGCAGTCTATAATCTCTTGGTTTGGCTCCTTCATTTATGTTCCAGATTTAGTCAGACAATAACATAAATGCTACACATGAATTAACTGGAAAACCACAGGAAGTAACATAATCATATATAAGGTTCCCTGCTAATGACATCTGGTTTTACGATGCCTCCAATGTTGACTTCCTACACAAATCGAGTATACTAGATGTACCTATCCACAAAGATTATCTATTGATTACAGGAACTCATCAACGAAATAGACAACCTCCTTCTATCTTTTGGAGATGCACACTGATTTAGATCAGTACTTGAGCAGTTAAACTCAAAATATAGGGAGAAAAGCCAAACCTGGGATGTTCTTACATTGCTGAATTCTTTGAGTTTTAGAATGACTTGGCTACTCGTTCAACAATTTTACACAGGCGAGCTAAGTCACAGCTCTTCCAAGTTTTGCAAGTAAAACCTTATGGCGAAGAGCTACAAATAGAAGTATTTGAGGAGAAAGAAACAAAGAGACGTTCGACTCCTCCTCCATTGCACATCCTAGTCTCCCCTCAGTGCATCCTCTGTTCTTCAGATTCTGAAAACTCTCCCCACCTCTTCCTTCCCTACCCTTTCTCTGAACCTATCTGACGCCTTGCTCTTGCTTTCATATGGCACAGGTGTAGGCTTCCTCAGCCATTGGACCTCGAATCTCGTCAGGGTTCCTCCATTGTAGACATGGTTAGGAAGCTGGTCTCAGCTCTTGCATTTCTCATATTTGGCTCAAGAAGAAACTTCCCAAATGGACTTCCAAATCCAGATCCCATGACAAAATTTAGAAAACCATGTGTAAAGCTGTTTGCTCCAAGCTTCTTTTGTTCTTCTTCATATGCCTTTTGTAGATACCCCACGAAACAAGAATATTGTTGTTACCTAGGGTCTTGACTTGTGCTACTTACTCAGGGCTGATGTAGTTCTCCAACACCCCCCCCTCCCTCCCTCCCTCCCTCTTAGGGTATTACATTATTTAGTCATCCAAGAAAAACAAAAACAAAAGAGACGTACCTGCAATAACAAACGCCCAATCAGAGCTCCTCTACTGGATGCCATAATACCAAGACTGTAACGACTGCAGTGAAGCAAAGCAACAACATCTGCAGCATTAATAAGTTACCATTAAAGGAGCCCATCTCAAAAAAGTTCAGTGTGCAAAAGGAAAGATGAAGAAAATGGGCAAAAGCAGCTTGACCTTGGATCGTTCTATTGACTTCCAGTTGGGAAGTAAAGTAATCTGGCGAGCTACAAAGCAACTTATAGAAAAGTTCTCTCTGAGTAACTCTCTTCTCTTGATTCAGAAGCTCAAAACATAACTCCATGACTTTCCACACTACGGGCGAAAATATGGAAGAAATAAAAACAAAAAACAATTTAGCTCGAGAACAAAGACATTTCCTGTAGAAGTAAGGAGAAGCAGATCGACTTTCACTACCTCTAACGAAGGCCTTGGCGGCATTGGCTCGCATCAGAGACCTCGTGCAGAAAGAATGAGAGAGGAAAATCGAGGAAACATCCGTCATCAGTCCACGGCTTACTCTACTGTTATTTGACGTCCTATTAATCTACTAATGGAGTCAGTTCGGATTCTAGCACATAATTCCCCATAAAAACATCGATTTCATTTGAAATAATTGAGAGCAACGGAGAAACGCAAAGGATATCACTTTATCTCTTGATAGTTCCGAAACACAATGGCAGTATTTAACCACAATTTTCTATACTTATCGATTGAATTTCAAGATTATAAGTCAAATATCTATGAATTGCAAAAGTAATGAAGGAAAACACAGAAAAACAAAACTAACTAGAGGAAGATCGGAGATGGCCGGATTTGGAGAATTCAAGATCTTGAGAAAATTGAGAACCGCAATTTCGATTCTAGCTCGCACCTTAAACAATGACATACAGTACAACGGTTACAGTCGGAGAAGAAGCAAAAGAGGAAGCAACAAAAAGTGAAAAGGTTAAGCTAGATACCACTGAAGGTGGAAGTATTTCTGCATAGCAGAGTTGCTGATCCGAATAGAACAAGGACGTTTTGCTGAAATCCGCCATTGTTGCTTCAAGTAGAATTGAATTTGAATTTGCAATTAGAGAAAGATGAAATCTGAGAAAAGGAGAAGCATGTTTGGGGTTTAGGAAGGGTTCAGGTTCCAACTTCCAAGACAGAAGTGTAAAAAGACCGTTTTTCAGATGGTTCGGGTGGGAAAACAAAAAAACGGTGCGGTTAGGCTGAATTCGGCTCCTGTCCGTATTTGGCTCCTTTGCCCGCGAATAATCGGTTCGATCCCAAGCAAAATGGTACAATGCAAATACGATTTAAGAACTGGTTATAAAGTTGGATCAAATTCAAATCAATTTGATTCTGATTCAGTTCTATCCTGACAACATTTTCGCCGAAAACGACCCGTTGAGTTGACCAGAGTAGAACGTGATTTCGTTTTTTTTGGGTATATTTTACGCTCACAGTTTCACCATTGCTGTTTGTTCATCAAGAAATCTGGAATCTGAACTGTATCGATATTATTGAGCTTGCTTGATGGCATCCAGAGATGGTGAAACCACTGAGAAGCTCAAAAACGTTGCAACTGCTCCAGTCTTCATCGATAATGATTCCTTACGTTCTTCTCTTTCCTACCCATCTCTCCTCAAACATCTACAATCATCTCTACCTTCTGCAAACTCGATTCAATCCCCAATTCGCCAAAACTACTCCGTTGATTCGTCATCATCTCTGCTACTAATGCCATCTTGGTCTTTATCTTCCTCTCTTCCGTACATCGGCGTCAAGCTTGTAACCTCTTTTCCTCAAAATTCCGCTCGAAACTTACCCGGAATTCATGCAAGTTATGTCCTCTTCAATTCTGTTACAGGCCAGACGTTAGCTTTCATGGATGGAACCGAATTGACTCTATGGAGAACTTCATGCGTATCTGCTCTAGCTTCCAAATTCTTATCGAGAGAAGATGCCGAGGTGCTTGTGATGATCGGAGCAGGTTCTTTAGCTCCGCACCTCATCAAAGCTCACCTTGCCGTTAGACCCAGTTTGAAGAAAGTGATAATTTGGAATCGAAGGGCAGAGAAAGCTAGAGATTTGGCTATCAAGTTGCGAGAAGAGGAAGAATTGAAGGGTGTTTCTTTTGAGAACGACGAGTGTTTAGATGAGATTATTGGGTTGGGTGATATTGTGAGTTGTGCTACGAGCTCTGAGATTCCGATTGTGAAGGGTGAGGCACTGAAGGCAGGAGCCCATTTGGATTTGGTTGGTTCTTTTACGCCTTCAATGAGGGAATGTGACGATGAGGCTGTTAAGAAAGCAAAAGTTTTTGTTGATTGTGAAGCAGCCTTGTTGGAAGCTGGGGAATTGGTAGGTGCTTTTGAAAAAGGATTGCTTTCTCCGGCAGAGATTGGAGGAAAATTGGTTGATTTGATCGATGGAAGTAAGGTTGGAAGGGCTACCTCTGATGAGATAACTCTGTTCAAATCTGTGGGTTCAGCTGTTGTCGATATCTTGGGCGCCCAACTGGTGTATGAGTCATTCATGGATGTTAAACTTAAAGGCTAGGGTTTGATTCCTGTTCATTTCCTTTCATTGCATCCATGTCTGAGTCTGGTTTTTAAAGCCTAATACTTATTCTAATTCTTCTATGTTTAGGAAATTTCCTTCTGCTTGAGCCTTTAACTGCTTCGATTTGGCTCTATCTTTTCCTTGTATGTGTTTGTTTCCTTTGTTCTAGGGTTGAAGATACTCCTCTACCCTGGCATTCCTATTGTCGATTATAACCCTCTTTGGTTTCTTTAACAAATTTATCCATGACTGAGTATTTATCAGTTTTAGTACCAATGTTGACTTGCATTGCACTTCTAACACATAACAGAGAACAGGGTTACAATCCTAAGTTGCTTAACTGCAAATTCAGGGTTTTCTGATTGCAGTTTCTAGATCCTTTGAACTGTCCAATTGGCTTAAGTATAGTATCAGGGCCTCTACTGTCAAAATTAAAAGTGCAACTTCAAGTTGAACACCTTCTGCAGGACTACTTGAACATCTAATTTTGTCAGGTGCTTTTGGAAAAGGAATGCTCACCATCTGTAACTTAGATAAGCAGATTGTCATACCTTCCAGGATTTCATGGATTTTCCTTCTTTGTAGAAATCTTTAGAAGAGTCCCACTTATTGTTCTTAGGTTAATTAACCTTTGAGAGATGCAGTTGCAAAACCATTAAGACAGAACAGGGGTCAACTGGTTTTCTCCAGTCCACAACTAGCACATAGCCAAGTGGAACCATATCAGGTGGACCTTACCTGTCATACCACAGAGCATTCTAGGACTGAATAGGGGTTAAAAATCCAAACCCCCCCCCCCTTCTCCATACTCTCATTTATGCCTGCTTCACTTAGAAAAGAAAGGGGTTGACTTAAACGGGTGGTAAGGCCTCCTCCTCTGCTGTTATTCTCATTCACTGGTTTGATCACCAAGGGACTTTAAGTACTGCATTTCCACCAGATTCTTGTGTCTCTGGCATTTTTGGCTTAGCTTATGTGCCACATTTTTGGCAGTTTTGTGAAAGAATCTATATTTTGGTTTCTTACCTCATCTATATTCTGGTAAAGTGGCAAGCATGCTGTCCTCAAGGTACCATCCAAAGCTTCATTGATCTCATTTTCCCACGAAAACTTGAAAGACAGTACTATAAGAGTATCCCTGAGCTTGAAAGGGGTTACTGATCCCTTTGATTTATAGGGTCTTCTATTCTTTATTTGATTTCAAACCCATTTCCTGATTGCAGCTTTGGAGCTTTAGACTTAGAAACTTGTTAGATAATGTTGTTGGTGTAGGCCTAGTCGGTGCTTAAAACATATGTTGTTGGTATTCAAACCTTCAAGTCTGCCTCCTCTCCTAAGAAGTCTCTGGCCAAGATTGGACACGATGAAGTGTTAGGATCACATCTTCTCCTATAAACATGATGGACCTGTCATGCTATGTAATAGTTACTGTGGAAATAATTTTGTAAGAAGTAAATGTGTTATGACCTATATCCTCAATAACGATGAATTTTAGAAGGATGGAGGAACCAGAGACAAAAATATAGTGCCCAGTTGCCTGGTAGAAGATGAGAAAGTACATTTAAGTTTTGATATCTGAGTAGCAGTCTTATAGTTCCAAATGAAAGATGTTTCCCAGGCAGAAAAGTTCCTTGATTTGTCATGAATATGCTCTGAATCTGAAACTGAATGCAAAGCAAGCTCCCTATGCAGTAAGTTTCTCTGATTCTAGGTTGAATTTTTCCAAGTTTCCGAAACCGACTGCAAGGCAAGATGCATATGGTGTAGCTTGTACCTCTGTTTAGCTTATTTTCTTTCATTGGGACCAGTAGTTCCACTGAGGAAAATGAATGTTATTTGTTCACACCCACAAAGAGGTAATTCATGTTGGATATTCCCAGCTGGAAGGAATACATGCCTGCTCCCTCTCACCCAGCACATTTTCTTTACGGCTCTTCATCTTCACCATTTCTCATGCTTGTGAATTCCAATAGTTCCTCTTGACTTCCCACTTCCTAGTTTCATTGGGGTCTAGAAGTTGAAAGCTGGATCTTCTGTAGATTTTCCTTCCCGTGACAACCTCTTTCCTGTATGTAGCCATCAATCCTGATATGCAGTTCCCATTAATTGATCACCACAGTACTCTTTGGTTACCAACTAAAGATAACCCAGTTTTTCTTTGCTTAAGCAGCAAACTTATAACTGTGCATGACTAATGAGACTAGGTGAAAGCTATACTTCATCCACTTTTTTCTTTTCATCCGGCGTTGAGTCCTGTGTACTCCCATCAACTGATGAAAATCTGAAATATGCTTTCCTTTTTTATTGCCCGAAAGAGAAACTGAAATACGCTTTCAAGAACTCAATTGAGAGAGAATTCTTCCACACTCAAATTCGTGAGTGGGAAATGTACATTTATATTATTTGAATTACAATCTGAATATTTGAATCTAAATTACAACTTGTTTACCATCAAACTCTACAACTCGTTGACACTCTTCTTGATTGGTTGGAGATAAAATCAATCGATGATAGAATTAGTTACGGTGGATTTGAATCTGAATTCAGAGGATTATCATTACACAAGTGTATAAGATATCCAATTTAAGCATTGGAATTCAGGAGTGAAGAAATTCTCTGTTAATCTTGGGTAACCAGAAACTCATGTATACATTAATTTCTCCCATTATGTTCTTTGATACTTTTTTTTGGGTCTCGCTAAAACAAATAACACTTTGACTTAAATTCAATCTTAACAGTGTATATATTTTACTTAAGGAATTATGGGTTTGTCAAAAGGAGTGTGGCCGAGGCAGGCAGATAGAGTGCCAATATAACATATTTACTTATTAATGAACTTTCCAATTTATCCACTTCAGATAACTTCTTCTTTATATTCTGCCATCACCTTCTAAGATGCCCATGACTTGATGTAATCCCTCACCTTAGCAACTTGATCTTAAACCACCGAGTAGAAATGTATTTATACGATCACACACATAAGGGGCAATGGTTCCCAGTATCTACTATTTGTATTTTACATAAAATTCATAATCTACAAGTGGGATTAAATGACTGCTGACTGACTGAATTCATCTTTAAAGCCTCAGCATTATACAACTTACAATAGAATAAATCAACTTAGAATTCTAAATATGTCAACACTCCTTCTGATGTGCTTCTTGACATTTCTGCGACTGTTGGATCCTTGGGGACAGTAGATCATGAAGTTGCCTCTCAGCACTATATTCTGAGGTGGCCTGTAAACACCCTCATCAGGAAAAAGGTCAGAATCAAGAACACCTTAACAAAGAAAAAAAAACACACAGAAAGGAGACTGTCTCTCAGTTGGTCAATTTTGGGGATGGACCATATTCATCTTCTAAAGTCTCCATGCTAAAGATCAGTAGCACATGAATCAAATCTTCTGACAAAAAACAAACAAATGATTGAAGCTTGAAATAATATAGATGAGTCTTACAGCTAATCAGGTTGGTCACGGTGTTCCTATAACAAGGTCAAAAACTTAAATTTAAGGAGCATACAACTCTCTTCCTTCCCCATGGTGATAGACATAATCAATTGTAAACACCTCAATCACTAAGATAACAATTGCTACTTACCCGTGTATTGAATGCAAACCGCAGGTTCTGGACTTGTGCTCCAGAGCAAACCCTCAAATCAAAACCAAGACTATCTACACCAACAACAGTTACCTCCTGTAATTTTTGAAGTTTTAATTAAGAATCTGAGATACCCAATTGACAACAATTGACAATAATGTGAGATCTTTGATTCCATTAGTGAACTTTTCTATGAAGTCACCTTTCCTCAACATACATGTCTACACATGTACTGATGCACTAATGAACAAAAGTCACAAATAAATTTCCAGCAGATTTCATGAACATAAATAGGATAATAGTGTTAAATATGCCTAGTTCCACATGGCCAAAAATTTGAGAGCTCATTTCATACTTCATGCACTTTTAACATGTCCATTCTGCTTTATATTTATAGATAGGAACTATGGTCATAATGCTAATATTGTTCATAAGGTGCATGAAATCAAGCATAAACACATAGAAAAAGAATTATACCATAATAAAGCACCATCTGCTGCCAAATTCTACAAAGATGAAGGTATGACTGACATGTCAGCCAACGATACTTCGTGCATGGCATAAGCTAGAACATGCACACCAAACATCACATGTCCATTGAAAATTCTTATGACATTGAAGGAAAGATAAAGAAATTTTAAGTAGTTTCACAAGGAAGCAGCAAAATTGCATACTTCAACTTGAATACAGTGAAGCAATGCTTTTCCTTCTGCTTTCATTAACAAACTTTTGGAGACAAGAATCAGTCACTTAGTTCAGCTCCCCAAGAAAATACTAGGTGGAACGAGCTTTAATAGATATCGGACACAATATAAGGGCATACCCAGTGCATGAGACTTCCTCCACTACAGGATCTGGGGAAGGTCATAAATTATGCAGCTTTAACCATATGACAAGAACTCACTGAGATCTTGCTTCTTGAGGTTCTCAGGTGAGATGTCCTGTGCATTGATATCTTAATAATATCTCAGTGAGATCTCAGAGAGATAATGATATAGCTTGGAATGTTACTTTTATTATCTCTTGGAATGTTACTAATGTTATAAATCTGGCTTTGATCCCTCTCCCACCCCCCCCCCAAAAAAAAAAAAAAAAGAGCACCGACTGAGACAATATCTCAGTCCAACTTGGTTTTGGCCTCCAAAAAAGGAGTCAAACCATCATCTTAACGGCTCAAAACCCATAACCACAGGATTACATGGAGTAAACTCACTGTCACATCGACATTGAGCAGAGTATACAACAACAACAACAATAAGCCTTTTCCCAACTAAATGGGGTCGGCTACATGGATACTTGCCCTCCAATTAGTTTTGTTTGAGGCCATGCTTGCATATCCTAAAATAGAGTAGAGGGCCTTATCTACAGGAGACTACTAAAAGTGCCTCTCTTGCTTAGAATTTAAACTCTCCTAGCACCAAGACTTTAGGATATAATTGAGCAAATTTAATTTTGTGAGTGATTAAATATTACGCTATATTTGGTCCCAAAAAAATATTACACTATAAGTGAATATAAATAAATCAAATAGGGGTAAATGATGACTGTAATAGCATTTAAAAAAGTGCACACATTCAAACGTTTATCAATATAAATAATCATTTCGGGATCCCATCAACCAATGCATCTTCTCTTGCTTTGAAAGTAAACAATCCAAGGCTTCCTCAGTGCCATATCAAATAACTATTAACAATTAGTAGATATTTTACATAATTAAATGCTTCCCTGTAGCCCTTATCAATGAAACAACAACATCGATCATTGCCTTCCAATCAGCTCTATTTGAGATCATACTTGATAGTTGATACAAGGCCTAAACTGTGCATGTGTTACCTCAGCACTTATTATATTCATCTTAGGTCTCCTTTTAGATATTTTACTGCCTCAATCTTGATATAGCATGACTTTAGATGGAGCTCCAATTTCATATGGTTTTTCCAGCCTAGGTCTGGAGTTAACTAAATCCATTGAACCACCCTATCTTGCTCAGGTTCTTGCCTAACTGCTGTATACCTGGGGAAGTTAATCGCCATCAAGATATCTGATTTTAAGGGAGATTATTTTTCAGATCAGTCAAAGATATGTTGATTTGTAGGAAAGATAACAGATCCCAGCAAGAGGAAGTACCTTCAGTTACTGTTTATGCTACAGTAATTTGGATAGTGATTATACAAGATCATCAAAGGATAATAGAATATTCTGGCTCATTTCGTACCAGAGAAGCTCATGTATGAAAAAGGATTAATTTTACTTCCTCATCTAGCTACTCCAAGGTGGGGAGTAGGCCCTGGGGGGGAAGTTATAGACACCTTTCCTTACTTTGTATCTGGTGTACTTCACTAAAGTAGAACACCATGATGCTGTTCTGCAAGAGAGATTTAGTAAATATTTAGGAAGTTTATTTTATTGGGAAAGTATTATGTAACCTTTTATTTTAAGGTAGTTATTAGACACAGAAAGTTACAAGTTTAGTTAATTGAAGTTTTAGTAAGTAGAAGTATATATCTTTTGAGTTATATAATATAAGTGTAACTAAACGGGTGAAATAAATTGAGTTGAAGTTTGAGTTGAATAGCTTGAGTGTGCGTGTCCCCTCCCCCCCCCCCTTCTTTTTTTCCTCTCTTTTTCCTTGTCCTCTTGTTGTATGATTTCTTTCCTCTTCCCCTGCAAATTCTTATTTCTTCCAACCTTCCCCATCTTCCTACCTGATACCCATTAAATCTGAATCAAACACTCTCCATACTAGAGCATCCAAAGGCCTCCTTTGGACACAGGCATGCATCTTCAAACAACTCCAATAAATTGCTTATTACTTTATCCATTCTAGTTTTGTCACACAACCATCTTAACATCCTCATCTCCACTGCACCAAGATTTTCTACATGATGCTTCTTAGCCAACATTCTGCACCATGCATTCTAACTGTTCATATGCACCGTTATAACAACTTCGTGGACATTAAAAAAAGTTCATCAGCAGAGTTTAAGAAAGTAACTATGGGCTGCAAGATGAATGTACCATCCAATTTGCAGGCTTCCATCAGTACTAGTGACATCCACTTGGATGTTTGCAGATAATCATTAAACTTCCAACAAAAGATTCAGAATTTAATTTACAGTGCAATACCTCTACTTTAATACCCTTGCATCTCCAGCAGAGAGACTTCAGGGCTTGTGTGATCTTTTCTCCACCAGCTTTCAAGCGAGAAATAATTTTAGCTGCTGAATGCGCAATGACATCAGGCTTGGCATTCTTGAAATCATTAACTTCAACTGCAGTCTGTGGAAAAATTAACATAAAGGAGAACATGATTTAGGCATGGAAGTGTAGAAACATAAAGCATCAGACTATTTCTCTACCACGGCAGACTGGTACATGTGAATGTGATAATATCAAAAGGATGAAGGCAAAGAAAGTAAATTAAGGCCCAAAGAGTACAAATAGTAGCATTGGAGAAAAATAAACTTATCCGGGCAACAAAAATGCACAAGAAAAAACACAAACATAGATCATACAGTAACAGTTGAGCTGAGGCTGGATCATTTATAGTAGACCCAAAGTTCAATGATCAGCTCATGACACGGGAAAACTTTTTGGTTGAAGACCATAACCCAGCGCAAGTCCTGCTTTTGCAACAGCATGGGAGGGGTGGATTGGGTTGGTCCTAACCAGAGGGAATTCCAACTCCCATCCCCCACCCCCACCCGCCAAAGGAAAAGAAAAACTGCCCTCAGACTCGAACTCAACCTCCACCCTCTCAGTCTTGATAGTGGCAACCCAAGTCCTGGGACTCAACTCAAATGGCAGCAGATATACCTTCAGCCTTCGACAAAGGCAATCTGCAGAGGAATTTCCTTATACAGATGGCCACATTGTCTGACATCTAAATGCTTAAACCCACTTCATCCTAAAGATATCACACACCCCCGGGGGGAGGGGGGGGAAGGGGTGGTTTCCTCCATTGCAAATAATAGATGTATAACCATGCTTGTATCACTGGGTTTAGCATAAGACTGCAGGACCACCGATATAACTACTACCAAGCTCTCATAATATTTACATTTGGATTAAACCTGGAAGAAGAAAAAAATGCCCACAGGTACAGCATGAATATATGTTTCAACCAAACAGTAACCATGCATCCTCTAAAGATGATCCACCAAAGCTAGCTATAACGCATGCGACCGAACAATGGTCAGTCAAGCAACACAAGTAAGCTCACAACATGCCTGATGCCCATGTGATGAAATCAACTCTATCTTGATCATCTCTAGCTTGAAAAGTGAAGTCCCAGGTCTAATTCTTTCAAGTTTCTCCTGTCCATCAGCCTGACCTGAACCATCTTTAGAAGACACTGACTCATGGTGATGATTATTAACCATGCCATCACCATCCAGCTTGTCAATTTTCCCTATCTGATTGTGGTCATCCTTGTAGGACTTACTGCCTGATATATGCTTTTCGATGAGAGGGTGCTCCTCAACAGAGGCAGGTCTAAGAAAGCCCTGGATTGCAAGACCAGCTGGGGGTTGATCAATCCAATCCACAGGGAGATCCATTGCAACCTGCAATGTAAAGACGAATTATAATCCTACAATGAAAACCTTTCTTAGTTTCCAAGTAAATTATTTTATACATTAAAAAGAGTGGGAAACATATGAGATCAGATTTAATACCATGTCTACGAAATATATTCTAATGCCCTATAAAAGAGAAAAAAGTGACCAGTTTGAAAAATTAGATGTAATCAAAAGAACCGATTACCTCAGCTAGCTGCTTAGCAAAATACATTGGATGTGAAGAACGCATTGTTTCCAATTTCGCCCAGTCACCAAGAGACTCGTCTGAGTCTGATTCATCTTCTTCATCCTCAAGAATCGCAACCCAATCCTGTCAATAAATAGCTAAGTAGAAGGACGAATGATTAATGAAAATAACATGTGAGAGGAATTTGCTGTAGTTTCCCAACATACATAAACACCCTTAAATAACCAGGCATAAAAATAAACCTTTTCATATTCATCTTCATCGTCTTCGTCATCATTGTCATCATCATCCTCATCATCATCTTCATCATCCTCATCAATATCATCACCATCTCCTGTGATTTCTTCAATACCAAAATTTGATGCTGCTAGATCCATCTCGCTAAGCATTTCTGCAGTATCCAAGCCTATTATCACTTGCTGCATTAAGAAGGGTTATCACTAAAACATCATAAATTCCACATTAGTAACAAGTCATGGAAAGGAAGGATGGAGAAGTCTATACCACAAAGTTATTCTCAGAAACTAACGTTTCCACAATGCCTTCATCATTGTTCACCCGGAAGTAGACATCTGATGATATGCAACAGAGTTTTAATGCCTCAACAGAAAATTGAGATTACCAATCTTATATGTAGTATAAGCCTTTCATAAAATGCAAGCCTTCTAACTTACTTCCATGTTCATCAGTCATGTAAGGCAATTCAGGCAAAAAAACGTTTTCATGAACTTCATCATTGATCAATGCTGAAAACATAATTGTTGCTTCCTTGTTTACCTGTATAAGACATAACTTGTTAATAAGTTAATGTCACAAGGAATTGTTAACAAATTTCAACCCAAAGGATGTGTGTAGTACTTCAATTAAGGTTCTGGTAATTTCGGCGGCTGTGAGTCTTGCGTCTCCACCATCCTGTGACGTGGAATCGGATATCTCTTCGTAGGGGTGGTAATTCTGCCTCACATTACTCTCTAAGGGATCTGAAGCCGCGCTTGAGTATCCTCCAGTTGCCCTAACTCTAATCCGGGGATGAAGAGAGTTCATCATTGCGAAAGAACAAGTATCTGTAAGCTTCCGAGCTCTGTTCCTGAGGATGAGTTTCAACACGAAGTAAATACTGAAATCTCAACTCCCATTTAACAATGGACTTGAAACAGAGAATCAAAGAAGTTCGAAAAGATTAATAAAGCAAAAGAAGAACCATGATACGTCAAGGCAGCTGACGCGGGATAGACGATGGAAGGCACTGTAGACTCCGGCAGAGTCGTCGGAGCTTGAAAAGGGGCGATAGTCTGCATTAGACAAGTAACGAGACTGAAAAAATGTAGGTGAAAGCGAATTAAATCAGAAGAGATGATTTTGATGAACAACAGAAAAAATTACTTAAGAAAGAGTGAAGAAGATGACTTTGCACGCACTTGCTATAGTGATGGAGGAACAACAGCCGCCGCTGCTAACTCCGGCGTAAAATCCGACAGCCGAAGCTGAATCCATCACCGTCATCATCTCTCTGTAAATATCACAATTTGAGATGTGCGAGCTTCTCTCTCGCGCATCAGGAATCAATCAATTTACGATTTGAAGAAATGCGTTTATCCACTCTAAGGTCACAAGGCCAGCAACCAATCCAACTTGGGTGGATCCTTTCCGGTTTTGGACCAACCGGTCCAATTCCAAAATACCCGACACAAACGTCTAATTTTGAACAAATTAAGGGAAAATTTTCAGCGGCATCCCTACTTTCTCCCTAAAATTAATGCCACTCCTTGAGTTATTAATTTATCTATTAAATCCCTTATAAAAAAAAATACATATCATTAACACTCCTTGTTATTAAATATCAAAATTAAGTGATGGTGTATCGTGTATGCAAATTAAACTTTTAGAAGAAAAAAAATAGAATAACCTATAACGAAAAATCCTAGGTCCGACTCTTCTTCGTTTCCCTCCAACCACTCATCTTCTTCTATTCTTATTTTTTTTTTTTTTTTTTTGTAGACATCATTTCTTTCATCTTTCATCTTTCATCTTTCATCTTCAAGACTTTTATTTTCAGCAAATAACTTTTTTCGTCTTACACGCCTTTGCCATCTTCTTCCTTTAAGGATGTGGGGATAATATTAGAAATAGATAAATGGAAACTAACTAACTAGCTAAGGAGCGGTACTGAAATTTTTTCAATTTTTTGAACTCACGACCTCTCCATTGAGAGGTGTTTGTTTGACCAACCTTGTGATGATATTGCATACACATATTTGAACCATTTTTTTTTATTCATTCTTATTTATACATTTACAAAAATGTATAAAATGGAGACCATTTTTTTGTTAAAAACACAAATTATTTGATTATTTTCCTAGAAAGTTGAGTTCACCTTGCAAGCTGCTTCAAGAGAAGAGATTGTGTATCTGTTAAATATCCACTTGTTCCTTGCTAACCATATATTCCAACATATGAGAATTGGCATAATATCTCTCGGCTCTACTCCTTGGAGGTAAACTAGTGCCTATCTCAACCTTGAAGGATCTCCATTAGAGAGGGTTCATTTATGGTATTCACCAAAAACTCAAGTCTTGCTACACACCAAACTGCCCTAGAGGAATGATATTAAAATAGGACATCATTGTTAGATTCAATCCCAACTCCACACCATCTACATTCCCCATTGTTGGCACTTTTGATGCATAGATTCTATGTTGTGGCCAAACCTTCTACACAAGTCCTTCATAAAAAAATTCTACATCTTCGCAAAGTAATGCCTTTCCACGGTCATTTTTAGTCCCTACTTTTCATTTTCTCCCACTTATGTTGTCTAGAAGGGGAGGGAAGGAGAGTTTGTTTCCATTATAGTTGGTTTAAAAGCAAGTTATATGCAGATTTGACTGTAAAAACCCCGTTAGGTTCTGGTAATTCTGGCAACCTTGAGTCTTGCATCTCCACAATCCTATGATGTTGAATATCACTTTGTATGGGTGGTAATTTTGCTTCACATTACATGGCGTTTGAGTATTCTCTAGTTGCCCTAACTTTGCATCGAGGATGAAAATAATTTATCATTATGAAAGAAAATATTGTAAGCTTCCGAGTTATGTTCCTGAGAAAAAGTTTCATCGCAAAGAAAATATTGTCACCTCCAATTTAACAATGGACTTGGAATGGAGAATCAACCAAGTTCAAAAAGATTAATAAAGCAAAACAAGAACCATGATGCGTCAAGGTAGCTAACGTAGGATTTAGATAAGAATAAAGAGGTGAAATGTTTCGATGGAAAATACAGATCAAAATATATTAGATACTTGTCTCCCGAAAATTGCTTCAGTTCATCTTGAACAATGACCATTGGATCAAGATCTCGATCCGAGAGTTGCAAATTTCGCTGAACTTGGGTAGGGCGGAGTTGAAGGATGGTCCCTCTCTCCCTGCAATTTTCATAATTGTTTACCCCCCCCCCCCCCCCAAAAAAAAAAATCCTAATTAGCAAATTTTTAGTTTGTTGGGAATTAAAATCATTTCTCAAAAATTAGTGGAAAAAGGAAAGAACTAGGGCCATGTCTATAAAGGAAGGGAAAAAATGAAACAAAAATTAGACTTCCAAATTATGATAGGGGTTCCTCATGTGGTACTACATAGAGATGATCTTGTCGAAGAGGGTAGAAATGAAAGAAAATAATTTACAGTTCATTTAGAAAACAAAAGAACAAACTGGGCCAAGGGACTTGGGCCTCTGCCCCTTGTTGAATGAAGATCTTTGCTACCAAAAAAAAAATAGCCAAGGAAACTCCATTGCTTGTTCGAGTTAAGTTAAACAGAAAAGCTTGTCTCTATAAAATAAAATGAACGACTAATTTACCTTCAGTTTTACCCTTTTTCTGCCCTGTTTTTTGGCGATTTTTTGTGCTAGTGGAACAAAAACACAAAATCTTCCTTTCGAATGTACCGGTTTATTCTTATGTACAAATGAAACAAACCAGTCTCTTCTTCTATGCTAAAAATAAGATTTTTGAAACATCAAAAACCTTAATATTTTCAAAAGATTTTTTTAATAAATAAGATACTAGATTTCAAAGAAGAAAATTTCAGGAAAATAAAAAACAGTTTTAAGTGATAAACATTTGTTTTAGAACAGAAGCGTTAATCAAATGGGCCTAGAGGTATCCTTGTTTTATCCATGAGAGAATATTATATCGAAAAAATACATTAATGACCTAAGTTGTTAAGGTAAGAGCAGTAATCTTGCACCAAATGACCATATGAGGAGACAAAATTCATCTGTAGCTCAAAAAAAAAAAAAAAAAAAAAAAAAAAAAAAAAAAAGAGAATAGGGGAGGGGGGTTGGTTATGGCACTCACTCTTCATCCGAGCCTGAACTTTCAGAACTTGAACCACTGCCTTTTTTATGAGATACACCATTAGCAACTGCTCCTTTCTTCCTTGTATCTGGTTTATCGTCACCATCATCACTGTACTCACTTTCATAGTCATCATATGCTTCTTCTTCCTCTTCCTCTTCCTCCTCAATTCCATCCTCAACAGTTGGACCCTCATCTGCCATGGCACCTCCTCTTGTCCCAGCCCGGCTTCGTTTCAAAACCTTCAACTTCAAACTTGTCTTTTTATCACAGCCAATCCATGAGTCACACAGGCAATAGGAAGTCAGATTGTAATTCCCTTCTGCAGGGGCCTGGAACTTACCCATCACCAACCTTGACCCATTTTTCACCTTCTCAACTGCTTCTCTAACTGCAGCATTTACCTCCTTCAAGCTTGCCCCCAAGCCCTCCTTTGTCTCTTGAACGGCCTTTGATGCAGCTGTGAGAGCTGCAGCCTCATCCATGAAGCTAACCTTCTGTGACATCCACACATTGTTGGTTGAATCTGCAAGCAGCAACCAGAAATTTTCTTCCTTGGGAAATGGAAAGTAAGGGGCATGTGGAAGGGCTCCAATTAGGCCATTCCCACGTTTGAGTGTGATCCATGCATGCATGGTAACAATATCACCCTCTTGTATGCCTTCTTCTCCTTCTGTCTCACACGTAATTTCAATTGTTATGTTAGGCATCATTTCCAGGACAATCTCAATGTCTTGAACTTCAGAAGCAGAGAACCCTGCAGCTTGAGTCAATAGCTCAGCACGCTCCTGAGGGCTCATGTCTTGAAACTCTTGAAATGTGCGCACCTTCTGGAAAAATAATTAAGAATTATATTAATTCAAGTCCAAGACCAGTAAAATAATATTAAGTAGAAAAACATATACCATGAACCATTGATGATACCAGAAGTGAAAAACCCCAGGAAAAAAAATTATCATTTGGACACACTAGCCCCCCAGTAAAAAGTTACTATTTATGTTCCAAATACAACCCCTCTAAAAATAGGATTATAAGGTGAATCACTGCTTGTGGCTACAGGAGCGAGAACAGAATATCTGGTACAAGTATTTCAATCTCAAGAGGTGTTAAATCTGAATATCACACACATAAGAATAGAAAACTGATATGTCCAACACCTTAACCTGGGCTTCTCCCTGCTCATCTGGAATAATCTGAGACTCAGATACACGAATGCCCGGTAAGCATTTTCCAACTTCCATGAAAATGATGAAACTTCAATTTCATACTATTCCTGTGCCTCAAACCTACATAACTACAGTTGTTCCGGAAGAAATAATAATACATCGGTTTTACCCCATCTCTGCTACATGGATAGTTTCAAATGAAGGGAATAATTGAGGTCCTCCCAATGCTGCTAATAATAAATGAAGAAGGTGACACAGAAAATGGAGGCATGAATAGCAAAACCAACATTGATGATACCAGAAGTGATCCAAATTCAAAACTTACGTCTATCTAGTTTGACCAAAAAAATCTACTAATATAGGCAGGGTAATAATTCTAATGTCAACCTAAACACCCTCCTCGAAAAGGTGAGTGTCAGCAAATCGTAATTATTATACAGAAGAGGGATCATACCAACAAAAATAGGTAATGGTTTTTTATTTCATACAAAGTTGACTAAACACTACCATCGGACGTACATACCTTGCGGGCAATCTTTTTGACAATTGCCTCACTAAAATGGGGAAGTTGAAGAAAGGGTGCAACACCTTCGATGGATCCTCCAGTAGCCTTTCTTGCATTAAGAGGAACAGCCTGCAAGATGAAACATTATTTATAGAAAACACACAAGTTAGGCAGACAAAGATAGAAAATAGTAAATTCAAGGAATTGTCTACTAATGATGGAGTAACAACTGAAAGTTTTACAAAAATAAAAATAAAAATAAAAATAAAAATTAAAGCCCTGACTGACTGCACTAATGAGAGGCATCTTAAAGAAAATTATGAGAAATTTTTGTTGGGAGATTTGATTCACATGAGGTGCAGAGCAGGAAACGTAACGACTCAAAGGTACAACCATACATGGATCAGTGGCTGAGTATGCAGGTAAATAAGTTTGCTTATATAATGCGATTACTATTGCCATTATAATTATTTGTAAACAAAAACGGTTTTTTCCTTTTGTCTTTCTACCCATTTAAAACTAAACATCAGATCCTTTTTCCCCCCTTCTTTTATTAAATAATAAGATCACTTCCCTGCTCATCAAACAAGAGAAGGGTGAGATCACTTCCCTGCTCATCAAAAAAGAGAAGGGTGGGAACGTGAGAATTTGGAAAATTTTGTTTAATTTTAGAGAAAATAGTTCTTCAGCTTTAAAGTCATATCTTTTCTTAAAGGGTTAAAACAAAATGGGTTCCTTGGCTTTCCTGTTGTGGGAATAACCATTATAAGTAAAGTAGGCAAATGCTGTTCCTTGGTCAGAAATTGTTTATCCATTAAAGCAGCCAAACATAGGCAAAAGTAGGAGAAAATATATATCTGACTTTTGCAAGATTTTATTAGCATTGATATGTAAATAACTTCAATATAATTTCAAACACAAGGAAATCAAATTATGAATGTCAAAATACATATGAAGTGGAAATGACAGGTCAACAAGCACACCACCATCAGAAGAATACACGAGGAAGACATTGAAAATAATACCTGAATGATACTTTGAGAAAGCTCAACAACCCCAGTTGCAGGCCTCAGCCATCCATGTCCTTGAGGACTGCGTGGTATAACTGCCATCTGCATGCATAAGCAAACAAAAGAGTAACTCTTCAAGCTCTTGCCAAGCTGATGGAAATCATTTTCAAAATGACAAACATCCCTCAACACAACAGATAGCCAACTATGATGGAAACTTTTCTTCATCTCCACTGGGAGGAAATCATCTTCTCTTTTTCACTTATCTAAGCCTTCTCAACTAGATGAGGCTGGCTATGTGGATATCATAGTTGCCAAGGATGTCCAGGTGGTTTGGTGGCACCTCGAGGCGACACCTTGTTGCCTTGATTCTTTCCCCACCTTGAACACTCTGCTCGCCTAGATGCCATGACAACTTTGATGGATAATTTTTAGCAGCTCAAATTTATAGTCATATCTATTGTTAACCTGATGCCATCTGCATTTTCTGTCACCCTTTCTTCCAAAGCATTTCAGTCTATGGTATGACCCTTTAAGCTTTTCATACCTTTGGTCTGTGCAACAAGCTGCTTCTTGTTAACAGTTGCAATGGCTAAAACATCTTGATGACTTCCCCTCACCAATTACCTATTAGAGTGACTTCTAGATCACTTTGAACATTATGATTCCTTTGTTTAATCCTTTCTAGCTTTGCCAACACAACTAATGAATTTAACGTACAAATTCAGAAAACAAAGACAGCCATAAAGGGGCATGAGAGGGAAGAAACTTTTTTTCTTTTGCCGGGGGGGGGATAAAGAAACATGGCTGTCTTTCTAAAATAAGCTTACTATTTGAGTGGAGCCAGAGTCTAACGAAAAGGAGGACAGGTGACTGAACGAAGGCCCTTCTCGGATGGAATAGAACAATCTGACCTAAACATAGGCAATTTTATACTCTATTGCCTATTCAACCCTAACACTATAATTTGTGGTCTAGTGCTTCAAGTACGATTCAATTCCCTCCCTGCAAAGAAAACTAGATCACATGCAACCAAGCACTTTGACTGGGTAGAGTAAAGGCACATGATAGCTGATCTACAACAAAAGAAGCAAGGGTGCTTGTTCATAATCTCATAGACCTATTATCTAAGATGGGTTTATTAGAACGTTTTGCTGTGGACCAGATTCCTGCATTCAGAGTTCCACCAATCCTGTCTCGTTATCCCCTTCTAACCCATATATCCAATTAGAAGAACCCAGACTGACAGGGTCATGATGTCATGAAGGGCTGCTTTTACTAGTTGTCTTGTGAACCCTTTGGGGTGAATATTTTGTATAATTTCTTTAGTTTTTCTTATGACAGCCCCTCCCAACTTTTCAATAAATGGGTTAAATTGGGAGAAACAAAGAAGTACCTGGCATCCTCAGGATATGGTAGGAAGCAGGGACAGTCTATTCCTCAGGCATTCCCAAGCTCTGCTCCTCCCTCATTCCATTAACAACGGATCTTGGTCCCCACCTGTTCCCTTCCCCTCCTAGGGATCAGCTCCTTTGGCTACCCTCAAGAACAAATATTTTCTCCATCGCCTCTGCGTGGAAAAACATTTGCACCCGCTCCCCCTGTCCCATGGGCCAAACTCACTTGGGTCAAAGGCACATCCCCCACCAAGCTTTCACCATCTGGAGAACCTTCACCCATTTCCTTCCCACCCAATCCATGCTCCTTCATCATAACATTCAAGCCGACCCTGCCAAGCTTTCACCATCTATCCGCACCCCTTTGACGCTGAGTCCGGTTCGATCGCCTCAACTTTTGGGTGGTTCTATGATACTTACGTTTGGTGGTTGTATTTCCCACATCTGGATGGAGCCCAACTTTTGTAGATGGACCCCCCAAATCTTGCTCTATTGACTAGATATGGAAGGCCATTTGCAAGCATAGTTCCTCCAAACTCACTCTTTCACCTGTCAAACCTCTTGTTGATAATCCAAGGAATAAGCACATTGTTGTTACCTAGGAATAGAAAACTCTCTTTTGATTGCTCCTAGGCTTGCTTAGCTTGGGGCTTCCACTCCCCACTCTTGTATTCTTCTTCTTCTTCCCTTTGGAGGGTTTACAATATATTTTTATTCAACCAAAAAAAAAAAAAGTACCTGACAGTTCAGTGACTTCCAGTTTTTAGCTATACCATAAACTGTTTTCCTTTCTTCTTCTTTTTTTTTTTTTTTTTCTTTTGTTGGGGGTGGGGGGTGGGTGGATGTACTGATCTATGACTAACTACTAATGCTCAGTTGCACCTTGAGCTATCAATTATCTACTCGGGCAAAGTTGACCAGCTGATCAACCTCCCATAGGAAGGGCATAACTGCTACTCTGAATCTCCAATCAAATTAAGCATGAAGTCAAAGTGAACAGATTACTTCCTGCAATTTTCTCCAATCCCCCACCTTATAACAGTTTACTAATGGCAACTTCCTCATCAAATTCACATGCGATCTATGCCCACTTCAGAGAACTACAAAAAGTAGATAATTTCTATGCTAGGCTTGTAGGTATACTGTACATAACATTTCAAAGAAGCAATGTTTCATAACCATGCTATAACAAACTCAATAATGCAGAACATGTTAACATTGAAATCATAAATCACCTTCATTAGTTCTTCAAGAAGGCGAGGTGCAAGTTCAAGCACATGCCTAAAGTCGGCCAGCAAAGCTGATGGTAATGTTCCTGCTTCGCGAGTTAATTGTGCCTGAATCAACAATTCTGTCTGTAGGAAAAAAATAAAAGAGCATAAGAATGTGAACAGACTAGTAATGATGAGAAAATAACATAGTACAGCATCTTGACGACAAGGCATCCAAGTGATTATTTTTTTTTGGGGGGGGGGGGGGGGGGGGGGGAGGGGAATTCAAGGCAGCACCTAGCAAGGCACCACGGGTAAAAGGAACTACAATAATCTACCTTAACAAGGGCAGGATGCTGCTTCCAAAACTTTGCTTGCTCTTGCTTAATGTTCTTAAGGTCCAGGTTCAACTCACTCCTGACTAACATGAACAGTTTCTGCAGGGGCTCACCATCACTCCTACGAACTGGCATTTCCTTGTACTCAGCAGCATTAATGAAGATGTCTACAACCTTGCTGTATCATGTACATGTTATTAGCAGTAAATAATAATAAGTAATTATCCCACACTGTATGGTCATTCATAGTAACATAAAGACTCTCTCCTTAAAAGCAACTAGTTGCAGATCCACTTGACTATGTGAGGGACAAGAAGAAACCACAAAATCAACTTGACAGATGCCATTCGCAAGCGGACATAAATAAAACACCCTTTTCAAATAGTTGATGCAAAATACCAAGAGTCCTTCCTAATTGCAATCAAGCAGGATAGAAAACTCAGTCATTCAATGACAAAGAGATCTCCATGCATGAATAGAGCTTATTAACACAACAGAAGTAAGGAAAAAAGAAAGCCTTGATCCCTGAAATATATAATGAAAAAATGCACATACCTAGGAGCCAATGAAGGTTTCATCAAGTGATAATAAGCATACAGCGTTTGATGCATAACATAGTTTCCCGTATACTTTGATGACCTCGAAAGATATATAACAGCCATCATCAAAGGCAGAAGAATGCAGACTCCAACAATTCCAAGTAAAAGTATTCCCCCAGATGCTCCATCAATGTTTAGAAGGAACTGTGGCAGAGCTATGCCCATTTGAAGCCCCTGCTTGAAACCCAATAATTACAATTTTTAGTCTCAGATGCAGCTAACAAGAAAAAAGGCCAAAAACATGGCTTCTTCTTATTATTATTATTTTTTGGGTGAAAGCTCCTTATTCACATATGAGGGAAGTATATGACCTGTCTGCCATCTGGATGACCATATTTTTCAAAATTTTCTCTTGATGTAGGATCTGTTAGAGCCTGATAAGCTTTGGATATGAATTCCACGAAATACGTGTTTGCCTCTGAGACCAAAATTCAATGGTTAGCAAAGATTTATCATGCCAAAAGAGAGCATCACATTTCTAACCAACCTGAAGGCCACATAATTTTTTTTTTTTTTTGGGGGGGGGGAAGAGGAGGGAGAATGAACGCAGGAAACATTCAACCTGGATCTGGATTTTTATCAGGATGATATTGAATGGAGAGTCTCCTATATGCCTTCTTTATCTCAGATTCTGAAGCTCCAGATTCTAATCCAAGAATGCTGAATGGCTCAAAAACTTGGATCTGAAGGAAGAAAAATACCAACTATGAGACGCAGCATTGAAAAATTCAGAGTAGACATTCTAGTCTTTGTTTTTATATAGTAGTAACTCAAATAAATCTCATAATCCAAAAATTATCATACACATTTAACGGTTTGATTACATTTTCAAACAAATTAACTCAGAACTTAAAAATATAAAATAACTACAACTGGAATTTGAGATAATGCCAACAAATAAAAAGGGGACATCCAGATATAGGATCAACATTCGGCCTTAGACGGTTTCTCATGCATACTTATCTCTATAACAGTACTTATGAAATAACCACACCCACAATGCTATTTCTAATAAGACAACCTAAAACCTAAAAATAGGGGAAAGAATTGCAGTAGATGTGTTTTGATCAGGGAAAAGAAATCTATTCATACTAGTTCTCTATGCCAGGCAGGTTAATCTTTCCTATTCCATCCTCTCCTATCATTATATCACCTCCTTGTTTTGGGTTTTCTTGTTCTCGTCCTTCTTCCCATACTGTCATATATCCATGTATTCCCTATTTTTATTCAACAGTATCTAATTCCCCCATCTCCAACAGTCGGACCTCAAATACATATATCTAAATAAATAAAATTAGGAACAGCTATTTTCAGAAAAGAAGCATTTTGCAGAATCTTTTCTAGGATCCTGTCATCGGTAGGATATGAAAACTTCCTATCCACTTGAATTAAAGAAGCAATATTCATTGTGTATGACACGCCAGTAATCACAGATGGGAAGTAAAAGTTCTGAAATTGACCTAACAATAATAAGACTCATATCAAAATTTTGACTAGACAACTTAGCAGTTGACCATCAATGCCCTCCACTGAAAAAAGAAATAGGAAAAGAGAAGCTAAATACCTCACGGTTTATGTGTTTAATGTAATAGACGAGGAATCCCATAATAACCCAGAGTAGCACAAGCGTTAAATTACTATATGTTGAGAAGGATGAGATCTGCAAAAACAAACCAAAAAATTAAAGAGGTTTAAGGACTATAAAAAACAAAACTCCCACTTATATCTTTGGAAAAATGTATAGATAGAAAATCAGCAACTGACCCGCTTAAATATGGATTTGCGATACTTCCCTGAATGTAAGCATACAGAACACTGACAGTGAATGCTCTTTGTTTTTCTAGATGCAGCACGACATAACTTGAGTATTGTGTAAGGCACTAAAGGCAGAGCCAGAACTGTCAAGATGAAAATTGGGAACAGCGAACTGTTTTCCTCTGATGCAGCCATGAAGGCTTGTTTCAATTAGAGTACCTATATAAGAGATAATTGTTAAGTGCAAACACGGACACAGATAAACTTTAGCAGAAGCAAGTGAGCTCATACTCTAGGGGGAAAATGATGTAAGATACTAAACAGTTCAATATCAAATAAACAAAACCAAGAAAAGCGAACAAATTGAACCACAGCAGAATGACTTTGCCTAATTAACCCACCAGCAACTCCCACTTAATAAATGCGTTAAATTTTGAGGTATTACTAGTTTACGCCAAAATTAGATTGCATAGCTTTGTACTGAATAAAAAAACATGGTTGAGCGGGCCATTCTTCCCAACTAGACAATAAACACGACACAAATACTCATCCATGCAGCCAAAACCATAAACCTCTAAACCCCTTTTTCCTTAACATAATGTAAACCAAAATTGCAGACACTCCAAGAAGGAACAGAATCAACTTCAATTCAAGAATGATGATAATGCCGATACACAAAACACAAAGAACCCTCCGATCTCAAATCAGAAAATCCAAGATTATTCAGAATCCGTAATCAAAGAATAAAACACAAACTAAAACTAGCACAGACCAACAATCCAATTAACAACAATCTGCAACAGGGGCGGAGGAATAAGCTGCTTTATTCACCAAATGTACAACCCAAAATTCACGAACAAAGAAAGATGAAACACAAGAACACATCCGCAGACCACAATCAGCATAAACCAGCACAAGCAAACCCAACCTGAAATCCCCAATTTCGAGTTGAAATAGAATACAAATCCAATAACCAATCCACAAAAATATATGAAATCAAGAACCTCATCTCGCGAAATTATAATGCAAAACGAAAACCCGAAATGAATAAAACTAACCCTAAAAGTGGGGGAGTTGTAGGATCTGATCTACCCCTATGTCCTTACGTTTACACTGCTTCAGATCTCCTGTCTTTCTTACGACGGCTAGAAGAAATGAACCATATATAGTACGAGAGAGAACCTGTCAAGAAATGCAGTGGAGTGAGGTTTACCGTTTACCTGCTCCCCATGAATGTGTTATTATTAAAAAGGCTAAACTGTAGCTGAACGGACTATTGGTTAGCTTAACAGCTCAAAATAATTATCGTCACATTTGTTAAACTAAATCCGAGTCGTGCAATCAAATTTTTTTTTTTATTATTATTATTTATTTATAAGGATTTATTAAGTTTAACATAACATCACCGGTGGTTGGTTCTTAAACATCGAGGTTTTGAGATAATTTCTTCTTCACTTTGTTGAGAGTAAAATACCAGGCTTTTGCGGTTCGGGTTGGACCAGACCGAGCCTAACGGTTTCGGCTGAAAAACACCCAGCCCAAACACGGCCTATTAACAAAATAATAGTTTCGGGCAGGTTTTGGTGGCAGATGCAGTTTGGGTTCAAGCTGATTAATGGTTTATGTTATGGATATTTTATAATAGACCTACTAGGTCGATTAAACTACGAATAAAACAAAGGCACTAAGCAAGGTGTATAATTTGAATCACATATAATATCTTTAAAGATAGGGATAAGGATCCAATCAAGCGGGTATTTTGTATTACTCTTAGAGTCCATATCGGATTCCACAACTACAATCCAAGTAATACAGTACCTTGTTGATATGTAAAATTTATCAATAACATTTAAACACATATAAGCATTAAGTTATCTCAAAGTTTATCGTATTGAATGTTCAAAATAAAAAAAATTATACAAATAAGTACAAATTATAGAACTAATATGCAAAAGAAAGTTGGCATCTTGATGAATTTTAATGGGTTGTATTTGCTTATTCTCCTTTCCTTTCTTAATACTTGTAAAAATGGATCAAAATAAAACATTAAAAAATTTCCAAATAATAATACACTTAGCTAAATATTTACTAAGCTCATCTTCCAAATGGCAAAGGCTTTGACAGACTTGTTGTTTGCATATTCCAAAGCAAAACAATTAAGAAAAACAAATGGATACTTGAGGTTTTTCTTATCTTTTACATTTAAATTAAATTTATTTTATTTATTTATAATGGGTTTAATGGGTTGATTCATGCTAAATAGTTTGGGCTAGACATGGACTAGCCCGGCTCAGCTCGAACCAGTGCAAGTTTAGGTTGTTCAGCCCAAACACAGTACATTAACTTGGGTCAGTCCGGACTATAATCGGGCCGGCCTCTCCTCCACGGTAGCTTTCAACAACGACATTCGATGAAAACCTCGTTCTTCATCTCCTTAATGCTTGTTATGGATTTTGTTTCAAGTTGAAACCAAAGTAACCTTGAGATGCGACGACAGAGAACTGCGACACCATCGCAGTAACTAAATCTCAGTTCCGATATCCAGCCGTTCTCATCCTTTTCTATAGACCAAGCAATCCAAAACTAGTGCTGTTCAAGTATCACGCAGTTGTATGACGCAGTTGTCTCTCTCGCGGAACCTAAAATGAGGAACTTCTTGTAGGTATGTCTTTTCTCGTTCTCTCTCTTACTCACTCAATCATTCGTTCTTTGAATTTGCCACTCATTGAATTCGTGATTTATTGTTGTCGATTCGATTAAGAAAATGAGTTCTCATATGCAGTTTTACTTGAAATTTAAAGGATTAATTGAAACATTATCAATATCTTTTGTTGTTAACATGCATTGCGAGAACATTGCTTTGAACATCATTTTCTGGAAACTAGGTTTGTGTTACTGCAGATGCAATGGGTGGGCATACATACAGAATATTGATGGTGTCTGATTTTTTCTACCCCAACTTTGGGGATGTGGAGAATCACATTTATTATCTATCACAATGCTTGCTTAAGCTTGGTCACCGCGTGGTGGTCCTGACTCATGCTTATGGAAACCGCAGCGGGGTTCGATATATGACTGGTGGTTTGAAAGTTTCCTATATTGGGGAGCCCATGATTACTTTTTTTGATTCTAAATTTGTTTTATAACGATAGCTGTCATAAATTGTTTTTATAACCTCAACAAGCTCCGAGGTTCTTCTTAGTTCCAGTGGATCTAATGAAAAGTTTCATTGATTGCAAATTGGATTACTTTTAATGTTTTATGTAGAATCGGGGAGAGTGAATTTGGACGTCTATGTTGGTAGTGCTCTCTTAGATATGTATGTTAAATGTGGTTGTTGCGATGATGCCCACAAGGTGTTCGATGAGATGCCTAAGAAAAGGTGGTTTCTTGGAGTTCTCTGATTGTTTTGGAGCTTCTTGTTATTTTTCCTTTTCAAGAAGAAATTAACTACTTCTTTTGTTTTAATCTAATGGGTCCATACTAGCAATTCTGGTTAACCTCCTGTTCTGAGTAGATCCATCTAATCTACAATTGATTTTGGTTTCTTAAAAGGAGCTTATGATGATGAAGAGGCAGCAGCACGTGCTTATGATTTGGCAACATTGAAGTACTGGGACAGGACACCATACATAACTTTCCGGTGAGTATTCCCTTCATTGACTTTTTAGCATTACAATTTAATTATGTTTCTAATTTTAATTAGATCAATTTAATGTGTTTACTGTGTGTAGTTAGAGACATATCAAGAAGAGATTAAAGAGATGGAGGGCTTATCACGAGAAGAGTATATTGGATCATTAAGAAGGTACTTTCAACCAAAAATAAAAATAAAGAAGTGGGTTATTTAATTGAAGTACTTTGGATAATGTTGTATTATTTTTTTCCCTCTATATATGTTGCTTGATTGCAGGAAAAGAAGTAAATCCTTGTTTTACCTGTTACATGTAAGTTGTTCTTTGAGATTAAGCAAATTGAACTTCATTTCCTTCCTGATCAAATCTGGCTCTGTTCTTTGTTTTGTTGTAGTTTGTTTCCTATCACCAGTTGAGCAGTCTTCTTCTGAGTTGCACATAAAATTCTTCATTTTACAACTCGAACCAACGGTGATTCATCTCTCTCCTCCGGTTTTTTAAGGTGAACTGGTGTGGAATATCTGGTGTTTCTCGGGACCGATCCTGATTCTGACCGTTGAACAAGTAGAGGTAAGTCTTAGTTTTATTATCTTGTTTCTAGTTTAAGCATGGATTATTCTATAGGTTCTATTCATTGGGGAAGTTTTCATGGGATTCTTAGCTGAGCTAGGGCATTTGAGCTTTATGGATCATTGTTTCTCGTAACAAGTGAGAGCGTGAGGCTGTCAACATGGTAATTATGTTATGACCGTGAATTCGTTTTTGCTGGGCAACTAAACCTCCTCATATTTGTTGTAGTTTTATGACCTAATCACCTAGGCAAACGATTGATGTAATACTGTGTTGAGTTATCAAAACAGTACCAAGAAGAATCTTTTCACATGGAATAAAGTATAGATTTGGGGCGATTGTTAGTAACACAAAATCAGATGGATGAATGGCTTTATAGTTAAGATTGAGTGCAAGGAATATGGAGGTGAAGGTTTTCTGAATGTCAGCCGGTTCCTCTCCTTTGCCGTTAGGGTGGAGCTCATTCGGTCTATCCTTCAATCCTCCTATCTTTATTGGTGTGACATTTTCCCGATTCCCAAGTCCATCTCGTCGGCAATGAAATCTCTCTTTTGTGCCTTTCTCTGGAAGGGCCAGGATTCCTCGCGATTCCTCCGTCCCATCAGTTGGTCCAACATCTGTCGGCCTAAAATTGAGGGGGGCCTAGGAATTCAGCAGATCCAAGAGGTCAATTTTGCTGCTTTGCTCAAATTCATTTGGAAAATCGTCTCCAAACAAGATTCCATTTGGGTAAATTGGGTTTACTCTTATCTTCTCAAATCTGACTCTTTATGGACTATCCCTATCCCTTCCAACCTTTCTTGGATCTGAAGGAAACTTCTTCTCCTCAGACCCTGTGCCCTTCGTGCCATTACCCCAAATTCCTCTAGCCTTTCCACTAACTTTTGGCTAGATCCATAGCATCCGATGGGCATTCTCCTCACCCTTCTTTCCCCCCGTACTGTCTATGAAACCCGTATCCCCAAATCCACCATTTTATCGAACTTCATCTTCGATGGCTCCTGGGGCTCTCTCCCCCACTCTAGTCTCACACAAGTTTGGAACTCTCTCCCCCCCCCCCAATATTTCTCTCCACTCATGATACTCTAGTATGGCTCCCTTCCTCCACCAAATCCTTCACCAAGTCTTTTGCTTGGAACCTGGTTCGATCCCCCTCCCCCTCCCCCACTTGGCCCCCTAGTTTGGTTTAAAGGTCACATTCCCCGTCACTCTCTTACCCTTTGGCAAGCCCTAAACCTGGCCCTCCCAACTCAGGCTTTCCTTATTACCCATCACATCCTTGCGAACCCTAACTGTATCCTTTGCTGGACTGGTACTGAGGCCATTGAATATTTGTTCTTTTCTTGCCCTTTCTCTAATTCCCTTTAGAGGAAAGCCCTTGCTTACATTTGGCCCCACTTCTGTTGCTCATTTAGGTTTGATCGTGACTGTTCTTGGATATTAAAACTTTTGAGGTCCCTCTATTTGTGACCGGATTGGTAAGCTTGTCTTTGGTGCTATGGTCTACCATCTTTGGTGGGAGTGCAATCTCAGGCCTTGGACTTCCAAATTCCGCTCTCGCGACTCGATTTGGAATGCGATTTACTTTGATGTATCTACTAGGCTTACTTGTATTCCCCATCCTCCGGTTGTTGATTCCCCAAGGAACAAGCTCATTGTTGTTTCCTAAGGGCTCAACTCCCAATTCCATCATTCTCTTCGATCCTTTCCAGTTTGGATCTTTCTTGTAGTTCGGTGTTTGTTCCTTTGTATATTTATTTATTCATCCAAAAAAAAAAAGTTAGATCAGGCATTATTGGTGCTTCCTAGTAGCAGTATGTCCATGACTGGGGTAGATAGTAATTTAGCTACTATAATTAGGGTTCAGAAGTTGATAGTGTGTGCGGTAGAGTTTCAACATGACAGTAACCTATAAACAATCGGAACAAGAATTGATTTCCAAAATATGGTTTTAACTAGGAAAAGTCCAATGTAGATTTAACAATAGCAGCCAATGGACTGCTCAGAATTAATTACAACAACCACCACAATAAGCCTTGTCCCAACTAAATGGGGTTGGCTGCATGGATTCTTGCCCTCCAATCAATTCTCTTTGAGGCCATGCTAGATTCAAGGCCTAAGCTATGCATATCCTTTCTCACCACTTCTCTTATGGTTATCTTAGGCATGGTTGTCAAAGCACCCGCCTAGGCGGCAAAGCGGTTGTTCAACCGCTTAAGTGACGCCTAATCTGCAAAGGAACATCAAGGCCCAAAGTGACATAGAACCTATGTTTTGCTTCGGGGGCGCTGCTCCCACACCTCCGCTAGCAACAGAATGTGAAGCATAAGCCATACTCAACATCAAGAATCAATGAATCAGTAAATGCGTAGGCGGACGCTTTGACAACCATTATTTGATGAGATGAACTGAACTTATGTTTGTGTTCTTTTTTTGAATAAATTTTCATAATTATGATTCTTGAATTTTTTTTTTTTGGATGAATGTGACTATTGAATATTTGTTTAGCTTATTACAGGAATTAGTTGTATTTGAAATTTTTTGACCCAACCTTTTTGGTTGTCTTATTGCTGCCTAAGTGCCACTTTGTCACCTAATCGTGTAGGCGAAGCCCCAATCGCTTTGGTCACCTTGCCGCCTTGACAACCATGATCTTAGGTTTTCCCCTAGTTCTTCTAGTTCCTTTAATTAGGATTTAGGATTATATCACTTCTCTATATAGGGACATTTATAGGTCTCCATTGAATATGGCCTTGCCACCTCAAACGGTTTTTTGGTAGCTTATCACTTATGGGAGCAACTCGCAGACCAGCTCTAAGATGATCATTCCTTATCTTATCCTTCCTAGTTTTGCCACTCATCCATCTTAGCATCCTTATTTTAGCTACATTGAGTTTATCTATATGATTTTTTTTAACAGCCCATCACTTTGCGTTGCACATCATAGTTGGTTGAACGACGGTCCTATAAAATTTTTCTTTAAGCTTTAATAGAATACGTCGATCACATAAGACCCCAGATGCACCTCTATACTTCATCCACCCTATTTTGATTCTTTGGGAAACTTCATCTTCTATATCACCTCTTTTATTTATAATTGAACCAAGGCACCTAAAACAATCATTTTGAAGAATCTCTTTATTGTAAAGTTTTACCACCTTATTGTCTATTTGATCATGACTAAAGTTACAAACTAGATATTTTATCTTTGTTCTACTTAGTTTAAAGCCTCTTGATTCTAAAGTTGCTCTCTATGATTCTAACTTGATATTAATCCCTACTTGAGTCTCATTTATCAACACAATATTATCAACAAAAAACATACACCAAGGAATCTTATCTTGAATGTCTTTGGTTAATTCATCCATTATAAGTGCAAGTAGATATAACCCAACTGTAATTGAAAATTCATTACTTTGTCCCCTGTATTATTCTTACACTTGTCATTGAACCATCATATATATCCTTAAATATGTCCTCATATTTTCTCGTGACCCTTCTTTTCTCTAGTACTTGCCAAATTAACACTTTAGGAACTCTATCATAAGCTTTTTCTAGGTCAATATATATCATATAAAAGTCTTTCCTACACTCTATCCTTTCCATAAGTCTCCTAATTAGGTAAATAGCATCTGTCGTAGATCTTCCTAGCATAAACCCAAATTTGTTCTCCGTAATTGAGGTTAAGTGTTTCAAATGGGTTTCAATTGCTCTCTCCCATAATTTCATTGTATGGCTGGTCATAATTAATTAAAACTCAAAAAAGCTTTCAAGTAGTTCTTTAGATTTGGTTGAAGTTTTGACCAAATCAGATAGCTGGTTTGTTAAACTTATTAGAAATTCAAAAAAGATTTCGTGCAAGTCTAGAATTGAAGGTTCTGCTTGCAGAAATGAGAAAGTAAAGTTATTTGTTAATGATTCAAGAAGATGATGGAATGAAAAGAAAGAAGAAAAAGAACACAGAATATAACACCCGGGCTTTACACCACAAGTTGCTTCAATCAAATCAAACACCAACTTATAGTGATTGAACACAAGGGAATCTTCAATAGAGATGAGAGAAGCAATAGCAGTGACTTTATTTATCAAACTTGTATTTAACATTTCCGCTGACAACCTAATATATAAAACTCAAAAATATACTTAAAACACTAAAACACAAAAATCCTAACCCAGTCGCTGACCAATTTGGCAATGTAAACTAATTAGAGAAGTGAAACAATAAAGGAAATAAACTCAAAACATGGATCGACTTAAGAATCTGAATCTCTTAAAACACTTAACAACAATTACATGCAATGTAAATTAAACTGCAAGAATTGGTTTGATTGAAATAATCCAAAACAATTTTAAAATAAACTTAACTAACTAATCTCATATGCAAGCTTGTTACGGATAGTTTTGGTCCATTAAAGTGGTATATTTACATTGGAAACATATTGGACTAAAGGCATGACCCACAAATAAGCTTATCTTCATTAAATTAAGCCACCTTTGATAATATATCTGCGTCAGTTATCTGATTTACTTTTCCAGTAAACACGTGAATGAAAAACTGCTGTGTTTCCACCGGACACTGTGTCTCTGAGACCTTTTAGTTTGATTATTTAAGTTGATTAATTAATACTTCGATGGCTTTTCAGACATTCTGATATGCTTGTTTTCAGTTGTTTGTATTAGTAACTGTTAACTTTTTGTCTCTCTTATTTAGATGAAAGAGGCTAGAGATGGAAGTGGAACAAAGAAAGATAGGGTTGCAAAATCTTCTTCTGTTGGCTCACCTCCAGTTATATTGGACATAGATGACTTTAAGGTAAAAATTTGAAACTTCAGCTTTGAGAGCAAAACATTTGAATTGACACTTCAGTACTGCAAGTTATTGATGTTTAACATTTTCTAAGTGGAGTATTACTCTGTTTTATAGGGTGACTTCTCTTTTGACGCATTATTTGGAAACTTGGTAAATAAACTCCTCTGTCCATTCCAAGAAGAAGAAACGGATTCTTCAGATGGCCATGGCAGCCTAGGTGGTAATGATGCTTTACCTAATGGGCACATGCGAGTTCCGTCTGATGTGGCAAAGTCAGTAGAGGTTGCTTTGACTCCGTTATTTCCAGAAGTTGATGCTCTTTTATCTCTTTTCAAGGATTCTTGCAAGGAGTTGGTTGATCTCCAACAGCAGGTATATCCTTGTGATTGAAGCTGATGGACTGGATGTATGTTTTATGCTGAAGTCATGTCTTTATTTCTTTTTGCTTGCAGGTGGATGTAAAACTGTATAATCTGAAGAGGGAGCTTTCTGTTCAAGACTCCAAGCATCGCAAGACACTCAGTGAGGTTAGTGTATGAGGACATCAAAACTGGATCATTTGTCATTGTCTGTGTATCACTTAGACTGCAAGAGCATGGCTTAATCAGAAAATACGAGGGGCTTCCATGCCCACCAAAGAAGCTTGAAGTTTGCATATGCAATTTGTTACAGTCCATTGTGACATAAAAAACTGTTCAACCTTGGTCAAACTTCATGCTTATGGCCTTTCACCATTCACCGTCAAAGCATGGTTATCTGTGGAGGACTTACTGAAATGAGAGAATTCTCTCTTCTTTGTTACCTTTGTTGGATTCATAAGTCTATTCTTTTTGGCATTCTAAGATGATTCTGTGGTCGATTATGTTTAATTTTGACAGTCTATATTCATGGAGGCTTGTCAAAATATGCATCTGGCCTTCCGGAATCTGATGTTCATTTTGATACATAGTAAGAACTCTATTTATTCAATTTTGTCTCATTGGTATCAGCTGGAGAAAGGTCTAGATGGTCTATTTGAAAGCTTTGCCCGGCTGGATGCACGTATATCTAGCGTGGGACGGACTGCTGCTAAAATTGGAGACCATCTGCAGGTAAAGTGCACGACTGTAGCCAGCAATTCATAATGACTTGACTTTTCTGACCTATTCCTCACTCACGAAGTCCAAGGGTTTACTCAATACACAAGGTCCCACTGCGCAGGTTCTGGGGAGGGTCATCATGTATGCAGCCGTACCCTCACTTTGCGCAAAGACTGTTTTTCAGACCAGTCCTCACTCTGTTGTCGAGGATAAAATGATGTGGTTTCTGATTTTCTGTCTACTTCAGTCAGATATTGTAGCATCTGATTTCTAAGAAATACCATTATTGCTTGTCAGAGTGCAGATTCTCAGAGGGAGACTGCTAGTCAAACGATAGAGCTTATAAAGGTGATTTTATTATATTTGTGGCTATATCCTGTCCTAGCGATTTAGCAGCTTATACTATCCTTTTATTGGTTAATTCTTTAACACTATCCTGTTAATGTGATCGCTGCAGTACTTAATGGAGTTCAATAGAGGCCCGGGTGACCTAATGAAACTTCCACCTCTATTTTCTGATGATAGTCGTGTTGCTGAGGCTGCTGCAGTAGCACAGAAATTGCGTAAGCTAATTTAATTTTTTTTTACACAGTAGAATTTATATTCACTACCACGATTAATCAATATTGCAAGATCGATAGATACTTTCTTCTTGTTAAAGATAAAGTAGTTCATATTGAACATTGACTATTTATAATTCTAAGCATAAATTAAGAGAAAAAGCAAAAACTGAAACATGCAAGGGTGAGGTTGACAGCTTATTATTCAACTAAGGCTGTGACCTATAGCCAATCCTCTGGGCCTTAGGCTAGTTAACATGTTAGGTGTTGACTGTTTGGAGGTGAGTGAGATTCAGGAATTTGTAATTGTAGTAATCCCATAAGAGAGGTACGTGCCTTGGCCTGAGAGCATTTTATCTAATTTGAAAACAGGTGGGTCAATTTGCATCCTGTCAAGTTTCTAGCAGCAATTATGGGTTTACTCCTTATGTTATTTTGCGTATATTTTTTTATTTCTGCCATTTATTAGTCAGGAGCAGAATTGATCTTTTAATTGAATTGAATTTAAATCTATATAAAGACGTACCTGCAATTAGGAAAAAATAACCTAATTGCAGGCTGCCTTCTTTGTCTTGCTGTAGACTTTCTTCTTCTTCTCCAATTCCTTGTCCTCTCTCAGTCCTCAGGCTGGTTACAGGGTCCTGAATTCAGAGCCTTTGTAACCAGCTTGGGAAACCCAGAATTCTTCTCGTCTGCTTAGTTTTTTAAATTTATTCTTTCTACCTGGGGTATAGCCATCTATCGCTGCCTTAGCCATATGATTGAGATACTTTTTTCGCATATTATATGAAGTAATTTGCTTGATTACTAATGCTACAGAAGACTCAAGAGGACATGGCATTGTTTTTTGCCATTTTCTGTTTCAGTTTGAGATTGCTGTGATTGCTATTCCCCTATCGATTCATCTTCTTCAGTTCGAGATCTGTCTATTGGCTACTGTGGTTCGCTGTGATGTCCTTTGTCCTTGATGAATTATAAATTTATCTGATCTGCAATATACAGTGGCTGTTGCTCTTATTCTGTTTCTTCAATTCGAGATGCCTGCTGATTACATGCTTCCCACCTGCTGATGATGATGTTTCTTTGAGGATTGTTTTTACGCAATTAATGGAACACTACATTCAAGTTCTGGAGCATTTAGCTGGTCTGATTAGTGACTGCTGCGTCTCCAAAACAGACTTGCAGATGCTCTGTTTTTTTGATGTTTCAATGACCATCTATGAGTAACACTGTACTCTATACTTCACTAAGTTGATTCTTCTTCTTGGGGTGTTATTGTTGCTTGCCTACAGCCCTATTTAGTAAGGCAGTCTTTGGTATAGTTTCTGTTTAGTGTTGGGTACAATTTATACAGCTTTTTTCTGTTTAAAAACAGTTAAAACAATACAAAAACCAAAAAAAGGTCTCAACCTTTTATTGATTTTTTCTATGAAAATCCTTTTCAGTTGTCTTTGCCGTCCTAACAACATCACATTTGGCTAACAGTACTAGTTGTAGGGGTATAAATGCAGAGAACGCACCTGAAAGCTCTCATACTTGCCAGGGGTCAAACACCCATCCTCTTGGCTTTGATACCATGCTCAAACAAATCACCCCAAAAGCTTGAGCTAAGTAATGGAAATAACAATTTATATAAAAAAGACTGTCCATAAAACAGCTGAAATCGCGAAACTGTTATCATCCATATACAGCATGGTACCTCCCTCAGATGTTTCTCTCTTTTTTTCTCTTTTCAAATGGTTAAGAGGTGCAAATGTAAATACTGTAGCATTTCATCTTAGGGTCATTTGCTGAAGAAGATATTGGGAGACAGGGCATGGCTGTACCATCATTAGTTGGAAATGCAACCGCAAGCAGGGGCTTAGAAGTTGCAGTTGCAAATCTTCAGGACTACTGCAATGGTGCGCCAATCAGTTATCAGTTGTTGCTTTTTTATACTTTCTTTTGCAAGACTCATCTTTCATGCTGCCTTTTGTCTCTTTTCTTTCTCAGAGTTGGAAAATAGATTGTTGGCTCGATTTGATGCAGCGTCACAGAGGAGGGAGCTATCAACAATGGCAGAATGTGCTAAAATTTTGTCGCAGGTTATTTATGAGGGCTTTTGGAGCCCATTGTACATTTTACTATTCTGGGAAGGGGTTTGAGATTTAAAGTATTCTTCTTAATAGTAACTCTGAAGACTCCACTCCTTTTTCTTTCTTTTATTTATTTATTTGATTTTGGATTTTTTCCTTCTGGTTTTGGTATCAATAACCATCAATAGAAACATGTTATCACTCAGCATCTACCGTTCTTTTTTCTCTCTTTAGTTTTTGCTTGGGAATCACTTCTGTTACACAAACAAACCAAGTCAATTGGCGTCACCTTATCTCTATAGGATCTTTCTTGTCTTGCACAAGATTCACAACATTCTTGTTGCACCTATGGATGTATTTATTTATTTATAGTCCATTCCTGTCTCCATTCTCCTTGGCAACTCAGCATGCCTGGTCCTAGAAATGTCTATAGGATCTCCTCCAATTTTAATTGTACAAGTTGATTAGATGACAAGGCAGAAGGATCTACACTTCACTTCTACTTCTGATTCCGTAACATTATCCTGATATGTTGTCCTTTTTGAGCAATTTGCATTACTGTTATGTCACACAGTCACTTGTTAAGGTATTTATGCTATTGTGAAGTTCAATTTATGCGACTCTGTTTTGAAGGACGATAGAAAGAGTTATATATTTATCATGTATCCATTATCAACTCTTCCCTTTCCTCCCTGTTTTCTGGACAATGCAGTTCAATCGGGGTACAAGTGCCATGCAACACTATGTTGCAACTCGCCCAATGTTTATTGATGTGGAAGTAATGAATGCAGACACTATGTTGGTTCTTGGAGATCAGGGTTCACAAGCTAGCCCTAACAATGTTGCTCGTGGGCTTTCTTCATTGTACAAACAAATCACAGGTTCAGTTGATCTTCCTTCATCTTTTGCCAGTAAGTTAGATCTCCAATGGAATTGATAAATCTGGTTTGCTCGGTTACCAGATACTGTGCGACAAGAGGCTGCCACTGTAATGGCTGTTTTCCCTTCACCGAATGATGTCATGTCTATCCTGGTGCAGGTATTAAGGATGGATTCCTTTTGGTTGTGGGCATTTTTACTTTCACCACATCCTGTGGAAGTTCAAATTCAAGGGTTTTGTCAGCTATTTACCTTTTGCAATTATTTTGTGATTGAGTACAGAGAGTTTTGGAACAGCGAGTTACAGCCCTTCTGGACAAGCTATTAGTGAAGCCATTGTTAGTTAATTTACCTCCGGTAGAACGAGGTGGACTTCTACTGGTGAGTTTGATTAATGGTGCTCTTTACCTACCATGATAAAGTTTTGGTGGGTCGTCCCCAAGGCTGGTGCACTTTGAAGTTCCCTTCATATATTTTCCCTTCTCAACAGTATCTTAGAATGCTAGCAGTGGCTTATGGGAAGACACAAGAACTTGCAAGAGACTTGCGAGCTGTTGGCTGTGGTGACTTGGATGTTGAAGGTAATGCTTTTCTTTTTTTGTTTGCATTTCTAATAGAACTAGTTTGTGATGCTAAATTATGCTAATTTACCAGTCCACAGTGGATGCAAAAACATCTGGATGGTTGTTGGCCAAAAAAAGTTATGTTCAATTTCTGTTTACTAATTGAGTGTGAAGAAATTTCTTTTATATTTGAAGTGGGATTAAACCTTCATCTTTGGAACTGATAGATATAGTTACAGTTACAGAGCTGGAATAATCAATAAGAAGAATGAGAAATAGAGCAGCCAAGACTGCTGAGTGCTGAGTGAATGCTGGTTAGTGCAAATAACTGAATTGCTCTATCAGCAGTCCTCTGTTAAACACATTGTGATGTCATAAAGACAAGCAAAAGAAGGCAAATATCTCTGTATTTTTTTTATTTCATTTGTCTAGGATATTTGACGTAGTCCTAGACTGATAGTTGATCAACTAAGACATAGCTTTTCCAGGATCTTGATCAGAAGCAACTTATGGGACAAATAGGTTAGGTCTGGGTTGGTTGGTTATGGCCTTAGAGGTAGGGTTTTATGGTTTGGACTATGATGGGATGAATTTGCTGCTGAGGACGGTTATGCTTAATGTGTAATGGCTTAATGATCTCATATGGGATGGTTAGGTTAGGCTACAAGAGTTCCAAGATAACTGTAGGGAAATGTGGGGTTATCCCCCCCCCCCTTCTTCTTCTGGGGGTGATGTGGGGGGGGGGGGGGGTAATGGACTTAGAATTGAATCTAGATCTTTCTGCACGGGAGATGCTCACCAAGTTTTATGCAATTTCAATGGTTAAATTTCAAGTTATGAAGAATCTTGACCTCGGTTTTCAAATCTAAATTTACAAGAACTGGGGTTTGGCTTGTCAAAATGGTTGGAACTTGGAGCGCAATTTAGGTAATGATATAGGGGTATGATCCTTCAAGTTTGGTCCAGTTTGGTTGGCTAAATTGAAAGATATGGAGTTTTTAGAGGGGTCTAGGGAGTATGAAAATTCATGAAAATATTTACATATTGAAATTGGCTGGTCTTATTGGGTTCAAATTAGTGTCTAAGATTACTTACCAGGGCTAGGGTGATGATGTGCCTAAAATTTGGGGATAGATCTGATGGTTAGACTGGTATAGGTCTGACACTGAATATTGGGTGTCTTAGGAATTCTGAAAATTCAAGAAATTTAAGAAGAAAAAAAGATCACAAGGAAGGGGTATGGGTTGTATAGGCTGATAGATATCTGGATGGGGAGCCTTATAGAGCTTTGGATCTAATAATAATGAAGTCTTGATGGCTGTCAATCAGGGTTGTCAAAGCATCGGCTGAGGTGCGCCTAGGCGGCAAGGTGGTTTTTCAACTGCCTTGTTTTGAACTGCTTAATTGACGTACTGTTTTTTTACCACTTTGTTGCCTTGTGCACCTTATGGCCGCCTAGACTCTAAAGCAGACGTTTTGTTGAACTTTTATACATAATTTTTATTTCTTAATTTTAATTTTTTAAATCAAAATTTATTCTACAAAGCCATATAGAAATTCAACAGTTGGTCATTTTGGAATCGAGGCCCAAACTGCAAAGGAACTCCAAGGCCTGAAGTGACATAGGACCTCTACAGGATGTGAAGCATGGGTCATACTCAACATGGAGAATCAATGAATCATTTACTGGACAATGACTTGGAAATCGAAATAATGAGATCTATTTTTTTGGATGAATGTGGTTATTAAATGTTTGTTTAACTTATTATAGAAAGTAGTTGTATGGAAAAGTAGTTTAAAAATAGTTGTATTTAAAATTTTTGGCCCAACCACTTTGGTTGCCTTATTGCCACCTAGGCAGAACCCCAACCTCTTTGGTCGCCTTGCTGCATTGACAACCATGCTGTCAATTCAGCTGCAGCAAAAGATCTTGGCTTGGCTTCACCTATACCGTTAGGGAATACTCAACTGTTGGACGTTCTTGGATTAAAGTTGACGTAAACCAGTAGTTGTGGTAGCAAATAGACATAAAAGCTCTCATGGCTGGAGAAGAAGTATCATGTAATCTGAATTGTACCTATTGTTCTTTAAAGGAGGTATAAATGGGCTCCCCTTAGCAGCCTTAAAGCTCGTAACAGAAATAGGGATTTAACTCCTAAAAGAAATAGAAGTGAAAAAAATTTATTAGACCCAACACTCTTGGTGGACTCATGGTTTGGACATTTATAACAGAAATACCACATAGGAGAAGACTGTTTTGCCCTTCTAATTTTGGTAGAATGCATATAACTAAACCACATTTAAACTATTTCATACATAGCCTAGACACTCAACTTTTTGGCCTGTAGGTAGGCCCATGATTTCATAAACCTGTGACGAGGGCCCAACATCCATATGCATAATCTATCAATTCTGGGTTGGTTTCAAAGAAAAATTGTCAAGTATGGTACTATCGTGTTGGATATGCGTCAATTTTTATTAAAAAATAAGCTGATATCCTGGTTCAAATCCAATAGAAATGGTTAAAAAAATTAATCCCAATCCCAAAAAGATAAAAGGTCAAGCCCCTAGTTCAAGAATAAAATCTGGACTGAGTTTCTTTCTTTTTTATTTTTTTAACTGAATCTGAAAATTCCATTAATCTTTTTTTTGGATAAATAATATATTAAAAGCAACAAGCAACACAACGAGGGAAGATTACAAAGGAGCCGGGGGGGGGGGGGGAGCACAAAGCTCAAGAGGGAGAGATAAGAGGGCCGCTGAGACCCCATAAACTAACAATTAACCTATTTATGGAGTTGTCAGCAATAGGGGGATGGGGAAGGGATAGCAATCTAGAAGATACATCAAAGTAGATGGCTTTCCAAATCTGGTCTAAGGATCGAGATTTGGAAGTCCATCTTCTAAGGTTGCGCTCCCACCAAACATGATGGACGATGGCACCAAAGACTAGCTTGCTTGGGTGATCTCAAATGGAGTGACAGGCGAAAGTCCTCAAGAACCAAGTCTAATCACGAACGAACTCATGTGAGCGTTTCGAGTGGGGCCAAATGGATGCAAAGGCCCTATCCCACAGGGGACGGGAAAATGGGCAAGTGAAGAAAAGGTGGTCAATGTCCTCTGAACCACTCCAACAAAGTGTGCAACTAGGGTTGGCGGGAATATGGCGGCTAATGAGGAAGGATTGGGTAGGGATGGCATGGTTGAGAGATCTCCAAAGGGTGAGGGCATGATGGGGAATGTGACCTTTGAACCAAACCAAATGGGACTAGGGGATGAGGGGAGCAGAGAAGGTTCCAAGTGGATGATGTGATAAAGGATTTGGAGGGCAATGGGGTCCAAATGGTGGTATCTCGGGACATGTTAAGGATAGGGGGAAAGCATTCCAAACATGTGTGAGACTGAGGTGGGGGAGAGGGGACCAATCCCCTCGGAGATGATGATGTCAAGGGTGCTGGTTTTAGGAATACGAGTCTCATAGACGGTGCAGGGGCCAAGGGAGTAGAGAACGCCCAACGAATGCTAGGGGTCTAGCTAGAAAAGGGTGGAGGATCCAAGTGAGATTTGGACAAAGATGGCAGAGAGAGCATGGGGACAAAAGAGCAAGATCTTCCTTCAGATTCAAGAAGGATTAGAGGGGCAAGAAGTAGTCCAGATTGAATATTGTTTGAGAATGTAAGAGTAGACCCATAAAACCCAAATAGAGTCGTGCTTGAAGGCAATCTTCCAAATGAGTTTCAGGAGGTAGTCCAAGTTAACATCGAGAATGCGACGGATACCAAGGCCACCCTCAAATTTGGGACGGCAGACAACGACCCAAGAGATGGGGTGAAGGATTTTGGATGATTCTTGACCTTTCCAAAGGAAGCAACAGAAGAGGGACTCCATGGACAGAATAATGGATTTGGGGATGGAAAATATACCACTTCAACAAATATAAGAGGATTGGAGGACAGATTGAATGAGCACCACTCTCCTAGCAAAAGATAAAAGCTTTCCTTTCCAGAGTTGAACCTTTTTCCTAATGTGATCAAGCATAAGGGAGTAGTGGTGGCAGGTGAGCCTACTGGGGATGAGAGGAAGACCAAGATAGGTAACAGGGAAGGAACCTGGACTAAACCCTGAGAGTTGCAGGAGAGAAGCGCAGGTTACATCCGAGCTCCAGAGAGAAAAAGGGTGGATTTGTTGAGATTGACATGGAGACCAAAGAGAGATTCAAAGGTGGAGAGAGGGAAAGAATAGTGGAGATAGATTGATGGTCAGCTTTGGAGAAGATCATGAGATCATCCGCAAAGGCAAGATGGGTGAGATTTGAGGATCTACATTTGGGGATGGGTGAGATGAGGAGCTGATCTGTGTTTGATTGGAGGATGCAGGAGAGGATCTTGAGGGCTAGGGAGAACAGATAGGGGGAGAGGGGGGCATCCTTGGCGAATTCCCACCCTAGAGGGGAAGTAGCCTATAGGAGAGCCACTAGCGATGATGGAGAAATGGGGGGGGGGTGGAGATGCAAATCTTAGTCCAATGGACAAAGGCCAGAGGGAATCCCATTGCAGAGAGGACTCTCATTAATGAAATCCCAACGGATAGAATCGAAGGCTTTGTGGAGGTCCACTTTCAGAAGAGCAACCGGGGAGTGGGAAGATCTATCAAAGCCTCGAACAATTTCCTCACAAAGGAAAATATTATCCGATATACTTAGACCCAAAATGAAGGCAGATTAGTTTGAGCTCACAAGCGAGGTAATTACCTTCTTGATCTGATTAGCAAGGATTTTGTAAATGAGATTGCAAAGAAAGATGGGGCGGAAATCAGAAAGGTAGGAAGCATTAGGCTTCTTGGGAATGAGACAGAGGAAGATTTGGTTGATTGAAGAGAGTTGGGAAGGATTAATAAAAAAACTCCGGATGGTATAAACAAGATCATCTATAATGAAGTCCTAGGTATATAAGAAGAAGCCCATACTAAAATTGTCAAGGCCAAGGGCACGATTAACTTTGTGAGAGCAGATGGCACAGAGGATCTCCTCGGGGGAAGGGATAGAGCAGAGGAACTTTAGATTAAAAGAGGAAACAAATTTGTTGAGGAGAGAGGGAGAAAGGGAAGGCCGGGGAGGGAGGAAAGACGGAGAGAGAAGACTGGAAAAGAAAGAAACAACTTCATTCCTGATGTTGGGGGGATCAGAGATCCAGGACTTGCTTTTAGATAGGAGACAAGGAATGGAGTTGAAATTCAGGAGGCCTTTGAGGGAGTGATGTAAATAGAAAGTGTGTGCGTTTCCAAGATTGAGCCATTTGATTCTTGCTTTTTGCCGTAGGAAACTTTCCTCCTAGGAGGAGAGAGAGGAAAGGGTTAGGGATAAAACATGCTCTCCCTTAGCAAGAGAGGGGTTCAAGGGATCCCCATAGAGGAGGAGCTGGATCCTAAAGAGGTCAAAGCGGCAAGAAAAGACTTAGGAGGAGATATTACGGAATTTGAACGAGTTCTAGGAGCAAAGAGCAAGCTTGGTATTTCTAAGCTTGCGAGCTAGGGCAATGAGGGGGAGAGAATCACAATGGGTTGGCTGATTCTAGGCCTCAATGATCATAGGGAGGAAAGAAGGTTTGGAGGCCCACATATCGAAGAATTTGAAGGGCTTGGGACCAGAGGAGGGGGTTCAAGAACATGAAGGGTGTAGGGGGAGTGGTCTGAGAGACTGGGAGGGGAGTAATAGGCATGAGTGGTAGGAAAAATGGTGAGCTAGGACTTGTTGACAAGGAAGTGATCTAGCTTGGAGTTGATATGGGCTTCTCCAATCCTCCGGTGCTGTTCTAGTGAGGAGATGACTAGAGTCACCAGACCATCGAAGATCAGAGAGTCCCATATCCTCGAGGCAAGAATTAAAATCTTCCACATCAACTGGATCCAGAAGGTTACCACCGACCCTCTCATGCGAATATCGAACAATATTAAAGTCGCCACCAATACCCCAAGGGAATCCCTCAAGAGAGGGATCTAAAGAGCGAAAATCATCCCAAAGGAGAGAGCGCTCAGAAGGCTTATTAAAGCCATAGATGATGGTGGAAAGAGGGGAGAGGGCGAGGAGGGAGGGATGAGACGAAGATGCATGAATTGAGGGGACGAGGAGAGGAGAGAGATCTGAAATTTGGAAGGATCCCAAAGGATCCAAATGCGGCCATTGGGGGCAAGATTGGAGTCAGAGAGGAGAGACCAAGAGGGGGCTATTGCCTTAGCAATCCAATGGGCATTATCATTGTAAATATGGGTTTCAAGGAGTGCACAAAAGGAAGCTTTGGAATCATGAATGGAAAATTTCACATCAGCTTGCTTAGAGAGGGCATTTAACCCCCTAACATTCCAAATGAGAATATTGGACGTGGACATGGCTGCTGTTGTGGGGGGGGGGGGGAGAGGGCATCAAGTTTGCTAAAGGTTTAGTGGGCAGCATGTAGAGAGAGAGAGAGAGGGGGACACAATGGGCCAAGCAGGCGGGGATAACAAGGGAGTCTCACACAATGGGGAATGAAGGGGAGAGGGGGTTTCAAATAGGTTAGGGTCAATGGATGAGTCGGAGTTTGGAGAATTTGGATAAAATGGGACAATGGCATGGTTGCCAGAAGGGGCTCAAAGGGGCTGGCTGTAGTTGCACAGGTGGGGGAAGTTTGGTTCAGAGGACATTGTAGGGATAGGGGGCTTTTTCGCTGGGCCAAGGAGGGGTGCAGTGAGATGGGTCAATGGAACCAGGAGAGTGGTTTGGGTTGGTATTTTTTGTTGGGCTTACAGGGTTGTTGGTGGGTTGGGCCATGGTAGATAGGTGGGTTTAATGGGTTTATATTGGTTAAGGTTGATTGAGGGTTTAATGGGCTTAAGTGATGAGGCCCAACGGCAAGTGGGTTAACTTGGGTTGAGGGAGGATATAATGAGATGGGGGAAAGATCAAAAGGGGGATGGTGGCCCACCCCACTGTCATCGATAGACAGGGAAGAGGGTTTAATGGGAGATAAAGTCTTTACCTGTTCTGATTTCTAAAGAGGAGCCGCAGGCTAGAGGAAAAGCAAAGACAAGTGAGAGGCTTGAGATGGTAAAGAAGGAGAGAGCTTTTCCATTGCAGGTTGAGGTGAAGGCAAACTTAGTGCAACACATAGGCTGTCGTGATGGAAAGGATTAGGGAAAGCCTAATTTTGCGATGACCAGGAGGTGGAAGCTTCGTCAACGGAGCCTTCGATGTGAGTGCTGGAAGCTTCGGGCAGAGCAGTCTCAAAGAAAGATTCGTCGTTCCCTTGAGAAGCAGGGTTTGTAGAGGTCAAAGAAACTAGAGAAGCAGACCAAAGGAGTTCTGATTTTTCCCCCTCTCTTTTTCCTGTTTCTCGAATAAGTCTTTGTCATTGGAGCGGTTGTTGGAGAGGAGGCAGCGGGAACTACAAGCACCGAAACTCTATCCAATTTGTCGATCAAGGAGATTTGAGAAGAACAAGTAAAGTCTTCTTCCATTTTTTCTTCATTAGGCAGAGGAGCACGAACTTCATTGCCAGGCCGAGGATTCACTACAATCGGCTTGGGCAAAATTCCAAGAGAAGAGTTGATTTTAGTGAGACCATAATTGTAGGAAGATTCTTCATGACCAAAGGAAGCACAAGCATCACATCTCGTAGGGATCCAATTGTAAGCAATAACTTAGTTACTCAGGCCATTGTCATCTTCAGTGATGATAAGAGGGGGGGGGAAGGGCTTGGCTGCAGAAATTTCAACACATCCTAGCATACGAGAGACACTCCAATCTTAAGGTTTTCAAATCAGAGCGGAGAGGGCAACCGATGGCTGAACCGATTCTACTGAGGCAATCTTGATTCAAGAAGTCCAAGGGGAGTCTAGGGAGGTTAATCCACAGGAGAATAGTGTTGAAGTTGACCTTGCAGAGAGGCTTAGAAGGTTCCCAAGACTTGATAAAAATGGGAGGTTTGCCATCAAACCATGGAGGTCCTTCAATAGCTTTGGTTTTGCAAGAAGGAGAGGCAAATTTGAAGACAAAGGTATTGGCATCAATCAGGTATGTTTCCAAAGAGCCTTGAGCGTGCCATTGCTTTGACAGTGAGGTTTGACAATGCCAAAGGGAGGGAGGGCCAAGAAATTGACCAAGCACAAAAAGATTCCAGAGCTTGATGCTATCAGCAGTGGCAGCGGAGGGATAGTGAGCCAAGGGGGTGGAGTCGGGGGAGGGAGAGGGAGGAATGAACGATAGGTTGCAGACATTGGTGGGTAGAGATGGAAATGGAGGATGGGAGGGGGTGAATAGCAGTTCGAGGCTTTGGGTGGTGGTTCAGGGATGCAGGGGGTAGCATTTTCTTGAGAGTTCGGGATACGGGTGGTGGTAGATGGATGGTTGCAAAGGGTAGCAGATGGAGAAGGTGGGATAGAGGGTGGGGGGGGGGGAGACGTCGGAGGGCATGGCTGAGGTGATGCTTCCAATGATCAATCTTATTTAGGATGCTTCCATAAATGTTAGTAGGGTAAAACGTTGCTAGAAGGCACAAGTGCGATAAGATATTTATTTCTTTCTTTTTCCATTCACAGTGCTTTTGACGACATTTGTGCACGCCAAATAAAACTTGACCAGAACATTCCTCCAATATAAATAAGATTTAAACGATTGTGGTTTTTTCGAACAATTGTTTTGTGCTTCACTTTATGCATAAAGTCTCATTTAAAAATAAGAACATTTTACCACTCAATCTTCTAATCAAGAACATTTCTCTCAATTCATGGAACTTTAATTACTTATAAGATCATATTTTCTAGCCAAATGTGAGATTATATATATCATGATGATGACCAATTCCAAGAATAGTATAAATGAACTGTCTGTTTTTATTCTTTCAAACTTTAAATGGCTTGTTTTTTCAGCCTTGTCAAGAGAAGAAAATCGGGGGGGGGGGGGGGGGAGGAAGGGAAGGAGAGACTGCTGATTAGAGAAATGGAATGGGATAGCCCTCCTGGCAGGCCTCTTATGTCATTATATAATAGGTTAGAGACATTAAAAAGAAGCAAACACAAGTAAACTATCATGTTCTAGCAGTAAACTCGAGTAAAAACAAAACAACTTAACTGTGGGATATGACAAGTATACCCTTGTGGTGAATTGTGCAAAAATGTAACAGATTCTATGTTAAAACATGAACCAAATAAATAATGGACATAAAGAAAGCTGATCAAAGATGACACAAAGATTTAATATGGTCCACTGACCAATGCAGTGGTAACCAGCGGGTGAAGATGAAGGTGTTTACGCTATGTAACAGAAATTACAATGGAGATCATCTCATGAACAACAAAAATCAGCATTACAAGCTTTCTCCCAAAACCCCAAATCTCATCATGCTTTGCCGGAGCAAATTGAGGGATATAAATAATAAATAATATTCCAACAAGTAAATGGGTCATTCCATCTTTTCAGCTCAAGACCTGTACTACCATATCAATTCAGATCTCCACCAAAATATGTGGGAGTGGGTCAATATTCAAACCAGGTATAAGAATTCAAGGCATATATAATTCAACGTTCCTCATTCATGTCTCTAAATTGATTCATGCTAACGGAAACTTCACTTTGATTAGATAATTATTTTCTGCTGGATTTGTAGCTAATGGATCCTTGTTTTTAGGTCTAAAAGTAAATATCTATGTTGATTCAGGCCTTGCAGAGTCTCTGTTTCTATCTCACAAAGATGAATATTCTGAGCACGAGCAAGCTTCCCTCAGACAACTCTATCAGGCTAAGGTTTACACGATCATTCTTTCTACATCTTGCAAGCCCAGTTCAGCTTGATGGACTGGTTCACTCTAACTTATGCAAACCTTAACTATTGCTGTGCAGGTGGAAGAATTGCGTGCTGAAAGCCTGCAGCAGATCAAGGCAACTGGGTCAATCGGACGCTCAAAAGGAGCTGCAATAGCATCTTCCCACCAGCAAATATTGGTCACTGTAGTGACGGAGTTTGTACGCTGGAATGAAGAGGCTATCTCTAGATGCACTCTGTTTTCCCCCGAGGTAAAAGCTTTTCAGGAGCACATTTTCCACCAGTATCCCTTGTGTATATGTTTGATTTATGGTTGGTTGTTTTTTACTGCTTACTGAAACAAATTATTCTGGTGAAACTGGTTCAGTTTGAAATGTATCTGCAATGTCCTCTGGTGCATTCTAGAACATTTCATTACTTTAATCTTGCTTCCAGAAGTACGTATGGATACCAGAAGTTATGTAATCCTGGATTACAGGGCCAGTGATAGGATCTTTTCTAACAACCAGCAGGCTCTCTAGGGCCAAACCCTGGAGGCTCTCTGGTTCACTCACAGTTGCTGTAGTTGCTGTCTCCAGGTTGCTGCAGGCTCAGAAGTAGAAGAATGAAATAAATTGCAGAAAACTTCAAGATCTCAATCATGGAGTTCCTCCTTGGAACCCACAATTCCAAATATCCTTCAAATCTTTCTGCAAATCTTATTAATCCAGTTTGACTTGCTTACGTTGTGAATGGCTTATTTGTATCCTTACATGAAGGATTTCCTAGTTGGATTCAACAAACAAAGACTAATTAGGATAATTAAGAACTCTAATTCGATTTGAATTTTGAAATAAAATTCCTTCTTAATTTAAAACTCTACTGAGGAACTAGAAGAGGAGTTCTACTCAGAACCAAGGAACGGAATCTCGGTTTTGAGGCCGGTTTCAACCTGGCCAAAAACCAAGACATCCAAGTTGGAACATTTCAGCCATAGTTTTGACCCTTTTTTCATCGAATTTCTTGCCTCCTATCTATTTAAAGCATAATAAATACAATAGAAGGCGCATTTTGCTAAAAAAAACCATTGGAAAGTTGTCATTCAAGTATACTAACACATAACTGGTTCCGAGAACTACATCCATATTGCATTCAGCACACATGAATTGTTTGAAGAATGATTACGTATGCAACAATGCAACAAGTCAACAAAATATGATAGCCCTAGCATGTACAATGTCCTAGACTTCAGTTCCATGTTGACTGCCTGGCTAGAACTGGTGGATCCATTAATTGAATTATCCATTAACCGAATCATTGTGTTTCTATAGGTGGAATTATCCCACATAATACAGATACCCCATCCTAGGAAATGTATCATAAGGGAAGATAACTCTGATGGAAACCCACGCTTAAAACTAGCCCAGCTAGCTATCTTAGTTCAAGATCTCGCTTTCGACACTCATCTCACCCCTCAAAAGAGATGGCGAGATCTCAAGCGAAATCTTGCATTTTTTGATGGGCCAACTCGATAGAACTCGAGGGCTCATCTCGAGGGGTCTTAAGGCCCAGGTTGGGCTCAAACTTGGTAGTTAGCCTAATTTAGGCCTTTTAAACACACTGGTGGCCTTAGATTTGTGAAAAAACAACCTTAAGTATGAGTTCTAATTCGAGCTTAAGTTTGAAACCGAAATGCTGCAAGAATGAATAAGCAAGGTTATAAAACATAAAATATAGATCCTTTGAGACATATAAATGAAAAGAAAGTGTATCAAATAACTTAAATGGCAACAAAATTCCATCCATATGAGTATAATATAACATCACATTCTCGACTCTCGAGAGTACAATAATACAACCATTATAAGTTTAATATAAAATCATATGTTCATAACAAAAGTGTTGGGTATGGCTCATGCTTCACATCTATTGTCAACGACCTTGCCCGACACATATTGGGGGCCCGCTCATGTTGGGCCAATAAATAGCTGTTGTGGCCTTGGTTGAAGAACTCCTCCAAATGGCCTTCTTTGATCCTCCTTTCTTGATGTAGATGTACTAGATCTTGCTGTGGGTGAAGATCCGGTATCAATCTGCAAAAAATTGCCCCCAAAAAAGGGGTCAAGGTTGGCCAGTGAGATGATGGAGGATAAACTTCATCGTCGAGAGGGAAAGACCTTCTTTTTTTTTCCGTAAGCTACTTGACTCTGTAGTGGAGTCAAGTGCAAACTTCCAAGTGTTGTAGCAACTAGTTGAAAGTAGTTCTCTCAAGGGTTGGACCTTCAGGGGATTTGTTAGGGGACTTCCCTTCACGGAAGGACTACAAAGTGTTCGGCTCAGGACACTGTAAAGGGATTCCCAGGGAAAAATGGGCTTTGGAGTGGCTTCAGCGAGTTCAGAGGCGACAGACAGCGAGAAAGAACAAGATAGGGTGAGATCTCAACTTGTCTCTCTCAACAGGGGGAGTTTTTAGTGGTTGGATGGACCTAGATCTCGGTCTCAAGTTTTACAGTTCTTGAGATCTCATACCATGCTAGCTGTGAGTACCCTACCATGACTGGAACTGGATCGACTAGTACCACAGGAATCCAAAGATGGATTACGCCAACGATGCATAGGTTGCTGGGGCTATCGCTCCATCACCATCTAATCCATACCCATATGCTATCTGCATATTGCTGCCATCATCAGAAGAATAAGTAGACCCCCCCAACTCCACCATATGTTGATGATGCTCCCCTATATCCATATGGATCATATCCGTTGCCATAATAAGCTCCATGTGGTGCTGCAGACTCGACACTCTCCATGCCACTGTAATATCTAGACCCTCAAGTAGACTTAACCAAGTTCATCGATCCCATGGAGCCTGCCAAGCTGCCCACATCCATCCAAAAACTATCCTCAGGAAGTCCACATTTGCAACGGCTATATGTACGTGCTGGTGATTCCTGTGGCATAGGATGAATTAGCTGACGATGACTCTTCCCTGGTACCCCTCCTCACTTTGCGCTGGAGAACTCGTGGTGCAGCTACTGCTGGGTTGAGATAACTGAGTTTATTGTTTCTCAAATAATTTTCCCCTGAATCATGTTGGCATTTTTTTCTGTTTGTTGACTGCATGAATGAACATAAGTCAATTTCATGTGCCAATTTATGGTTGTGACCACAATGAACACTAGCAAGCAAATTACTTTGCATTGTGATCTTCAACAGCTTGTTCAAGAGAATTACCTTTTTGAGATATATTTCTTTTTTTGATGATGTAACCAAGAAGGATCCTTGATTTGGTTCCTGTATTGGCACTAGTAGTGAAAGTGGAAATAATGTCATATAACTTCTCTGGCATGACCAGCCCTATATAAAAAATTCCCTGTTATAGTATATACCTCCGAGTTTGTGATACTACACTTATCTTTTACTAATGTCGTCAAATGATAGTCAGATACTGATGCATATTCTTGTTAAACGTGACTTATTTACATGTTTCTCTTGTGTTTTACAACAATTGATTTTTTATATCATTCTCCAGCCTGCTACTCTTGCGAACAATGTGAAAGCAGTGTTCAGTTGCTTGCTCGACCAAGTAAGTATGATGGGTTTTAGTTCAAAATTATCATGGGCAATCAAGCTCAGATTTGCCTATATGGGACACCCAGGTGGGGTTTACTCAGGTTATTACTTTTTCAGGTTAGTCAATATATAACAGAAGGGCTAGATCGAGCAAGAGAGAGTTTGAATGAAGCTGCTGCTTTGCGTGAAAGGTTTGTGTTGGGCACAAGTGTTAGTAGAAGGGTGGCTTCTGTTGCTTCCACTGTAATTGCTCTACCGCATGTCCCTTTTCAAATTCCAATTCTTTCGTGTACTTTCATTTAATTGTCTTTCTTTCCCTTTTCTGCTTTATATAAAACTAAAAATTTTCTCAAGTCAAGCATGAGACTTAATAGATTGGTAACAATGTGTAGGCAGAAGCTGCTGCAGCTGCCGGTGAAAGTAGTTTCAAATCTTTCATGGTGGCAGTGCAACATTGTGGAAGCAGTGTAGCTATAGTCCAGCAGGTGAGAGTCTCCTTTTCCGATGCAACTCTGTATTCTGTTAGTTTTGGTGACAGATTATTGGCTGATAATTGAAGCTCTAATTGTGATTTGTGATCCATTTGGCAGTATTTTGCAAATTCTATTTCTCGTCTCTTGCTACCCGTGGATGGTGCACATGCGGCTACTTGTGAAGAAATGGCTACAGCAATGTCTAGTGCAGAGGCTGTTGCATATAAAGGGCTTCAACAATGCATTGAAACCGTGATGGCTGAGGTTTTTATGTGAACATTTTAAAAGCAACTAGAAGATTGAATTGCTATAAGCAACGCATGTTTAATCTGGGAGATTGCTCCTTTACTGACATATTTGATGATGATCTTTGGATATACTTTAGAAACCTGCATTTATGTGATTCAAGATTAATATCAATTTTCCTTTGATTTTCTTCAGTTGGTTGCAATATTTATTACAACTTCTCTAGCATTCATTTATATTTTAAAGGATGTTGTTTGTTGGTTTACTTTATTTTCTCTTCCTTGCATGAGATTTTTCTCCTCATTCTACTTTAACAAACTAAATCATTGTGCAGGTGGAGCGATTGCTTTCTGCTGAACAGAAGGCAACAGCAATAGATTACCGATCACCTGATGATGGAATTGCCCCAGATCATCGGGCAACAAATGCCTGTACAAGGTATGCTTAACTTTACTGTAACCTGAGAAACTAATATTTTCTATTGAAAGTAGTTAACACTCCCTTCTTTTTTTCCCCTCTCATTTTCAGAGTTGTTGCATACCTCTCTCGTGTACTTGAGTCCGCTTTCACTGCCCTAGAAGGCCTAAACAAACAAGCATTCTTAACTGAATTGGTATATTAAATTATTGCTTTGATGATCCTTTGTCTTCACCATTTTTTTATTTTTTTCCTGTTTAACATGCTTTTTGGATTGCTTTGTGTTGAATTCTTTCTTTCCACTTCTTGGTTAAACTCTATTACCTACTTTTACTGGTTAATAATATATCCACATTTGAACATGAGTTCATGTGTTGTAGTTTTACAAGTAAACTTCTAATTTGTTCATCGCTACACCAAGATCCACAAGTGGGGAAGAAATTCTCTGCGAATGCCACGTTCATCTCATTATGCTTTAGTGATGCCTCTGAAATGCTGAAAAACCTTCCAGTAGAATTGAAATGCATGATGCATGTTATTATTTTCTGCCTCCTATAACTTATTTTTTACACCTCTAGGTTGCTCCATTTTTACCTAGTGGTCACAGGTTCAAGTCAGAAACAGCCTATCCATGAAGCAGGGTTAAGCCTGCATTCGTTATGACCTTCCCCAGACTCTACAGTGGCAGGACCCTCATGCATTGGGTATGCCAATGGCTTGAGCATATCCTCTGCTTCAGGCATAGGTATCTTGTTGGATTGTTTCAGTATTGATACTTAAAACTTATTTGAGTAAAGAGATCTGCAAACTTGGAGAACTGTGATGGCATTTGCCTGTCATTCATATTTGCTCCTATACTGGTGTTATGCTGGGATATTATAACCGCAATCTGTTCTCTGACTTATCTTTGACTATGTTGCTTCATCTTATCTTTATGGCACTATTTATTGTATGGTGCTTATTTTCTGACATGGCAATTGAGAGTTGACCATTGTGATTTCAGGGAAACCGTTTGCACAAAGGATTGCTTACTCATTGGCAGAGGTTCACTTTTAATCCCAGGTAATATGCTTGGATACTTGCTGTCTTTGTTTTCAAATCTGTTGGTTTTACTGAAGGTTATATGATGAAAGATGGTAAATTATGGTTCACTGATGGCTCCATGGGTTGGAAGGGGGGTGAATTCTGCCAAGTGGACATACTTAAAAGTTCTGCCACTCGTTCTATCAAATACTCTTAAAGAACTTAGATATAACTATAAGTAAGCTGTGGGCAGCAACCCTTGGGGGTTCTCTTGGCCCTTGGCCTTGGACATGGAGGGCTCAGATACTGCATCAATTAGGCCTTCTACATCCTTAAATCTGGTGCCATGCTTAGACTAGCTTTCTTAGCCTTTAATGGTTTTCTTGAACCTCATTATTCGCCACCAAGTCTCCTAGAGGAATGACATGTTACTTCCAATTCACATAGGACATATTTAGCAACCTTGTTAGTACAAGTGGTCATGTTGTTCTACATTGAATTAGTGTCTGCATCAAAGTCTCACTCTCTGTTTGACTACTTATCCAATAGCAATGTACAGTGATAAGATATTTTATATCTGTAGACAATATAGAGGCAGTTAATTAGCTTTTCAGTAAAGCAATTTTCTAATCAATGGTGTTGTTATACTTAGTAACTACAATGGAAAACTATGAAGAAAGACCAAGTCATGTTACTTACATCTTTATCTAAGACGAAGACTACCTGAAGGTGGGCCATAAAGTGAATTTACTGTGGAGCTTCTTGGAGAATTCTCATGAGGTCATGTTAGTTATTAATGAGTACAGTTGAAATTATATTAGTTACATCATTATAAATAATTTAGACTAACCAAAGCTAGGCCATGAACTGGATATGGTCCAGAGCTTGTAAAAGACCTCCCATGGAGACCTCCTACAGCCAGGCTAATTGACTAGGGCAGAGTTGCATTCCACCCCCATCCTCCCAAAGTCCTCTCTAACTGTTTACCTGGGCCTTTATTGTTTTTCCTCCATGTACTCTTTCATTTACTTGTCTATGTTTTTTCTTTGTGCAGTGGTGGACTGCGGTTGAAGCGTGACATAACTGAGTATGGGGAGTTTGTGCGCAGCTTTAATGCTCCCACAGTGGATGAGAAATTTGAATTATTGGGCATGTAAGCAGTTTATTTTCAATATACTATTCTTATTTTTATTTCAGTCGTCAATTTGCTAAGTTTATTGACTATCAATTTATGAGTATATACTTATAATGTTACTTCCAGCATGGCCAATGTATTCATTGTTGCACCTGAAAGCCTCTCTACATTGTTTGAGGGAACTCCCAGCATACGGAAAGATGCACAGAGGTAATAATGCATGGTTTTTGTTGTTCAGTACTCCGTCTATTTGGCAGTTGCTACTGATCTCATTTGGCTATCAACTATTGGATTTGCTGTCAAACCAGGTTCATTCAACTGAGAGAAGACTATAAGAGTGCCAAGCTTGCATCCAAGTTGAGTTCATTATGGTCAAGTTCTAGTTAAAACAGAAGTGTCTTCGGCTATTGAACTACTATGAAGCTAGAGATAACCAGCTATTGGTTGCATTTATGGAACAAGGAATCACAGAGGTGGTCAAACCTCCCAAGCTGTTTGGTGATTCTGGTTGGAGGAAGACTTTGAGGAGCCAAGTTGATGCTGTACCAACCCTGAGGGCTAAACCTGAGTAACAGAAATTATCGATGAAATAAGGATGAGCAGACCAAATGAATTTGTTCTTGTGAATTTGATGGTTTTTTTTTGTATTTGAGGTACATTGGGGCCAGCTTGCGGCACCCTTAATTACATCCTCAAGGGGGATGCTTGTAGTCCGCAAGGGTCGAACCCATGACCTCTCCACTGAGAAGTATGGATCTTACCACTCTACCAACCCTGCATTGACAGAATTTGATGGTTTTGAGGAGCCAAGTTTACGTTAAAACAATCCAGAGAGCAAAACCTGAGTAATAGAGTTGTCTCTTTCCTCTTATGCCCGAGAACTTTCAGAAATTAGTTTACTCAGTGGAAGACCATTTTATAACATAGATTTGTGGCTGACAAACGCTCTCTATCCAGCGGATATATTGGTTGAATACACCCTCTTAGACTTCTCATTGAGTTAGCATTGCCAATGTTTATGCATCAACACTGTGGTTGAAATTCTGCTAGTGGTGATATTACTAGGCAATGGCTTTTTTTGGTTAGAGTAAGATTTTATGTATCACCCCATGACATCAACATCTGTATTTCCCATGGTTAAGATAAAAAACTGGTTTGCCTAATTCATCCATTCCACCTTGTGAGCCATCCAATTCGTTTAAGAAGTCCCATTTATTACATCGGATACAAGACGATAAATTCAAAATCGGGAATAACAAGGTCTGGTCATTAAAATTTTCAGGTCAGATGAAAAAAAACTCATATATAGATATATAGCTGACACAGGAGAAATTCGAATGCTAGATGCCAATTGAACTACAGGTTGCTGAAATCTGTCCGATTAGAATTGAGATGGAAATTGATAATTCTTTGGCCGTTTCAATCCCCCACCTCCCTTGTTGACTAATCGTGCTTCAATGCCGTTGCAATTAATGCGCAGCACTGAATTGTGAATGGTGAGGATGAAATCTTGTGGTTGGGATGTCGACCACTTTTTTCTCCCTACTTTTTAAGCTACATTAGCTGAAATAATTTATTAAAAAAAAAAAAAAAGAAGAAGAAGAAGAAAAAAGAAAGAAAAAGAGAAAGAAAGAAAGAAAGAACGAAAAAAAGAAAGAAAGAAAGCAAAACAGGTGGCTCGACCACGACTTTGAATCTTCACCGTAGGCAGGTCAATGTTGCGCATTGAACACCTCTTTAACTTGACACCTCCATTGTCTTTCTCGGATAATTATTTTTCATATCCATCTCAGTTTAGTAATTTAGGGTATATTTGTCATTTCAACAAAAGTTACAGTCTAGAAGGGTAACATTGGTGTGACAATTTGCCGATTTTTCTCCCAGTTTTCAGGGGATTTTTCTCCTTTGTGATAACCACAACCACCGCCGGAGAGATAGAAGGAAGAGAAGAAGATGTTTTCACCACCGCCCGAGAGATAGAAGACAGAGAAGGAAAAGAAGAGAATTAGGCAGCAGCAAATTTAGTGATTCTAACGAAGATATTGGCAACAGATCTCATATTCCGTGAGGTCAAGGTGGATTTTAACTGTATTTTGCCAAATTGGCCGGAAAATAGACGGTTTTCCGGAGACTTGTGCATTTACCGGTGATATTTGAATATATCGGAATTTTGTTTAAAAAAATTCACCCTCTGCCCAAAGCGGCCGAAATTCCGGACGATATTCGGGGAAATGTTGTACACTTGTACCGTCTCGAGGGTCTCGCTGAGGTTAACACACCGCACAGCCTGGCAGCATTTTTTTCTCCACAATAAAAAATCACGACGCCATCTGTAGTACGGACCGTTCACACTTCACAGAGTTCCTGCAAGATATATATATATAGAGAGAGAGAGAGAGAGAGACAGCGTGAAGTGCACAAGTGAGGTGTAGAGAACTCGATTTGTGAAACTGTGCAGGAGAAGCAATTTCTTACAGAAGTGAATCAAAATTCCTCTCTGCAGCCAAAATCCTCCGGAAGGTACTGAAAATCACTTTTCAAGCAAGAAAAACATGGCCTTGATCCGCCATGAAAATCACAAAAGCAGCAGCAGCAGCCGCCGCCACGACCTCCAACCTCTCCACAACGTTTCGCGTTTCGTGCAATCTGCAACCTCTAATTTATTATCTCTCTTCAACAGCAATCTCAACAGCAGCAAGACCTACAACGCCAAGTCTTCGGCGACTTCAGCATCATCTAGTCCTCTATCTGTTACGTCATCTTCTTCAGCATCATCTAGTCCTCTATCTGTTACGTCAGCTTCTTCGTCCGCCATATGTGTGCCTTTCCCATTAGCCGATCCCCCACGGTTACCAAGTTCCTCTTTTTGCAGTATGCCTGCTGAATCCTCTTCTTCTTCCGACCAAAGTAGCTCCTTTTCATCTCCGTCTGCATCGGCAATCAACGGCGTGTCGTCTGCATCGGGTTTCCCTTCTTCTGTTAAGGTTTCCGGTCTCAATTCAACCTCAAAGGGAGGTGGGCCTGCTTTCGTCGGTCAGGTGTTCAGTATGTGTGACCTCTCTGGCACTGGTCTTATGGCCGTCTCAACTCGCCTTGAAATTCCCTTCCTTTCCAAAAGGTTAGCCCTCGTCAATGTCTATATTCTTTTCTCTTATCTAATTCTAGTTTCAAATCCATGAATGGGTTCATTGAAGCTCAGGGCCAAAAATGAAACCTTCCTTTGTTAGTATTCCCTACTCGAAATTAAATACGTGGGTATGCGCTTTATCTGTTTGCTTTTCATTCTGATTCTGCTGGGAGCTGCGTCACTTGATTTCATTGATGTTCATGTAAATTGATCTCAATGATAGCGTATGAGCTCTCTTACTCTTTAAAATTTAAGATGAGGATGACACTCAATTTTGGGCAAGTGCAAAACATAGCTATTAATCTATATGTAGTGTCCCTTCTAGTATTGTACTTTTAACTGGCAATGAACAGTCCCTCTGTTTAAAGCTTCAGATAAACTATGAACTATAAGATTTTTTAATATGTCTTGTTTCATGAAGTAATTAAAATTAATCCAGGACAATTCTTTTCCTAATATTAATTTGTACCAGATTCCTTTCAAAGTGCATTGGTGTCTTACTAATCTTTGGTGGCATTGCTGTCATCATGGTTTCCGTCTCTATTGAGGTGTCACCAAACCACATTTATCCTGCTAGCCTATGATTCCTCTTCTTTTGCTGATCAGTTTCTTTTGGAGACTCAAATTATAGTTTACTCATATCTCAATCTATCTTTGTTGCTTGTGTCAGTTTGAACTATGAATTACAGTAGCCATAAAATTAACAATGTTTTGAAACAGCCCTACCAGTTGGAAATTTGGAGATCTCAGCCCTAGCTTTCAAGCTGCATTTATTCACCACCCAACAATTTAGATCAGTTTTATTTTTCCTTCCAGTGGCTCCTCCAATTGCATTTCAATAAAGATCAAGAACAGGGCTCCACCATGACCTTACATGGAATGCTTTTCACCGCAGTGGCCAAAAAGCTGTGACAAGATGCAGCCATGCAGGGAATCATGTACTCACCTGAATTAATGAACCATTAACCATGAACCCCGAAATGTTGAGATAACATTCCTGTAGAGCTTCTAAAATAAGGGATGATTTATAAAGAAACTTGAGAAGGTGAACTTTCGAACAAGAATTGATAGAAAGTGGTGTACCCAGTGCACAAGGTTCCTACCAATGCAGAGCTTGGGGAGCGTCATAAATCATAACATGCACAGCCCTCCCCTTCCTTTTGTAGGGATATGTGACCGCTTGGTTACTAGGGAGAAACCTTTATCATTGCATCAAGGGCCACCTTCTCAAGTGAATAAAAAAATAGATATTTGCCCTTAATGGAAAACGAATGAAACTCTTCAACAAAAACAGCCATTCATAGATCTCAAGCCAAAAACCAAGTGAACCTCCTTAATTCAGTCCAGCACAGTTGTTACTTGAGCAATCAATTTCAAAATTTAGGTTCCCCACTCTTTGTTCTCTCATTACCGATAAATTGTAACCCTAACTAGTAGTTTCATTATAGTCAATAGAATCAGAATTTGGTGGTAAGTGGCAAACATAGTTCTGAAACTCAATACAGACCTCCCACCTTATTTTGTTTTTCCACTCCAAATTACACCTGAGAGGTCCTTGGGTAAAGATCCACCCCACAAAGTTCCAGGCTGATCCAAGGAAAGTCAGCTTTGATTTTAGAAATTCTTCTCAGCCCAAAACTTCACCAGAGATAGAGCCCTGAATGTCTTCTTGTATATCTTCATGTATCACCTCACATCAGATTTTATCAAGTAATACAGGTTGATACAATTGATACACCTGACTCCAATTTCTCTCCCATGTTAAAGTGGTGTATTATATTGTGTGTGCAAATGTGATAGGTATCATTCTGATATATTGAATATTGATACTTACATTGTATTTGACCTTTGGTTTTTTTCCGTGTGTTATCCTTACAAAGTTGTTTTATTTCTTCATTGTAGAACACCTGAGTGGGTTAAAAAGATGTTTGCAATGATCATCAAGAATGAGAAGGATGGTCCCGTGTTTCGCTTTTTTATGGATTTAGGTGATGCAGGTATTTTATTAGCAATTCCATTTATGTTCTGTTCTGGTTTCAAGACCAGTATCGTTGGATAGGAATAAAAAAAATGTTACTGGCCTGTATTGTCTAGTACATAAATTACTTCTCTTATTGTGTGTTCTTTTCTTTTCTTTTCTTTTAAAAATAAAATAAAATAAAATAAAATAAAATAAAATAACTATTTAAAGTTTTCTCCCTTATAGGATCTTGTGAGGTTTTCTATAATTCTGTTGTTACTTTATTAAATTATATTGCAAGATAGATCTACACTCTTAACCTAGTGCTTTCTTCTAGTTGCATATGTTAAACGGTTCAACATTCCAACTGGAGTTGTGGGTGCTTGTCGTTTGGATTTAGCATACGAACATTTCAAGGTTTGGCTCTATTGGTCTTGCTCATTTTTCCCTCTAATACTTGTCCTACATTTATGTCAGAATTGAATATGTCAGTGCTTTTTTTAAATGTATCCTTTATGGTTTCTTGTTTATTGATGTGTTAATGTGATAATGTTTGAGCTATTTAAATTTTTATCATATTGGTTGGCAATTTAAAAATTCTTCTGTTCTCTTTAACCCAAAACTGAGTTCTATGTACCAGTGTCAGCTTGGTACTGGAGACTGTTTATTGGATATTATAAACAGAATAAATTAGTTGCAGGCTTCTTTTATGTTTTCCCTCTTTATTTAAGAATTTATTCAAGTTTTTATTGAGAAGCTTCTGAGCACTGACTGCGCAAATGGGTAAATTCAAAAAATTATACTAATAGTAGAATAAAATGCTTTTTGAGGGGCACATTGAGAAAGAAAGAAGATGTTTGCCGCATTGAACACATTGCCATCATCAACAGCACACTCAAAAAGAATGGAATTAAAAAAGAGATTCTTTTTAGTGGTGAAGGGTATAATAAAAAATAATGAAATTGCATGTGGCGAGTTGAGAGTCTGTTGGATGGGGTGGGAATAGAGACCAGCACACTTTGTGACTACCTAGCCAGAGGTTCAATTGTGAATCATACACCTTAATGAATGCTATCAAAGGAATATCTGGGATTGGTGATTTTTGGGGGGTATAATAAAAAAGAATGAAATTTCATGTGGCGAATTGAGGGTCTGTTGGATAGGGTGGGAATAGACCAATAACTTGACAAGCACACTTTGTGACTACCTATCCTGAGGTTCAATTGTGAATCGTACACCTTGGTGAATGCTATCAAAGGAATATCTGGGATTGGTGATTTTTGGGGGGTATAATAAAAAAGAATGAAATTTCATGTGGCGAATTGAGGGTCTGTTGGATAGGGTGGGAATAGACCAATAACTTGACAAGCACACTTTGTGACTACCTAGCCAGAGGTTCAATTGTGAATCGTACACCTTGGTGAATGCTATCAAAGGAATATCTGGGATTGGTGATTTTTGGGGGTGAAGGGTTTAAAGAATGTCAATTAAATGCATGAAGTGTATATTTTAGATGGTAAAATGAAGATATGAGGATGGTGAGAAACTTAAGCTGATTATAGATATGCTGTGTTTTGAAGTGAAAATGATTGTTGTTTCAATTCTATAAAAGGAAAATCTTAGGGAGTGCATATGAAAATACAAGCTAGCGCTATCTACATTGTTCAAGCTTTACTGTAAGCACCAAGCTGAAGATGATGTGGTAGTTGAGCAGGGTGGTTAATCCGTACCTATCCAACCGATGTGATAGAGCAATACTCTGTTTGATTCCCCTTTGATCTGATGCCTACTACCTATCGTAAAGGCAGCCTGGAGTCCATGGCTGGCTGACATATCATGCTTTCGCCATCAGAGGGAGGGGATGGAAAGAACGGAGTCAGTCACCTAACCGATCCTGAATAGCCCGATCTTTATTTTTTTTTAGGCTGACGGTAAAAGATAAAAAGGGGAAGGGGGGAAAAAAAGTGAGAGAGAAAGAAAGAAAGTTGCTACTGTATATGGATACAGAATCGGCAACCCAGCGTTGTCCTAACTAGGTGGGATCACTTACATGGATCCTTGCCCTCCAACAGCCATATGGCCTGTATACGTCATATCCCATAGGTCATTTTATGTCTGTCCCTAACTCTTTTAGTTCCTTCAATCTGATTAAATCACTTCTAAACCAGCTTTAATAGGATCATTCCTTCCTTTATCCTTTCTGGCTGTGCCACTCATCTATCTCAAAATCTTCCTCTCCATTATAGGATGCTTCTTAGTTGCCCAACATCCTGTACTATACATTATGGCCAGTTGTATGACTATCTTATAGAAAATTGAAAGAAAAGAAGAAAAAAAAAGCCAGTTGAGGTACTCCATTCCGTGCAACTTGATAACCTGGCAGGATGGAAGAGTATGACTAGGAGTACAGAGAAACAACCATCACCGCTTCTGGTAGAAGCACCTTACTTTTCTGCTATTAGATCATTAAACGAAGAATATAATCACATCTGGGGCAAAAGATCAAGAAGTAAAGAAGAGTTATGATGACCTAGGAAGAAGACGGCATGAAGGCAACAATAGAACGGCAAACTGGGAATCATGCTGAATTATGGCATCATCAGGGAGGGTGACAGTGAAGGGGGGTTGTGGCAGCAAGAGTAAGAGCTAGGCAGTTTGATGGAAGACTAAAACAACTAAGAGATCTTGGAGGAGACTGGCAACAACCAGGAGAAATTGTGGCAGCATCACAGCAGCTACACTAAATAGAGAGAGTCAAGGCAGTGAAGGGAGAGCATGACTAGCAAAGGATCGATATGGAGTGGTGGAATATCACAGTGAAACACCCGCCGAGGGGGGGGGTGTTTCGTTGATTGTGAGTTGTTTGACTTAGTGAGACATGGGAGGCCAATTTCCTGCAGGTAGTGGAAGAGAAACTTTACTGGCAATGAAAAAATAAAAAAACGAGTTTTGGGTTTTTGGGTTCTGATTCCAAGTTGAATTACAGACTGGCTGAAATGAGCCGGCTTGCAAAAATGACAGAGGTCACTTATTCATATATGGAAATGTTTCTATGGATAATTGTCACTATCTAACAACTAGAAAATATCTTGGCATGGTTATCTCAGTAGAAATATTTGCTTCTTCAAGTTTTGTGTGGATTCCCACTTCATATCCTCGTTCCTTCCATTTTCTTTATCTTTCCGAGTTGCTGAATTACAGGATAGTATCCTCACTAATATCAGTTCCGGTTTTAGTTTCTTTTCTCTGTTTCCTGGTTCTTATTTCTGTTACTGTTCAGTTCCTACTTTTGTTCATTCTGTAATTTGAGTCTTAATCAGGTTCTATTGAGTTTCTATTTCTTCAATAAATTACAAATCATGTGCTTATCCTCTCTCTTCCACGGATTCTTCATAGCTGATTATCCAACCATCGGACAGGCTTGATATGTTAAGACAGTATTCCCTGTAAATATATCAGCCATCAACCAGTTTTGTGTTTAGTTTTGATTTATTTATTTTTTCTTTTTTCCCCTTTGTTGAGTCATTTATCTTCTATTGTTTCTGCAGTTCTGCTATGAGATTCTTATTTAAATGGAATTTTGTCAGATATCAGATTCTGATTGTGCTGAAACTTCAGTGTGTCCTATTACAGTAGTACCATCCCAGAGCTTTTATCATATCTGATTCTTTGATTCAGTATTTTTTCTTGAAATCCATTTTTGACTTCCCTGCAATTCTGAACTTTTTTGTTGGTTCCTGAACCATAATGTAGTAATGTAGTAGGCGGAATCAGTTTAGTTTTACTCGCTAGTGTATTATATTTGTAGATTCTGTTCAAGTGGTCCATTTGATATATAACACGGTTTTCTCTGTCTTGCAGGAAAAGCGTCATATGTTCGAATTTGTTCCCAATGAAAAGCAGGTAAGGACTAAGGTACAGAAGTCATTTTGTATATGTTTCTGTTTCTTTATAATGATTTTCGGCTTCTGCAGGTCAAGGCAGCCAATAAACTTCTCAAGGGAAACCCACAGAGTTGTAGAAGAAAAATCAATGGTGTTCCAGTTTTCACTGCAGAAAACTTAGATATTGCAATAGCAACATCGGATGGGATTAAGTGGTATGATGTTTTGCACTTCACGTGTGGACCTTTTTCATATCTGTTGACATCTAAAGTTCCTACCTTCTCTTACTCCACTCAACTAATATTGAACCTTGGACCTCCAGTTACATACACAATAAAGTTTCTTTAACATGGCTGAGTTATGTGTGTGCATGTGAATATATATATATATATATATATATATATATATATATATATATATATATATATATATATATATATATATATATATATATATTTTACAAGTTTAAATTAACTGTTGTTTGGTCATTGAGCAAAAGATCCCTGATCTCATGCAATCTATGCATCTAGTTTGTTACATTGAATTATGTATTAGCCAATTTTTATTTTATTTTATTTAATATGAAGCCCACCAAGTAATGTTTTGGTCAAATTGACAAAGCCGGATTCAAATGTCTAACCCTTCTTGTTCACATTTCCCCTATGTAGTTGGTTGTATAATTATTATTTTTTTAAAGCATTTTTTCAACGATTGTTTCTTGTGAAGAGTTGTTATGAATGAGATTTCTCTTTCATGGAGTTACTGCATGTTTCTTTGTAAGAACTGCTGGATTAACATGCTTCAAGAGTCTGTTGACCAGCATTTCCATATTTCAAAGTTGACTGCTCTTTTTCGTTTAAGGAATTCAGACGTACTTTTTTGATAACTGCATGCTATACAGACTCAGAATCTGTTCACCAGCATTTCCACATTGATTGTTGACTTATCTTTTTCGTGTTAGGTATACACCTTACTTCTTTGATAAAAACATGTTAGACAACATCCTCGAGGAGTCTGTTGACCAGCATTTCCATGCATTAATCCAGAATAGACATATGCAACGGCGACGGGATGTGATTGATGACAACTTGGCAGAAGTGGTTGAGGACAGTGGGGAGAGCTTATGGGAACCTCCGGAGGTACTAAACCTACTGATGGGGAGTTCACGTAATAAACAATTGGCAGTTTAATGATGCAGAAACTAGAGCTGAACAGGAATACTGAGCACCATATTACTTTGTTCACCAGTTCTCATATATTTATTTCTTTGTTTTGATAGGCTTGTGATTATTTTGTGGTAGGTTCAAGAAGTGCTGGATGAAATGGGCCATCCTGGAATACCTTTGAGTGTCATATCAAAGGCGGCTGAAATGCAGCTGCTTTACACTGTTGACAAAGTGCTCTTGGGAAATAGGTGGTTACGAAAAGCCACAGGCATTCAACCAAAATTTCCATATATGGTTGACTCATTTGAAGAAAGGTACATGTCACACCGTTTTCAGCATTGTGCGGTAATGTAAGAATACTTTACAGGCCTACTTTAGAACTCCTCAAGTCAGGCCTATTTATGGTAAATAGCTCGTTTCAAGAGGTGACCCACAAAACAAAACCCGTTTCATTCCTTGGTTTTCGATGTTCTTGAGAATACTACTGGCTGCAGGAGCACGGCTTCTTTTTTGAGGGCAACAGGCTGCATTGCTTCCGGTGCTGATTCAGGAGCAAAGAATGTCAATGATAGGCAGGAAGGGAAGCTTGGCAGTTCAGAATCCACAAAAAGTGGGAAAGCCCCTGACGATCGTAGCGAGCATGCTAGGCATAGCAACTCTGGATTTCCGTTTGGGTTAGCCAATCTATGGTCAAAACATAAAGATATGCCAGATAACCAGCTGAGAACAGATTCAAGGTGCCACCAATATATTTTGTTGTCCAGATATACCTTGTAATTTCCTTTGAATACCTTCTTAAGTTATTTCTTCTTTTGTTTTTCACGAAGCAGTGAATGTGTCAGGGAAGAGCCTCTGCCGAATCCTCTTCTTCCAAAGATCACAATGGTTGGGATTTCTACAGGGGGAGAGGCAGGGAAGATGAGCAAAGCCAGCTTGAAGAGGACGATGGAGGATCTGACTCGTGATTTGGAGCAGACAGGTCAGAAGAGTGGTGATTCTTGTAGCAGTGAGCAAAAAAATGACGATAGGGATCCTCTCTTCGTGGCAAATGTTGGTGATTACTTCGGGATGGCTAAGAAGAGCTCCAGCAAATGGGTACGTGGGGAAATCAATTGACAAGCCAAGCCTGTCGGTAAGGTTTGTTTAAAGTGTAGATTAATCTTTAGGAATGCTTTCATTCCAGTGTAAATTTTGGTGCAAGGAGAATGCTAGTATTTAGAATTATGATACTGGCGTGTATCTTAGGAAGGGAAGTCAATTCAATTGCTGCAAAATGAATTCAGCTCTTGATGTCTTCCCCTAGCAGTGCAAGTCCATCACAATAGGGTATTAAGTGCTGGCTCAGTTGAGGTTAACTTTTGTAAATGAGGCTTGTAGGGCCAAATTGTAGGGCCAAATTTGATGCCCATTGGAGCTGGCTTTCACCCTTGGGGTTTAGTATATCTTTATGTCTGGCATATGCTGAAGTAGCTCAATAGTCTCCTCTGCTTTGTCGTGAGGCCATACACCCTTGGTTGGTTTAGAAAGCAAGTGCGTTATCTCGTAGATGTTACACCATGTCAACTTGACGTGCTTGTTGATGCTCTTTGCAAGTTCCGTGCCTGTACTCAATTCTATTCGGCGCTACTTTGCGTAAATCTTTGCCTTCGTATCTCACGTTCATCACATGTATTAAATTTCTGTGAGTTAGGCCCCATCACCATCTGGTATATGGTCGATTCATGGGTTTTCCACACCTACACAGATCAATATTGGGTCACTGTTGAGTTTATCCGTGGACCAGACCATCGCCGCAGCTGTCTTGCATAAACACGTCTGGTTTGACATGAATTGGGTTTGCTCCTGTCTCTATACCATGGGATTTCAAATCTATAGATTTCAAAAAAATTAAATATTTGGTTAGCCACAAATCTATCGAAGTTCGTAGGGTTTCGTCGGGTTATTCCGCGTGAATCCGCAAATTTCATCTATTTTATACATAGGGTGGAATCCATAGATTCGACCCAATACCCAGGGTCTGTAGATTCCACCTTTCACCCAATATCCAAGAATGTTTTAGAATCAAACTGGCATAAATCTGTAATTTATGAATCTAAGAATTTAAAAGCCCTAAACTTCATATAAAATAAAGGGGCCTTAAGCAAGATTGGAGGTGAATTTTGGAATTGTGATACTCTAGAAAAAAAGAAAAAAAACCATAGCATTGTCTAGCGTATTTGTGCAGAGTATCTGGCCACAGTACAGTAGCAGCGCTTTACACCACCAAATTCCTATAAAAGATTCTTTTTTGGTTGCAGAGGAAAGGAATCTTGGAATCATATTTTCTTCTGCTGTGAGTTTGCTCTCATATCTTCTTCTGAGTTTTGGTTTTCTTATGTTGTAAGACTACTTTGTGGATGGCTTTGCCCCCCTGGGTAAGAAGCTGGTGAGAGAAATTGTTCCTTTCCTCTCTGTACTTTATTATGTGGTTTTTATGGTGTGCTTGTAAGGTGTTGGACAAGAAAAGTAGATTCCGATTGAAGTGTTTAGGGCCGTTCAAATTGCATGTGCCAAGTACCTAGCCTCTCGATCTACCATCAATCCTGTAATGCCAAGTTCCACTTCTTCTTGCACTGGACTGGATCCCTTCAAAAAATTCAAAAAAAAAAAAAAAAGTTAACTTGGAAACTATTATGATAATCTTTACTTAGACCACTAAACCAGTATGAACCCTTCGGCTTGGGACAAGTTGTTTCAACTTAGAAAAAAAGAAAGAATCAGTTTGCTACTTTCATGTATTCACTATTCACTTACCAGAGAGATGACTGCGTGTATGGTACTATCCTCATTGATTGCAGCGTGAAAGGTTCAACATACCAGCGTAAGCGTTCAGTGAACTTCTCACTTATCATTTCTTGGCAAGAGTGGCGTGTTGATAAGAGATAATCCTTGTATGCACTTGTGTCAGAGTTGAATTTAAATGCTCCATACCTATACATTAAATGCTCTGTGCTTATCTAGGGATGCACCAACTCGCATATATCCCATTGGGTATTGCTTCCTTTCGACTTGTCTGGAGTTCAAAAGGAGATATGTCACATCTGAAGCCCACTCTGGTAAGAATCACTGACAGATTTGAAAAAAGATGTATCAAGTCTTTAGCTTCTCTTGCAAGTTTGGTGCATCCCGAATCCTAACCCCTTGTCCAAATTGGAAGAATCCAGTGGTTGAAGTCCGTCTTCTCCAAATGACATCCTATTTTCCTATAAGAGTAATCCTTTACCCCATGATCTGATAAGCCAAGTAAGCAATAGCATTTACTTCTACAATGAGCCAAGAGTATTCATATTCTTCGAGCATTTACTCATCTCTACGAAGATTTGTGTTATCCAGAATCTGACTTTACCATTAGAGATGGCTTCCCATCTACAGAGACAATCCACTCTCACTATATTTTTTATTTACAAATCCCTAATTTCGTAGCATTTTCATATCAAACTGGAAGCAAATTTTGGAGCAACAAAAACCCTTTCTCCATTAAATCAGTAGCTGATGATATTAAGCACCTCAAATCTTATTTTGATGTTTGTAGAGTTTTCTATGTTTCAAGGTTGATTAAAAGAAAGTCTAAGCATATACCTTGACAAGGAGGGTTCAGTCTGTCCTTCTTCTGCCCATCACCATTCTTTATTTTAGAGTAAGACTGTAAGAGTTCTACCAAAAAAAATAAAAAATTAAATTAAATTTTAATAACTAACAAAATAATATTTCAAATGGTTTTGAAATCTGCACGTGTCTAAAACACACGGCACATTCTAGTAGGAGCGGCATTGTGCTATTTTCTTATTGGAATATGGAGTTGATTTGAGATGGCCACACCATAACCAGGTGAAATGATGGTAAAGAGCACCACTTGAGGTTCAAAATGCAGGTAGTGGTTCATTTCCTTTTCTCTTTTTTTTTTTTTTTTTTGTGTCTAAGAACTAAAATGTATGACATTAAGTAAAAAAAGTGTAAGCGAAAACTGGACGACAATAAGGTGACATCAACCATAAATAAAAGTGAGACATTTTATCATGAGCGAGAAAGTGGCTTGTTTCTGTACTACCTACTTATTTACCCAACAACAAAAGGGGAAAAAAAGGTGAAGAGAAGCCGGTTCGCACCACTAAGTTCTAAATACAAGCAGTAGGACCCATCTTTCTCTCTTTTTTTCTTTCTGTGTATAATCGCTTTCTTTTTCTCTCATGCAATATGTGAGAATGAGATACACCCAATATGAAATATAGAGAGAATTACCTAATCTTTAGTGTGTGAGTTACCTAGAGTAAGAGTCATTAAGGACGACATTTAAGTATGATAATATGTTATATGCCTAAAAAGGTCCATTCTGAGGTATAAGCGTTGGTATCTAATATATAATAGATTAAAGGACTTGATTCAACTTTTTTTGAAATTTTTGATAAATTGGTCAAATACCTAAAAACAGGTGGCTAATCAATAATATCCATATACAGTTTTGCGAAGAAAGCATAAAAACCAAAGAACTAGTTAGATGTCTCTTGACCAAGTATAGATGTAAAAATGAAAACTATTAATAAATTAAAGTAACAAAACAACCTCTCATCAAAAATTGATGAGATGATAAGATCCAAAAAACAATGACATGGTTAAGTTTCAACCCCATTTAAGTAGTGGTGAGTTGATGACTCTTCTCACCTTTGTGGTTTCAATCATGGTGCACTTCCTATCCTTATCATTGTTTGAGTTTACCAATTATATGATACCATTATAGATTACTAGTATAGAACACAATTATACGATTGTCATGTCATCAATGTAATATCATATGATATCGACATTGATTATGATACCAATAATAGTGCCCACACTGATATCCATACTCAGCCTTTACAAGCGACCTTGCTTACAATCAAGTTATTCACTTTGGGCGGTGGGATCGGAATTTCGGTCAAAATTTCAGATCCTACGGCCGAAATTTCGACTGATGATCCTGCGCATTTAATGTGTAGAATCCAAGCTTTTTCGCTTTACAAGAGTCTCATTTGCAAAGAGGATAAGTGCTAAAATGTCTGTTCGGCAAAGGTAGAAAGATTCCTTTTAGAGGATCCTTTGGTTAAAATGTGTGGGTACACCTTTGAGCATTAAGAAGATAGATTAGAAGTGGACATTCTTTCTAAATACAAGAGAAATATAAGAGCGGAGTCAGGATTCAATATTAGGGTGACTACAATGACTTTTCTATCCGTCAAGGTGAAGCTATTCCAGGGCCAATGGGCTGTGGTCTCCTCTTGATTTTTTGAAAATCCCCCGTCTTTTAAATCTTTTAAAACATAATGGGTAAAAAAATTATTGTGTTTTGTGTGATGTCAAATCCTAGTTCTACCCCTGTTAACCACTGTCTCTACTCTTTACCTTAAAAAAAATTCTCTAATAAGAAGCGCCGAGAGTTCATATTTCACATATGGAAAGAGGGCAGGAAAATGGAAAAAAAAAAAAAAAAAAAAAAAAAAAAAAGAAAAGAGTCCAAAGGAAAAAAAGAAATATTAAAAATAAGGGGTGAGGGAAGGCCACGACCCCTCACCTTGGGGCCACTCCACATTTGCTTAAATATGTGGCAGAGGGGGAAAAACATCATCTGTTGTGTATAGTAGTGCACTTATATGTCAAATAAGTGGCTAAGAAAACTTAAAAATTAAAAAATTATTGAAGATTTTTTTTAAAATTCAAAATTGAACCTTTAATTACAATCTTCTATTTGGGATAAAAGTGCACTACTATGCATAGTAGAGGATTTTTTTCTTCCAGTAGAAGGACGTGGAAAAAATACATTGTTTATCTTTGCAGATAGAGAATCTCAACTTAGTCTAGATTGTTACATAACCAAAATAATGGATCTGATTGGGTTGATTTTATAGTATTGTTACACCTACTTTGGATAAGGCCAGCAAATCGGAATGAACCTTTTGGTACTGATTTAATTAGGGAAACGATAATGAATCGTTAAGTTCATTCCGGAAAGTGGCATTTCGAGGAGGCTACCCATTAGTTAAGTGCCACGTAAGTAATGTCACATTACCGAATAGAAGTTCAAATGATATCTCCAGGGATGTTACTTCTCGGGGAAGAACTAGATGCGTCAAAGCATTAAATGTGTCATTTAATGTACGGTTTCCAGTGTATTGCCCCTAAAGTTTCTTGAAGAAGATTTAGGCCTTGGCTTCTCCAACAAGCCAAGTTTCATATTCAATCTAGACTCTTCAACGAGCATATGTCAATCTAAGGAAGCAGAAAAATCTTTTCTACAATGAAATCATGGATTATCAATATAAAAGTAGCGGATGAAAGATAGAATGCAAATTAGGTGAGAAAACTATAATATTTACTCTCCTGTGATCACTCTTAACATTGAATGTCCTTAAATTAGGTGAGAAAATAACATTTACTTTCCTGCAATCACTCTTAACATTGAATGTCCTTTGAGTCCTAAATTACTCACTACGAAGTTTTGTGTTATTCAGAAATCGACTAAATCGTCGGAAGTGATTTCCTGTCCATAAAGGTCAGAGGTGGTTCACTCTCACACTTTATTTTTTGTGCAAACATCTGGTTTAAGATCAATTAAGATTATCTTTGAACCACCTGAGAACCAATGCAGCTTCAGAAGCAATAAGTATGTATATGCCACGTGTTGTAATGTATTACGGTTTGTGTACCTGTACGTCGATATGATTTTATCATACGTACGTAAAGACTTGGTCACTTGGTAGGGTTTTTGTCGGTTTCACCGGCGGGTCGGGTTTTTATTTATTTATTTTATTGTAAAACGGCGGGTTGATTCACGTGTTAGGATATTCCTCTTTTGAATTTCATACATAAGTTAACTACGTGTCAAACGACGATTAGTTATTCTGAAACATCACGTGTATTGCGATCTATTCAATTCTCAGCCGTTGGATTTTGTTCATCTCTCGATACGATCTCCGTTGTTTTTTGACAGGTCGATAGCACGGTATTCTCGCGCTTTTTTTAAATTGCAACTGGTCATAACAAATACCAACACGTGGGTCCCACGCTAAATCTCCCACCCTCTCCTTAAAGAAGAACACGTGATAAGAGATATTCAAAGATGATAAGGATTCAGATCCGACGGATGATATTTCCTTTTCATCGGGATTCGGAAAGAGAGCGCTGGGGGCCCACCAAAACCTGCAAGCTGTCTCCCGCTTCAGGAGGAGGAGGGGCAGATCTCATTCCCCCCATGGGGCCCACCTCAACAACGATAAAGTTTCGGTTACTGTGTCCGACTGACACCTGTCATATGCCCCTTACCGTACGCACGCGTTTAACTGAGAAGAATTTCCCCCCATGACTTCATGGCATCACAATTCACAACGCGTATTCTGCGGAGGAGGGGGAAGTAAGCGTGCCAGCCGTCCGTTTCTCATCACACGTCTTTCCAGTCCCCACCGAACTTCTCACCACCGAACTTCTCAGAATGCCTTGCGAGCGAGACTCAAAAGTCCAACTTGGAGGGTGTGGATGGTGGTCCCTACTTCTTTTACCCTACACGTACGAACACCCTACAGTCCACATAGGATACACAAAGGTGCCTCCCACTTGGTAGTGCCAGTTGTGCATGGTGTTGCATAACAACACTTAAATCCTATTAAATCTCACTTGCATAAATTACAAAAGAATAATTATATTTGAATCAAGAAAAAATCAATTCTTTTTATAAAAATTTATCATTATTTTTCCATAAAAAAAGTTTTAACCATATAGATAATAGATAAAAAAATTTATTCTGTTCTATATAAAATATCGGTACTTTGCCTCTTCCGAATTCCGATATCACATCCGAATCGGCACGCACTCTAAGTGGGATTCACATGCGCACGTCGGATAAGTATCTTTTTTATATAGGACTAAGGAGGGATTTGATGATAAAATATGTGAGTTTGGGGGTCTGCCGACTCGAGCGGTAGACCCGGTGGCGACTCAGGAAAGCTGAGTGGAGAAGTGGACCCTGCCGGCAAATGGGCGCTTTGTTGACTCAGTCCCGCCAATAGAGGTTATCATAGCGCGTGGACTTTTGCGTACGAATGTAACGAAGGAACACCATTTGTCCCCTCGTTGACATTTGTAAAAAGTCAATGAAAAAGCAAAAGCGGTTTCGAGAGCTTGCTTTCTCTCTCTCTTTGTGTCCTCTCCCAACCATTTATAAATTATAAAACCATAGCTTGCTTTTCTTCTCATCGTTCTAAAGCTCTTTACCCTGTAAAGTCAGCGCTGTCCTTTACTTCTCTCTCTCTCTCTCTACCATGCTCAAACGGGAGCAGCAGCGAGCAGGGCAAGAGTAGGGACAAGAAGAGAGCTTTTGGGAGCAATCATCGCTGGAACTGAAATTACCTCTGCAAGTTTCAAGGCACACAAGAGCTCTGCAAATTTCTGGACATGGGAGACGACTGGGATCTCTACGCCGTGGTGAGAGGTTGCTGCACTTCCACCTCCACCACCAGTGCCGCCTCCATCTCCATGGAAGACCCTTCTTACTCAACTCCTCCTCCTCCTCCTCCTCTGGGTCTCTACCAACATGATCAGAATCTACTCTGTTTTCCCAATCTTGACAACAGAACAGAGGAATTAGAGGCACTTTACAAGCCTTTCTTCCCCAAATTCGAACCCGTGTCTTCCCATCTCACCGGCCGTGGAGGATTCAAAGACCAAGAGCACCACCAACAACAAAAACAACAACAGACGAAACCACTGCAACACCAGAAGCAATCTCTACAGGCTCTAACAGTGCCTGCCTCTGCTTCTTCTGCCGCTGCTGTGGCTACAACCGCAAGTCATTCTCAGACCCCTCGATCAAAAAGAAGGTTCGCTCTTGTCTCTTTCGATGTTTGTTATTCCTTATCAGATCCTTCTGAGATAAAGAGAAAGATTCTTAAATTTTACCAGATGCCCATTTTCTAAAACTTCTTTCCCCTGTTTTTATTTCTTTTTACAGGAAGAATCAACTGAAGAAGGTGGTTCGTCAGGTACCGGCAGAAGGCGTCTCTCCAGATGTTTGGGCTTGGCGTAAATATGGCCAGAAACCCATCAAAGGATCACCTTATCCTAGGTAGAAGAACAGATCTTTTCTGTGCATCTTTCTTCTTTTGGGTTAAATCTTTAATGTTCAACCTCTGCAACTTGCTCTGTTTTTTCAGTATATTTTTCTAATTAGATCAATGTTTTCTGTTTTTTTTTTTTTTTTTTTGTTGTTGTTTCATCCATAGGGGTTACTACAGATGTAGCAGCTCAAAGGGGTGCTTAGCAAGGAAACAAGTAGAGCGGAGCCGCTCAGATCCAGGAATAATGATCATCACCTACACCAACGAGCACAACCACCCAGTTCCTACCCATCGGAACTCTCTCGCCGGAAGTACTCGCCATAAGTTCCCAACCCCTCAAAGATCCACCGGCGATGAAGCTGGAACACCCACCAGCAAACCCTCTTGTTCTTCACCAGCATCAGTAACCACAGTCCTTTCTCCAACAACCCCTTTAACTGCCACCATGGAAGATGAACTTCTGCTACAATCCAAGCAAGAGAGCAGAGGAGGAGAAGACGAGGAAGAAGAAGAAATGATTGAGGAAAACGAAGAGGATAGCGATCTATTTATCCCTGATATCGTTATGGATGATGATTTTTTTGTGGGTCTTGATGAACTGACCGGAACAACCAGTGGGGACACCTTGGATGATTGCTTTCCTGATCACCTCTCTCCAACTTTTCCACCTTCTTGGCTCCCTCAAAACACCGCCACCGCCGCTGGTGGCAGCTGAGACGCCGGAATGGTCGCTCACCGACATGGGTTCTTAGAAAAAACTGAAAACTTCGAGAGGATCTCTATTCTTGTCCTTGGCAACACAGAATCCCAGACATGTTTTATTAAAAACACACACCATTACCAAGAGCCAAGGCTCGAGAAGCAAAGTACAGAGTGCATAGAAGAGTGATCCAAACTTGCTTTGTTAAGATGAATTTTAGCAGTCTAGATTCACTGTAAAATGTAAAACCATACCAAGGTCAACGAAGATACTTCCATAGATCATTTTTCTTTGCTAATGTTTTGCTCTTCGTTGTTTGTCTTACCCTATTCATTAATTGTTGAGATTAAAATAAAAATTTCAGCTTTCGAGTTGAGGTTTTCATGTGTGTGCGTGACAGTTGTCTATTTCTTTCTCGAAATCTCAGCCACTTTGTTACCCTTTCTGAAATTTTGTTTGTTTTGTTTTTTTTTTTTTAACTGAAAGAAAACCTTTAGTTGTAAAACATAGAAGGAGCTTATGCCGGGAGTATTATTATTATTATTATTTTGTAGTAATTCAAATTCATTCATCCAAACAAGCACAAACTTCTGAGTTATAAAGCTTGAATAACCAAGAAGTGGACCTTGGCCAATGAATTCTGCTCGGCACAGAGACAGCCGTCCTAGCCAGGGGGTATTATGGACTCTAGGTCAGGATATATATCTCATTTCTCATTAGACCTCTTAATCATATAATAAAAGAGTGGAGTTCACTTTTGAATGTTGATGCGAGATCTAGTATGAGTCGTCTCTTCAATATATAGTAGAGAGATGTTAGGAAAGCATAGACCTCTATTCGATTGGATAGATGTAGTAAGGTATAAACATGAGTCGCCCTTTCAATATATAGTAGAGAGATGTCAGGAAAGCATAGACCTCTATTTGATAAGATAGATGACTCACTATTATTTATATCGTTCGAGAGAATTGAATCCATGACACCTTCCTGATATTTACGATCTTTACACGCCAACACTTGTACACATCATCTATACTGTTAACGATTACGTGTACCGAACATGTTTTATGGTAAAGTTGTCAAAGCTTCTTACCAAAAAAAAAAAAATGATTACCTAAGCCGTTGCAGATAGGTACATATAGACTTTATGAAAAATATGAATTAAAATTATCAAATTTCGAGTAGTTTCATTGGCAAAAGATCAATGCATTGTAGTATGTGGTCAAGAATTTGAATCCTTTTGCAGTTAAGGGCAAAACATTGCTTTATATTTAAGTTATCTAACAGCTACCCCCATTAAGACGTAAACTGAAAAACGAATTCAACTAGCATGTCTTTCTCTTCTTCATAAAAAAAAATGGAGTTTTCCTCGAACATAAGAACCATTCTATCCTACTTTATTGATAAGTTATTAAATATTTTTAAAAACTGAGATGTCCAACTAGTTTATGCACATCTTGACTAATCCTTAGTAGAACTTATATAGTCAAACTTAAAATGAATCACTACTTTTTTATAAACATTAAAAGAACCTGCTTTTTATATTTTATATGTATCACTCTTATCAATCCAATTGAATATATAAAATATTGACTTAGTCGGTGTTAATTTATAGATGTTGGAAATGCCAAGCCCTTTTCTTGGGGAGGATTCTAATGTAGTATAAGCTCAGTTGTTGACTTATAAATTATAATTTTGAGGTATTTGGACTCCAGGGTTTATGTTTATCTCATACAAATATAGTAATCAAACCCAATACAGTGGATGTAGATTTTAGATGTCTGAGTTAATTCATATGATATGATCACTCCTTACTTTTTCCTAGATGAAATAATGATTTAGGGCAGTTTGATGATTGCTAAAAGCTTAACATGATAATGTTTATAAGGGGAAAAACTTTCTTACATCGATAAATATACGCATGAATCTTTCTTGTGTGTTTTTTTTTATTCTTACCATATGGGATCCACATTGACACTATATTTCAATTCTTCATGTAGATTCATCGTGTTTGACAAGTGATTCTTATGCTGAGATTGGCCTGATTTAAGAGATTAAATCTACAGTGATCTCATGAGAAGCCTTCTTCAATTTAATAATTACAAATGTCAGTGTTAGGTAGTCATGGTCAAGAGCAATTCTATTTATACCTACAATGCATATGGAAAGAGTCCAACAACTTCATTGTGATTCCTCCTCTCCTTTCTAGGTTGACTTTTATTTCCTTTCTACACGTTGGTTCTACCTACCAGGCTCACTTTGTAGATCCTCTTGCTAAGATGTGAAATAAACATCTTAAGATTTTTTGAGTAATTCAAATAAGAAATAATTCCTACAACATCGTTGTCGGGTTGTCTTTCTTTTGTGTTAATATTTTGATCAATGGATCCCAACCTGACACTCTCTCTCTTATCGCATCAAATAACATTATTTATTGGTATCATATCCTATAAAAGCATCAGAAGAAGGTTCCCTTTCTGTCTTTCATATGAAATGACTTCATTCATCTTTTTTTATGTATGAAACCATTGGCACTTGATTGGGGGGTGGGGTGGTCCTCTATGGTGTTTGCTAAGAAATTCCTCTCCCTTATTTAAAGTGAAGAAGAATCCTAGAGAAAATCCAATTTCAGACCGTTAAGGGAAGGGAAAAAGTAAAACATCATTCCACATCATTGTGGTCCATGAGAGTTGCCATCTTATCATCTTATGATATGATATAGAAGAAGAGAAAAAGAAGATGGTAAGAAAACATAACATAATAGCAAAAATTTCAAAATGTCAATAAAGTAGGAGAGGTTGACAAAACTTAAATGGCAATTGGAAAGAGAGAAAAGGGAAAAGGGAAAGGTTGGAATTTTGGCTCCTTGCATCCAATTCCAACACCCCACGCAATGAATCTTTGATGAGTTCTGTCTAGTTAAAATAACACTGTGCTTTTTTTCACAGAATATCATCTGATGATCAATGGAGAATTACAGACAACAAATCAACAACACTGCTCAAAGGAATATCTTGTGGGGCAAAATATTCATGAGAAGGTAATTAATTGGATGAGATGATAACATCAGATGAAAGAGTTGGTTGGTTCAATTATTATATTTTCAAGATTGTTTTTTTTTTATTTTATAGTACATATAATTTAAATATATGACATGATTTTGTTCTTGGCCCCAAAGAGATTTAAACTCGAAACCTTACCGTCCGAATCATTGATTGTCTTTTCTTTTCTCTTTTTAGTAACATCTGATTCCGTGAAGTCCATTACAAAGTCGGGATCATCTATTTGGCTGATTGTAGAATTTTAAATGGTCAATCTTTTTCGCTTGTGAAATACTTGTGGCATATAAACACTTTTAAAAAATGAGTTTGTATTTGCTACTACGCGAGTATCTCGAGCATAGTTCCTAGATCATGGCACAGGATCCAACAGTTGCGATTACTAGGCAAGGAGATTTTTTGCTTCTTATTTATTTGTGAAAGACACAAAAGTCACAACCATTGAGTCTCAAAAATGTCACATATCGTACAATCTGAGAACAGCACGTGTATCTCCGGCAAATAAAAGTTTCTCATAAGTTGCATGGATTAAGAAAAAATGTTGCATGTCTTGGAAGGTCTTTATTCCTTTTATAGCAAAGATGTCTTGTGATTAGTTTGTTGATTATCCCAACATCTGGTCGTTAAACCTTTTTTTTTCCCTTTTTTTTTCCCTTTTTTTTTTTTCTTTTTTTTCTTTTTTATTTTTTTTTTTTTTTTTAAAAAATCCCAAAATAATTTTAATTTGAAATTTCTGTTATTCTTCGGGGAGGTTTTTGGGGTTTAATGGGGGGTTAGTAAAGCGGTTAAAAGTCAAACTCCCATGGGGAGCGGTCCCCAAAAAAAAGTTTCACAATCTGGATTAAAAAGTGTATGATGTCTGGAAGGTCTTTATTCCTTTTATAGCAAAGATGTCTTGTGATTAGTTTGTTGATTATCCCAGCATCATGAGTCATGTTAAATAGAAACTCTATAGAAACATTTTAATAACTTTTAAAATATAATATATTTAACATAAACTTTACTGAAGAAAGAAAAAAAAAAGTCCCAAAAAGCTATGATTTTATTTGGTTGCAAGAGAATAACAGGGAAGGGAAATGAAGATTTCCAGCCTAAAAATGGAAGTTTTTGTAATCATTATCCAATTTGATTACATCTAGTTTTATATTTAATAACATTAATACTTTATACATGTGATTAAAGAATTTTCAGATGCAAAGCAACAAATATTTTACAACCATTTGAAGTTATGATAACCATGGAAGATAATAATTATATTAGTTTCTTCATAAAAGAAGTAATTATACAAGTTTGTTTTCTATGATCTGAAAATTTCACTTATCTTTCCTTCACTTCTCCTTGCAAGTAAAGATAAATCAGAGAGTTTTCTATACATGAGTCGTGTATGGAAGCAAAATTTTTTTATCCATATGTCATCAGTTAATATAAAACATTAGTATTAATAAATAAAAAATTTCAAAAAAAATCTATATATGTCATGTTGTGCGCAAGAGAAATTTGACTTTATATTATAAAATTAGGTACAAGCAATTATCAATCCATAAGAAAAGATTTATATTTATATTATTGAGAAAAATATTATTTTGGCCGGCTAGGAAGAGTACAATAGCATTGTCTCTTTGAATATATATATTTCTTCACATAGAATGAGCGCTCTGCTGCCTACGTATAAAACAGTTTTGTCGGTCTTCATTTGGCATTTCTTTTGTCAATTACTTAGAGAACATCATTTCATAATATAAAATCAGATAAAACACCTTGCATAATCACCATAAATGGTAAATGGTTATTCTCTCTTTGCAAATACTCTCTATTCTTTAAATCTCCCTCAAAAAAAAAAAAAACCTTGAATAGTAATGACTTTGATATTTTCTTTTCATTTAGCCACCCTTTACAATCGAAGGAGATGGAGAATAAAAAAAATGAGAATCAATACACTAATGTGTCTATTTCCACGTCAAAATTACATACTTTCGTAATCCACATCTTTATGTCAATTTTTACATTTAGAGGTAATGAAGAAAAAAGACAAGTGCATCTTCTCCAGCCACTATAATAATATTAAGTAAATAAAAACTCTATAGCATGAAGATGTTAACATACTTTTTTAAAGTGAAAAGAATAACGGTGAAAAGATAAGGTTAAATAAACAATAATTAAAAAAAAAAACTATTAACATACTTTTCTCATGTGAAAAGAATAATGAATAATGGTGGATTAACTTCGAATTCCATGTATGGCGGTCACCGGCATGACAACACCTTAGTGATAGGGTCTCCGACTCTAGACCACTAGCTTTGCTTTATCACTTTTGTTTACCACCGGGAACTCATCCAAGTCCTCTTGGTCTTTTGCAACTACCTAGAAGTGTCTCCCAGCAGATCAACGCTCATGGATACAATGCCTCTTTTCCTCTCTTTAAAAGCTCACTTCTGACTGCCGATGCTATCTACACACGATTGATTGGGAAAGTTGGAGTGGAATTATGTTTGTCATCGGAGTGTTATGTACCTTGGTTTTCCTACTATGGTTTGTGGAGTCTCAATCAAGTGTAGAGTGAGGTAGAAAACCACTCCACAACAATAGTGGAAAAGTAGATAAAAAAGAAAAGATTACAATCGGTTCCCAAAATAAAATGAGAACAAACAACTAAGGTCTCAATGAACAAACAACTAAGGTCTTGTGATGTTTCTTTTAATGAAATTCATATGTTTTATCTTGGCACGAGTCAAATTCAGGGGGAGAATATGGATCATTATAATGAATTTGTTGTGCAGAAATTTGCTCTCCTACCCCATTACCAAGTATGTCAGATAACTCTGATACCATGTTCACAATGAATACAAGATTTTAACGTGGTTCGATCTTCAATGTGAAGTCTACGACCACAGTGAAATCCCCAATTAACTATATTCTCGGGAGCGCTTTCATTATCTTTAAATAGAGATGGTAGTATACATGATGTGATATTTTACAATGAGTGGAGTTCTACAAGGAATGGGAACTTTACAATGTTTAGGACTATTAGTCTTTATGTTATACTGAAAGACTAATATCCAATAACACTCCCCCTCAAGTTGGATCAAAGATAACATCTGAGGTCAACTTGGACAATAGTTTTTGAATCAATACACTAATGTGTCTATTTCCACGTCAAAATGACATACTTTTGTAATACACATTTTTGTGTCAATTTTTACATTTAGAGGTAACTAGGAAAAAAAGATAAGTGCATCTTCTCCAGCCACTACAATAATAATAAGTAAATAAAACTCTATAGCATGAAGATATTAACATACTTTTTTAAAGTGAAAAGAATAACGGTGAAAAAATGAGGTCTAAATAAACAATAATTAAAAAAAAAAAAAAAAAAAAAAAAAAAAACTATTAACAAACTTTTCTCATGTGAAAAGAATATGGTTCGTGGAGTCTCATAGGATGGCTTCCTCCCACCTTCCTTTGGGCTCTATTACCATGAACCCCTCTGCTATTTCCCCCTCTTCAAAGTTTGTCCTGAAGCTCTGGCTCCCTGATAGACAACCATCCACCATCGCCTTTACTCCAGGGAAGCTAGCTGACATTTATATGGTTTTCGTTATGCTATCATCGGTCGGGTGCCAGATATCATTGTTGTTAATAACTATAAACTTCAGCTCTTGGCAAATAAAGCTTGGCAATTCGAAGCCATCATCGTAGTAGAAATCTATTATTTGACTGAAGGAGCCCCAGACATGTTTATTCTTAGATTTAACTCGACAAGAGTTGCACACTGTATCACTTTCTCTCAACCATGGCAATACAAGGGGTCACATATCTATTCATGCAACCTTGGGATCTAGCTATACCAGCCGCCACTATTCCTTTTCATTTTGGTATTATGTGGATGCAAATTCTGAACACACATTGGCATTAATATGATTCTAAAATTTTGCACTCAGTGTCTTCCCAGATCGGACTCAGATGTAATATATGAGTCCTAAGCTAACATAGTCTTTAAAAAGATGAAGGTGGATGAGCAGATTACTTCTGTTTTCTTAACTAAGGCTGAGATGGCTGGCCGGATTTAGCCATCACAGGTGCCGTGATCCAATTCAGCCTTAATTGTCGAGGGCTTGGTCATCCCTCGACTCAAATGGAGCTTCAAGGTTTTATTCGTAAATTTCGACCATCCTTGTTATTTTGTGTCAAGTTAAGTTGTCCAAGGTCTAGCCTCAACTTTTGTGTAAAAAATGAGGGCTTTTCTAGTTTTTTGTCCTCCCCTCCCCGAGGTCGAGTAGGTGGTTGCTCTTATTTTAGGACTCCTCGGTTTCAGTGGATGTAGTGTGGTAGTCCAACTGGTGTATGCTTGTGATGGTGACTAGCTCATCTATGCAATGGCATCAATCTTTTGTTTACTTGCACTCCTCTCCATCACAGCAGCGGCAATAGTGGGAAACTTTACATCAATTAGGATCTTTTGTAAACATGCCATGGCTTCTCAATGGCGATTGGAACTGTTATTCTTTAGTAACTGATAGACAAGGGGGCATCCCCCGCTTTCGTGGAAGGATGTTGAACCCTTGTCTACCTTCATCTCTTCTTACAATCTCCATAAAAGTTCCTACACATGGTATGAAATCTACGTGGTCCAACAAACAAACCAGATTGCATCGCGTCGAAGGGATATTGGACTAGTTTATTTTGAACGATGACTGGTTGGCTATGTACCCTAGGGGTGTCAATTTGTACCCCGAACCGTTGAAACTGAACCTGTCACATCCACCCAGTCGGTACCCTATCTGGAATACCCGAGTGTGTGATCTACAGTCCGGAAGATCAAGTTTAGGAACGATCATATCCACTTAGCACAATAATATAATCAAAAGCATGAACAAATCATTGTATTCAAGTAATTTAATAATAAAAGTCAAGAAGGATGTCACAAGGATCACAAAAGAACATCAGCGTGCAGAAAATGATACCATTCAAGTGTAGAGTGAGGCGAAAATCACTCCACAGTAGCAGAGAAAAGTAGATCAAAAAGAAAAGATTACAATCAGGTTCCCAAAATAAAAGGGGAACAAACAACTAAGGTCTCAACGAAACTATAAAAGATCAAAAAGAGGATGAGATGATGTCCCATCGCTGGCACACAAGTGCTAAAGCCGAACTACTCCTGATAAGTATTAGTCTCGTACTGGTAATCTTCACCGGCGTAATCACCGTAGCCAGTACCTTGAGTACCATAAGAATCATCAACTTGGTCTTCATAGTATTGACCATCATAATCAACAGTTGTAGTACCTGTAGGAAAGTCTAACAAAAGATGTTGCAAAAATGAGTGAGTTCAAAAGAACTCAGCGAGGTAGTTCAATCCATAATAACACATGATAGAAAATCATACAGAATGCACAATGATATGAAACAAACAATGCAGATATGCTTCTAACTCTATATATGCTGGTCTCTATTGGCAAACATGTTTTAAGTCATAGCACCATACTCCTCTGGGTAGGGTCTCAAATCACTCTCCCTCAGCCTTCTCGGCATCTTGGGTTCTCCAGTTGGCAATGGGTAATGAAACCTTCTCGGACAACCTTGGTTGGAGTTTAGGTCAACGCTCTCTCACGCCTCCGTTTGGTCTGCGCCCACAAATCCCCATTGCTACCACGGGCTTCCGATCAGGTCTGATATAATAGGGACATCATAGCCAAACACTTCTAGACATGTCCTATGCATGTCAACCAGTAATCAGGGAAAGCGCCAAGGGGCACCATAGGAAAATGTCCCATACCACCTCCACTAGTGTCCAAAGGCAAGAAGGCATTCCCCATTTCCAAATCACAACCTAGGCAATCACATTCCCAATTAGTCGTTCACAAGCACAACTGATAATATAAAACATAAGTAAGTGATCATTCATAATTGAAATAACAATTGCATTATAAGAACAAGTACTACTGATAGTTGAAGAACTACATCAACAATATAATTATAAGAAACTAAGCACAACAGTACTGATGATCATGTAATCAAATCTAAAGACAAACATATTAGGTTATTAGGGATCAACCATCCTTACCTTGAGTAATCAAAGAGTTCCGTAGAATAATGAGGAAGAGGTTCAAGACTAGCAATTAAACCCTAAACAAACATATAATAATAATTAGGGAATAAGACCTAGAAGATTAAAAGTCAAACGGAAGTAAACAATGTAGATTTGAGGCTACTGACTCTGTTGGCCGACTGAAATACGAGGCTGCAATTTGGTCATAACTTCTTCGTTTGAAGTCCGATTGCTCCGAAATTCGAAGGGGCGCTTCCTAGAACATATTAGGACTATCTAAGACAGTCGAAGCATCAAATCATGGTCGAAAGATATGATCTTGATTGAGCCATAACAATTTAGGATTTCATCATATATAGTCCCTGACTCTCATGGAGACTCTCATGGAAAGGCTAGGGAGAATAAAGATTCACCCTAGGGAATAAAGAATAAGAAATCACATCAAGAAAAGCTTTGGGGATGAACCAACAATTAATAAAGGATTAGGGTTTCCTAATTTGGTTACCTCTCATGAGGGTTACCAAAATCAACTCTCACAAAATAACCCAAGGTAGGTTCACAGAGGGTAAGGGAAACACAGAATTAGTATTTCAAAATCAAGAATGGCATTGGAGAGGATCCACCAAGTTAACATAAACAATAGTTTTAACCAAATTGGTTACCCTGGGTTATCCAAGGGTTTCCTCCCAAAATCTCCCTACTTTTGGTTTCTAATGGTCCAAGGAACATTACGGATCAACCCCTCAATCATTAGGACACAAGGGAAGGTCATGGTAATGGGAATGAGACCTTTCCCACAATCATAAACTTTGTAGGAAAAACAACACAAGGGAGTAATCAAGAATTCAGGTAAAATCAAGAAACAAGAACATCACCATATGGTTCAAGAATATAGAGTGAATGGGGGATTCACTCTATGGCTAGCAGAAACAAAGAAGAGGTCATTCTAGTAGTGTAATACCCTACTCATAATCAAAAGATCAGAAGTATATAAGAAAGAATGAATCAAAGAAGAAACGAATCGGTTACTAACCTTTTAAAAGAAGAATCGACGAAGAAACTCAAATGGATGCTTGAGGATCTTCCTTGGCTTTAGAGGAGAGGTTCTAGGGTTCTTCCCACATTCTCCAGAGGCTTAGAATTGATTGTGAGTGAAAAACACAAAGTTCCCCCCTAAATAGCATAAAAAGTCCAAAAATTACCAGGATTTCCAATTTTGACCTTAATGACCCTGTTGGTCGATTGGTGGTCGACTGGCCAGTCGACCTGTCACACCTGTCGAAGCAGCTCCTCAAACAAAACAAAGAGAGCAAGAAAACGGATGCGCTCGCAACGAACGGCTTTAGCGCGCAGCACTCGCTCCCTTGCTTGTTCCTAAATTGAGCTTTCGTGCGTTGCGCAAGTTGAACTGCGGTTACCCGCCCGACAACCCGTGGGAGTGAACCGTCACAGGATCCACGGTCTTACCATCAATAATAATAAATGTAAGTAATAAATAATCATGAGCAAGAATAAGTGCAATAATTAATAGAAAGTTTACAGAAGTCCAAATACTCCAATAAAATAATCAATGAAAGAATTAATGATCAAAAAGAATATGAGTTCAGCGGAAGCAAATCAAAATAATTCAAATAATCTTCTTTCCAGTTTCTTTCTCTAAAGCTGAGAACTTAGCAAGGTGAGGGGTTCTCCAATTCTTCTCCATACGATGGGCAAATTGCTTGGCAACCTGTCTCCTTCGTCCATCAATGGGTGCTATAAGCACACTCCATGCACTCATAGGAGCTCCCGCATAGGCTATCTCCATCTCCCATTGCCGGTGCCACATCCTCTTCATACGAGAAGGCTCCTTCATGGGGTACCAATCCAATTTCCGGCGCATGTCCTCCATCTTTACAGGCTAATACAACATGAAAAATAAAGGAAAGAGTTCTGACAAACTCAATAAGAACAACATAATTCTCATCCAAATGTCAACACTATCAGAAATGCATATATGATATGTATGAAGTGCAAAAGAATGAATGCTACTAAGATCTAACTGTGCATCCAGTATGTTCTTACCAAGTTAGTAATATTCAATGATTTACATACTACTTCTAAAGGTATGATGTTTAGCTTGTTGTTCGTTGTTCAAGGATTGCTTGTGCAAAAATATCAAACAGTGCTAGGGCTGGTTGAAAGGAACAACATTTCATGTAATCGAACGGGTACCTAGAAAAAATTGAAAAGTCAAAAAATAAAGCAGATAAAGGAGAAATTTGATTGGAAGCAAGAGGCATACCTCAGGAACTTGGGGGCCATTGTGAAGGATAGGTGTAAGAGTGTCTTCCTGTAATGGCTCATAGTTCTTTTTTTTTTTTCTTCTAACAACTCGACCTAAATGCCTGCAAAATATCAAATCGACATTCCAAGTTTCGACCGACATTTTGCAAGTTTCGACTATTTTGCAAGTTCCAACCGAAATTTCACTAGTTTTGACACTTCAACTTGTTTTTCCTTGTGTTTGTTGATTTTTATCTTATTTTCACCTAATTTCACAATTCCTTTGCCTTTAAACATTTCTTAAACCACAACAGCTACAAAGGAAACTTTGTTGGCAATAGAATGTGAAGCATGAGCTACACCCAATACCTCCAAACTTCCCGAGTTTCCCCCTTTTTTGGGGGTTCATGCATGCCTTGAATGGCCATCATTTAATCTAGTTGGCCATTGTATTTTGTAGATTTTTTTGTATATGTAAACATTCTATCAATAATTAACGTATGTCAATCTTGTTGATCTTTGATGATTCCATGCCTGTATGCAATACATTTGTACTTATCAAAACTAGTCATTTGTTGTTTACTTGTCTATGTAATTGAAATTTGAAAATTTGAAACTTTGTAAGTTGCTTTAAGTTCTAACCATGCTATGTAATACAGTTGGAACTTCTCGATTCTTTGTCATATGGTAGCTAAAAGAATGCTAACTTTTTAGTGCTTTTTTTTTAAGGTAAAATAGTAGTTTCGTTATGTTTATTATGCCTTAAATGTGCAAGAAACAAGAATTCAAACCATTTGGAGGTCATACAAGGCCCAAACCTAGGTCAAAACTTCAAAAGAAACTACCAGGTTTCAACCAACCTAGATTTTTCGGTCTATTACAGGATGAAACTTAGGTTCCAATTGAAATTTTCACCATGATTGAATTTTATAACTCATTGAGACTCATTGGAAGAGCCCCTCCAAGGGGAGGATCCAAACCCATCCCCTTCCTCACTTTTTGATTAATTTTCACCTCAAGCTAGAAGGGGGAGAGAGAGATCTAGTTCAATAGGAGTAATCAGCCATTCTGAATTTTGAATGAGTGGTCAAAACAACACAAGAAAAGTAGTATTATATTTATATCCTTCTGCTCTCCTTCACTAATCAAGGGGAAAGCTATCCCTCGTTAATCTCCCTCAGCTACTCTAGTTGGCTGTGATACTTATAGCAGTTGATTCCTTTCTAGATTGGTAAATTATACTGTTTTCATTTCTTTAGATAGAGGAACATGGATTTGGTTGCTGCTGGTAGAGCATTGTGAGGGAGTGCTTGCTTGGCCAAAACAAGAGTTTGCTGCCCAGCAGCTTCGCAGGTGCCAAACCTTAGGATAATAATGGAGTCAACTCCACCACTGGACACACTTCTGGTTTGAAAACTCGAAAGACTAGGACAGCTGGGACTGAAGAGAAGTCCTAATGCATTTTGATCAGAACTTCAAAATACAGCGATCAATCTAGATCTATATAACAAACTTAACCAACGGTTGCATTACAGGAGAACTTCCCATTGAAACATTATAAAAAATTTGGAAGCCAATCAATCCATAATGTTTGCCTTAATATGATAAAATAAAAGCAAACAATTCTACATAACATAAGCATACAAATATAAAGAATATAAATAGCATTAAAAAACAGATAAGCCTCTTCAACAACTGTCCACAAATCGTCTTCCTCCCTGCCAAGTAATGGGGGCAAACCAAATGGGTGGAGACGCACGGGAATAAAAACCAGTCGGGCAAATATGTTCAATGCTGTTGTCGTCCAAGTGAAACACACCCACATCAACAAACACACCCACATCAACAGACGTTGTTACGTCCAAGTACTCATCTGTGAAGTATATGGAATTCCCTCTAAATCCATTATAGTGAAGTGCTGAATAAGAGAATCCAGTACTTGTACCAATAAACAGCATCTGATCACCTAAATCCTCAACCTTAACCCAGCATCGATGTTGTAGATCTAACCTGAAAATCCAGAACATGTAAGTTTTGGGAGATTCTAACCCTAAACTATATGAAACAAATTCAGTCCTTTTTATAACCATTAGCAACTCTCCACAAGACTCTACCAAATAAAGAAACTTCACGTGATGATGCTGAGGATCGATATCTACTGCTGCAATATCTGCTACTGCTGGACAAGCAATGTTACAACTTGTTTCTCTTATCTGAGGAAGTAATTCCAAGAGTATAAGATCATAGCTAAGCCTGATGGCGTACAGTCTTCCATCATAGACAATAAAGTCTTCAATTCCATGAGGGGCTCCGATAAAGTCAACTCTGGACGGAATCCAGCTCTTATCTCCTGGTCTACAGAAGGTTAAATGACGCCTCCCACAAATAGCAATGACCAAACAATCATCCACCACCGCCACTCTGGATACAACCTTGTTTGCATTCAAAGTAAAGTTATTAGTAGCAGCAGCAGGTGACACCAACATAGCCTTGCGAATGTGGTTTCGACTCCCAGCATAAAGATGTGAAGGGTCAATACGAGTAAAAGTGGATCTAGAGGGAAGTTCAATTCGAACCCTAGTAAATGGATTGTATACAAACATGCGTCCCTTTAAATAACTGAACATTATCAACCATCCCCAGTTAGACCCACAACACCGAACACCACGAACTTTAGGCATTTCAAAGCTATAAATTTTGCCACGTAAGGCATTGAAAAACCCATCATGATGAAGAACTCGTCTTGATTCGTCTGAGAAGGAAAGCACCAACCATGGGAATTGAGGTTTAAGGTATTGAGGCTTAAACAGTGATTGACGCCATGATCGACAAACTACACTGACACGATGAAACTCCACCAAGTCTAATTTGTTTATTATTAGGATCAAGATTTCGTCTGGGAGTATCGTAGTGATATTATTCTTGAAACCACCATCGCCGTTTGCAGTTGATATCTCCAACCTCCTTCGCTTTGACAGGTTGACAGGAAGGGATGTCATGCTAAGTTACCAATTAAAGACAAACAAACAGAGAAACTATCAAATGGAAGATCAAGATATGGAATAGCTACCTGCAGGGATCGAGTGATAATCAATAGATCGATGTCCAATGAGAAACACCACCTAGCCCTAGGTGAGTTAATCTCACGCTTGGGCTTAATCCAATCGCAGCTTCTGCCTTCTTCTGGTAAGTTCCAAACGATCTACTCTCCCTCTATCTATGTATAAATAGATCTCAAGGTAATCTTGTCGTTTCCTTTTCCGATTAGGATTCAACGAATTTTTATTTAACATGTATGAGAATGAAAAATATGGATTTTTTTCCATTTAAAATTCTTGTTCACGACCCTAAATCATAAGGGGACAAGCCAAGCTCAATCTCGCGTTAAATTGGACTGATCTGCTCCTGTCTTTGTCGCTATCCTTGTGTCTAGTGTCTAGTCTTATCACTTTGTTGTATATATATATATATTGGAAAAAATACGCTTTTTATATATAGGGATAGAGATATTACATATGCCGCTGGTGGGGGTTGAACCCGTGACCTCTCCATTGAGAAGCAGGTTCCTAACCATTCTATTACTCCCCCATTGGCTTGTTGTGTATATTCTTTTCCTCCAATAAAGAATGGGCAAGGCTGACTCTCTTGCTTATAAGGCACTGTCCGTTGATCTTTGTAATCTTGATGTCTTGCGTGGGTGTGTTAATATATAGGTCCCTTTCTACCAAAAAAAAAAAAAAGAATGAGTAAGGATCAGGGGTGGAGTTTACATTAAAAATGAGGTAAATTAATAGAAAATTCATGAGTGTGAGAGAGAGAAATGAATAATTTGAGAAAGAGAGACTGAATACCTGATGTGGAGAAGATTTATGAAAATTCCAAAGTTTGCTAACTATTTCAATATTTTGTGAGACGTGTGAGAAAAATTATGAATGACATTTGTACCCATCATTTTTATCTTAAATTTTTATTTTTAATTTTTGGATGGGGGCCAAATAGTGGTATTTCACATTTAAAGATAGAGAAATAAGGAGAAAAACAAGAATACTTACAATTTCAAAAAATCCGGGGGGGGGGGGGGCATGGCCCCCTCCGGTCCCAACGTGGCTCCGCCATTGGTAAGGATGTCTTCTTTCAAAGAGAGGAGTAATATTGTAATAGATGTTTTAGTTCATGGAGTTTTAGGTGGCGTTTGGTTTCGCAATTCTGTGGAATCAGGTTCAGAATCATGTTTCTAGGGAATCATGAATCTGTGGAATTAGGTTCTTTAGAATCATATTCTAAAAAAAAATCATGTTTGGTTACCTTGATTTTGACAAGTGAATCTATCAGAAACCTCATTTGGTTACCTTGATTCTGAAAGTGAATCTGCTTTTGTTATTTTATTTTATTAACTAAAGAGCATAACAATAATTTCCAAAATTCAATACATCAACCATGAAATTATTGAGACACATTTATTGGTCAAAATTAAATATCACTAATTAAACATGATCCCATTAGAACCCAGTTATAGGTTCCAACTTCCAACTCAGTACAATCGTTAACGAGTTCATCCTAAGCTTTTTGAACCCATGGTTGGTAGTAAGTTTTGGCGAAAGTGATGTTACTAGGGTTTAAGGTATTTGATCCTCTGGCATTAATGGTTTTTTTTCTTGGGTTTTAATTATCAATAACTTATTAAATAATCTGTAATAATTCTTATTCTGGGTAAACTTCTTGAAGGGCTTCCAGAGCTTTTCACAGGAAGAGAAGGGAAGTCAACTACATCACTCAATATGGGACAATCACATGTGTAAGAAGCTCACACACCCATGAAGACGTTAGCTTTATCCAAGCATTAAACAATCTATACCAAATATTTGAATGTTCAATAATTTCAAGTTCTCAATTTAAAATTGAACATGATTCAGAGAGTGAAGGTATCCATCCATCCAAGAGTGCTATCTTTGTGAACCAATGTAGTTCTCTTTAAAATCATTGAAGAAGCAATATTTGGAAGTACCTTACAATTTGTCAACCTAATCCACAAACTTAAGCAACTAATTCGATCAAATCCATCAATCTTATTTACTTATAATAACCTAATCCATCAACTTAAGCAAGTTATTCCTTCCAACTTGCACTAACAATTTTTTTGATTGTGTGTGTGAGAGCTGCTAAAAGGGGGGGGGGGGAATTTGTATTTTAGACAATGATAAGCCAGAGAGATTGCCTCCTCCAACCAAACATAGGTTACACCATTCCTAAGTCACAAAGAAACAACCCAAGTAATGAGAACCACCCACACACACAGACTATACTTAAAAAATTATCATTCTCCCTCTCTCTCTCTTATCTTCATTTGTATCTGAGCATAGTTGACTCCATTGAATGCAATTAGTATTTAAAAAGTTATCCCAGTCTAAACGAAAACTACAATAAACTGGAAAGCCTCAATTACCAGTCAATTAAAAAGTAGTGAATGGTGAGGTCATTTACATTAAATTCTTCATCAATACATTTAGTATTTATCATCCCTTCACTTCATTCATATACTAACACAAACAATCTGTTTATTTTTTCCCCCATATGTTAGGTACATATCCGTAAAGCTGAGAAGATCCCACCAAGACTTCAAACCATGTATGCTCAATGACCTGCGACAAAAGATTACAAACCATCCATTTAGACAGTTGTGTCCTGAATTTTTTTACTGTTAACAAGAATTCCATCAATTTAGAAGTTTGTAAGCAAAGAGAAGCTGCCTACCGAAAAGCCTTCTTTTCATGATTCCAAGTCACTCCTGTAATCACATTTAGTTTGTTTGTAGCCTTCAATCTTATTCACCGCCTACAAATCACAAAACACAGTTTTGAGATATACAAATTGCTACTCTTATCTCTGGAAACAAACAAGAACAGAAAAGATTTTCTGAAAAATATAAGAACAGAGAAAACCAGAACTAGAAGGCACCAGTTCATAAACTGAAGTGTTCTTCATTAAAGAAATACCTCAATCCATGCTGCTAGCTTTGGCCTGCCGGTAGCGATATCGTAATTCTTTACATCCAATAATAATTCTTAACAGCTCAAATGCATAAGATTGATTGCCATCAGTATTTCATTGGATCAAAGGTACATAATCTGTTGTGCATAAGATTGATTGCCATCAGTATTTCATTGGATCAAAGGTAAATAATTTGCTGCCCCCAACATTTCTCCAGATTTTAGTCCAGAGTTAGCATCAGTTCCTCTATTGGTTCAAGAACATACAGCTAAGTCTGAAGTATTTGCCCCTTGTTTCAATAAAAAAAAAAGAACACAAGAAATTTAGAGCTTAAAAGGAAAAAGAGGCAAATTGTTTTTATTATGGCAAACCAGAAAATATTCACATGTTATCCTCACCTGAGTATGAGAAACAAAAAGAAGACAAACATGCTATTTGGTATTTGAAAAAAGACTATATTCGAATATATTCTGTTGGTAGTGCTGATTGAATCCATAGAATACTCACTTTCCAAATTCAGTTCAATGAGCTTGTAAGTTGCTTTTAGCTCTGACAGCAACTGCTTGACCTTCTTGCTATAAGGGTGATGGGTCTTGCTGCACATGTTACAAAGAGATTGCAGCAGAATGCATCATTTTAAACTTCTCTAGCTGGAGTCACATGTCATCCATTCACCACATACCAAAGAGTTGAACTGATGAAAAACTATTTATATAAATGCATGAAAATTAGTGATGATGTAAAGATAGTAATGCATGTTTATGGATTGTCATTTTCTTCCACTCTTAGATATACTGAAACCTCATCAATATTCAATACAACCTGAACAATTATTAAATACTTTCACCACGAGACAAAACCCACAATTTACTTAACCATTTAACCTTATTAATGAATCCACACTTGACTTTCCTTTCCTTTGCCATTCAAAACTGACAAATTTGAAGTGCCCATAACTCAAACTTCTCTTCTCTTCCTTATCCTTTCTCTCTATCTCTCTCCTTCTCCTACCCAGAGAGGAGACCTCAGACCTCAGAGCTTCTGTGGTGTTTAATTTTTCTTCAGAGATCATATACGGAGAGAGACAGAAAGAAGAAGGGATCCGCCCAACAAAGATGACACAACTCAACACTATGGGAATTAATGAGATGGATCTCCAAACTAAATCAAGAACAGCTATATATATATATATATATATCTTTAGAAACATAAATTAAACAAATCAAAGAGTTAAAAACATGATCTACAAAAAGATGACATCGAAGATGCATACAAGGTTCTATAATTAACAATCAAATGACTTCCAAGCAAGCAGTCAACATATATTAGCACATATGGGCTGGCAGGGGATAGTGAAATATTTAAGGCCGTACAAATTTAGAAAATGCAAAAATTCATGTTTGGTACAGGTTCTAGATGCCACAAGAAATATAATCAACATTCACTTGAAAATTACAGCAGCATACATCTCTCAATTTCGCTTCAATTCAAGGTTGTTTCATATGTGGTTCAGTATGTATGGCTATAGATTTTAAATAACAAAAAAGAATCAAAATTTGTTCAATGGCAAGAATCAAAATGTGGTTCAGTATGTATGGCTCATGGAAATTTGTTCATTAAACAATATTCCATATCAAACACCAAGTTATAAACACAACTTCCTGTGGGAAAAACACAATACAAGTAACACCACCAAACAATATTCCTCTCAGTTATTTCATCAAACATCTTCTATAAAAGAATAAAATATGATAAAAATCGAACACCTATGCATCCCACATGCAAGCTGCTACACATCAAACAACTGTCAAATAAAAATCATGTAACACTCAGAACACTTCATAACTATAGAATTTTAAAAAGAATCGAAAAATGAAAGAAGGAGAAAATACCTTACTGCTCTGTTTCTTACAATCTTACCAGCAGGAAACCGAGACGGAGAAGACTGAGAAGAGAATAAGAGATTAACCACTGCAATGTCACCGGAGATGGAAAAGATGAAGAAGACCAACCGCTTTGGCAAAGACAACGCTATGACTGAAGCTTAGTTAGAGAAGAAGACAGAAAAGAAACCGACGATTTTTTTGGAGGAGATGGTTCGATGGTCTCACTACATCGAGTTCAAGATGCTGAAGAGAAGCTTCTGCGACTAGGGTTTGGAGGAGCTTCTGGTTCGATGGTCAAGCTTCGATGGTCTCACCTCTTCTGCAGAGCTCAGGAAACGAAGAGGAACTAGTACCGGTGACGAAGAAACCAAAACCAAAACCAAAACCAAGGGAAAAAACCCAAACCAAAATCAAAGAGGTCAGACGGCACATTTTAGGAAGAGTTGCAGAAATTTTACAGTAGAAGAGAGGGACTTCGAAGGCGAGGAGAATGACAAAGAATTTCACGATAATGGGTGATTCCGTTGAATCACCATATTTATATGTGGGTTTGATTTGGGTGAGTCTGTTTGGAAACCACCTCAAGAGGTGGTTTCCAATGGATTCCGATTTTTAGTGTAAAACATGGATTCCAGGTGATTCCATGAATCACCTGGATTCCGACTCAACATGTGAACCAAATGCTCTTTTTTATCTAATATCATGATTCCCTGGAATTTGATTCCAGGGAAACGCGGAACCAAACACCACCTTTTAATGATTCTTCTTAACATGGAAACAGGCATGATATGGAATGTGATATAGGTGAAGATTGGTTATCAGGTGGATTTGCCCTTAATATTCCTTAAGAGGTAGGGTTTTCCTAACCTTTTTTGGTGTAGTGCAGCTGATAATGGTATCAGCTGGATATTGGTATCCATAACGTACAAAAAAGTTCACATGGTATCAATACTAAGAATCATCAAGTGGTTAAAGACCCGCCCTCCCACGGGGAGGTCCTGGGTTCGCACCCACTCGGCGGCGTATATTAGTAATTTAGTTCCCTCCCCATAGTAACAAGCTACCTTTCCAAAAAAAAAAAAAATTTTTACTAAGAATCATAAACCCCCCCCCACCTATTTTGCCCAAGAAACAACTGGTATTTTCTTTGGGTTCAACTTCAGTGCTGCACATTACTGTGCTGCCAATGGTCTAGATTGAAATCTCGACCGTTGACAGCAAGTACTCCGTATTTAATGCACAACATTTAAATTTGCCCCATCTTTTTTAGTGTTAATAGGCATGGGCTTAGTATTAATAGGCATGGGCTTATGTAAGACATATGTCACTATTTATATAAGGTCTTCTCTATGATCTTTTTTCTTACCATTGAAGAAAAGATTAATTAGCAAAAGAATCCTCAAATTAATGGATTTCCTGCATTTATTTTGCACCACCCACCACTGTTCAACACTTCTACCTTTCTTAGCTTGGCAAGGCCCGATAGAAAAGTCAATACATTAGCACGTAAAGTTATAAGTACATCCACCCAAAATGGGCCTCCAGAATCCTTGCGACTTGTGGGCCAAAGTCCAACAAAACGAGATGGGCATTGCCTGGCCTTATTAAACCTGAAAGAAGCATTAATTTGCCATTGGATTCTTGAAACTACAATGAAATCCAACCAACCAAGCCAAGTCCTCTTGTCCAATGGATCTAGTATGTTTCTTCTACTATGTTCTCATATAAATGCATAAATACCCAGGTTACCCCTCTCTCTCTAGGTAAACCTATCTCACCCCTAATGTTTTTAAGGGAAATTACCTTCACTACTTATTTACTATTTTCCCCTACTTTCAGCCTTTCTCCAAACCCAAGCCCAATTCTAAGACTCTAGTGATTGAAAAGTCTTAACCCAGACCCTACCTTGTCAAATTTAGTCCAATCTAGGGCTGCCCTAATTGATCCTGGTCTGGACTAGGTTGGTCTAACTACACTTTTACTGTTGGTAGTGTTAGTTTTGTTCATGTTACTAGGAATCACAATTATACTATAGATTATCTAGCCCAGAAGGTCAACTTAGTGGCTCATTTGACTATATGGCTTATCTCCACTTCTTGGCTTAAGGACATTTATTCTGATGTCTTGGCTTCATCACTTTAATAAAAATCTTTTCTTCCCTTCCCTCCCCCCACCCCCACAAAAAAAAAAAAAAAAAACATTGGTTAACGATAAAAATGCACATTTTCAAAATTTTAAGTTTTTGAAACCCTAGAAAAATAAAGGGAAAAAAAAATCCAAATGTTCACACTAATATATGTCCGAACACCCTGAACCCATAAGAGATTAAGAGGAACAAAAAAAATGCATGCATATTTGAGGTTAGTGCAAAAAGTATGTAGATTGCAATCTCATCTCTTCAACTGAGAGTGACTATGAAACCCAACCCTAACCTTGACTCGAAAACCCTGTTGTTTATACCCGAAGTGAAGGAAGAAGACAACTATGGGTCATCTTAGTAGAAGACATTGTGTTTGACCCCGAACCCATGGAGATTGATGATGGTGCTCCATACTTAGAAGCTTTGGCAGTGTTTGATAAAAAACTGCACTTTGAAGAATGAGATATTAATTGATGGACCTAATGCACTCTTGGACATGATTTGAAGGTATTTCTCTGACCTAGACAAGTAAATTGTGAAGTAGGAAGAAGCCCACTTGAATTTGAGTTGATCTAAGCCTCCATTTCCCTGTGTCAGGCTTGCTGTCCTAGCCTGGTCGACTGTCTAGTCAACTGGCCAGTTGACCATCCAGGCTGCCAGCTGAATATAGAATCCAAGAATATCTTGTTTTTAGGTCTTTTGGTGCTCTATTTAAGTAGACTTTGTGTTTCTTAGCCTCATTTAACCCTTAGAGAACGTGGCAAGCCTCTCTTAAAGCCTCTCCTTGGTGATTGTGAAGAACTCTTGGAAGATCTATAGTTCATCTTCTCTTGTTCATCTTCAAGGTTAGTAAACTCTATGTTTCTCTTTGATTTACTCTAGTACTGATCTAATCTCTTTACTGTGATTATAAAGGTATTGCAACCTTGCAAACACCTCTTCTACAATCTCTTATGATGAGAATGACTCCATTCATTCCATTAATGCTATGATTCTCATACTTGATTCTTAGCCATGATTGAATGATTTCTTCATGAAGACATGATCATTCTTCAAATCTAATTTCTCTAGCATATTAGATCTGAATTTTATATTAATATTCATCTCTGATCTATTGCTAATGATCCTCTTGATATGATCCTTCATTCTCCTTTGCATCCATGGTTGTTTTCATTGAAAACCATGCTTTTGATCAAAATAGAAAGTCATGGTTTTTATCCTTGTTTGATGTTTAATCTTTGCTAGATTGTCTTAGAATATTGTTCTTAAGATTCCTTTGAAATTTCAGAGTGTTTATCTCGATTTGGGTCGGACAAAATTCAGTTTTGGCGGCGCCTGGTCGCGGCGTCCCAGCCGTCTGTCAGGCATGGACAGCATCATGTTCTTCGTCCGATTTGATCCGTTTGACCTCCAATCTTCTAGGGCTTTCTCCTGATGTTGTATCTATGCTTGTCTAGGGTTTATTTGCTAACTTTGGACTTGATCTCCGGAATATCTTCGAATCTATTTAAGGTAAGGACAGTTGTTTCCATATTAACATAGACTGCGTGAATCTTAGTTTCTATGTTGTTCTATTTTGGGAATTTCAAGGTACTTAATGTTTTATCCTCTTCTTGATAAGTTACTTGTAATGACAAGTGATCTCATGGCATGCAACCTGCAAATTTGTTGCAATGATTGCTGGAAATGAACAGCTCTCTGAAGCTTCTCAGATATTAAACTGTTTGTCTGATTATGTTTATTGCCCGTAAGTCCATTCTTCTCTTTTAATCACCCTGTTGTCACCTACTGCTAATGGTAATGGGATTTCCTACTAATTTGAGTTTTTTTTTTCCCTCTTCTTCCCCCTCTAGGGTTTGTGCATGTATGTAGGTATGTGTAGAATCAATCCAATTATGAATGAAATACTAACTAATTCCACCTTTAAATTGGCTTTACTGATGTTACTGCTGAGTGTTGCAGACACAGCATAAGATTCAAATGGACAAAAGAGATGGTAAATTTGGACCAAAACCAGTGATGGCTGTCCCACAATTCCAAGAGAAGTCACGTTTAGATCAGCCAGTTCCTCTGGCAGTTGGATACCCTCCGCCAGCATATGGGCAGCCATATGGATACCCACCAGCTTATAACAGGTGATCTGTACAATGAAGCAAGTGGAGACACAAATAAACTCAGCATTGAACTATTGACAAAGTGCACTTATTTTAGTTTGAGATCCCTGAAGTGAGTCCATTGATTTAATTTTCTAGGAACTACTACATTTTCCTTCTTTGTGTAAGTAGTGTACTGGTTCTGTCTAAACATCTTAAATTTATCTTTGAAATTCTGGTGATGGCGTTTTTGTTGAGGATATTTAGTTGTAATACATGGGGGTTTTGTTGCAAGAATATTGTTGACCTGGAAATCCTTTTCCCTATAAATGCATAATCAGATTGTTTGGGCTGCACCACACAGTGCCTGAATGACAAAGACTTGAGCTGAACAGCAAGCTTGCCTTCTATATCACCATAAAGGCTCAATTATTCAAGAGCCCCCCAGACCCCAAAAGTGAAGTAGGTAGCCATGTAATCCCAGATTTTCAATCTTGGATATTACCCTAGATCAGAGATGCAGGATCTATAGAACTTAGGCTCATCTTGTCTTTTCTTGAGCAACTGACATATGGGAGCATACCAATAAGGTATGGTTAAACAGCATTGTATGTAGAAGGGTAGTGAACTCACTTAGAGAGAAAGAGAGAGACACAGAAAGTTCTAGCATTATGTGCCTTGGCAGCTGAGAGAACCTTTTTCCCAAGTTTGAAATGGCTTCTGTTTTTCAAATTGTGATCTGATTTCAACTGCTGCCAATTGAACCATAAACAACTTTGTAAAACAGGGCGTCCGCAAGGCCAAACGTTACAGCTGAAAGTTTCTTCTCAGGGAGGTCTTCAGTACTCTCAGTATGAGCTTCTAACACAGCTAGTTTGGTGTGGGTTAGATTTCTGCCCAGTTTGGTTTTTCCAGAGGTCAATATAATACTTCAATAATAAAATTCTCTAAGACTTCGAAGAATCACATTCAAAGAAGCTAGGTAGAAAATTTTGACAGACATATTCAAAGAATTCTTCATCCTTTAAATAACAAATTCATCAGAACATCTAGAAACAAAGATAGGTGACAAATATGAAGCACTCTCAAGACTCTGCTACAGAGTATAAAGGAAAATGAAGCACCAGAGAGGTTGGCCATCTCTGCATAATAGAGGTTTGCAAAAAAAAAAAAAACTATATGAAATTCATCAAAATCTATTGTCATTCATAGTAGTCTTAAAACACTAAAGAAAACCACACAAGACTGGCAAAAATTTTAAAAATAGTAACTTCAAACTATATTTCATCAACCGGTGGGCGACACAATGTAGAAAAACCATTGTCAGGTGGAGAGGGGGTGATGGAGGAGAAAAACACTAAAGAAAAAAGAAACCTTGCATGCCTGGTCTTCAACTTTCTGGCACGCTGCTATCCTCTGCATTGGCTGGCGCACTGCTATCCTCTGCATTGGCTGGTGCGCTGCTATCTTTTGCATTGGCTGGCGCGCTCTATCCGCTGCATTGGCTGGCACGCTGCTATCCGCTGCAGCCAATATTTCTGTAACACAAAAATATTATTAGTTTCTAATTTAAACAAAAAAGTTTATAAAAAAAATTAAATAACTAACACTTACCTTCGTCTTGATCCAACTGCAATTAGCTGTCGCACACTTCAGGGTGGATCTGATGCACATGATCAGCTACAGTAACCCCGTCCTCATGGCGGAAGGGGCATCCATCACAAGGACAGATGTACAAATGTCCTAACCGGCGTGCACGGATCTTGACATTGTGAAAATAGAGACGATGAACATCTACAGTCACACTCCTAATCCCATCGGTGATACTCTGCTCATACTGTTCAAATAGTAGATGATGAGTACCCTTGAAGTGTTGAATGAAATGATCACACATGGTAAAAGTCTCCGTGATCCGACACTTTTTCATTCGACACTTCAAGGGTACTCATCATCTACTATTTGAACAGTATGAGCAGCGTATCACCGATGGGATTAGGAGTGTGACTGCAGATGTTCATCGTCATATCTATTTTCACAATGTCAAGATCCGTGTACGCCGGTTAGAACATTTGTACATCTGTCCTTGTGATGGATGCCCCTTCCACCATGAGGACGGGGTTACTGTAGCTGATCATGTGCATCAGATCCACCCTAATGTGTACAAAAGCTGGTTGCAATTGGATCAAGACGAAGGTAAGTGTTAGTTATTTAATTTTTTTTATAAACTTTTTTTGTTTAAATTAGAAACTAATAATAGTTTTGTTACAGAAATAGTGAGCTGCAGCAGATGGTAAAAGTCTCCGTGCAGTATTGACAACAATAAATACCACCATGGAAAAAGAACCACGCGAAGCAATCATGAATATTCAGAACCATATCTGCAAACACATCGGTTACCACACTTAAAATGTTTAACATATCTTTTTTTAGTGACAAAAGCTGTAATATATGCACAAACATAATAGTATCATCATACATTCATATAGCTGAATTAACACCTTGGAAAATAATATGCCTCTTGGGACGCACCTACTGCCTAAAAATAGTAGCATTGTAACCCACATCACCCTTAAAAGAGAACCTACACAAATATGAATTTGAATAGAGGGAAACGAGTAGATGGATTTTCCATCGTTCCAAAATGTGGCCGATTCCGGCTCGAAATCTGACGCCTTCTTTAATTGGAAAATGAGGTCGTCCAAACTAAGAGATCGATGTTTCACAACTGTCTAAGTCTTGATGTTGGTTATTTTCTCCAAAGATTTGGTGTCTTTTTCTTCTAGGTTTTTGATTTCTTAGGCGAAGGAAGATGAACTTGTTCTTTGACCATCATCTCCTTCTTGAGCAAGGGTTCTTCAGATTGTCGTTGCTTTTCTCAAATACAGTTTTCATGGAATTTCATGATTGGTTAGGTATTTTAAGGAAGTTTAAATTCAGTAGGATGAGGGAATGTTATTCCTAGAATAAAGGAAGTCGGGTATGGGAAGAAGAGATCAGCAAGCTCTGCTTGCTAGGAAGGGCAACCTCTCGGGTATGGGACTGAATGTGTAGGGAGTTTGGTAATATGTAATGAGTGTTGCTTTCTATAGTAAGTCAATATTATTCTCATTCCAAGAATTGATTCTCATCCATAGACAACTATGTGTATCTGTTGATGAAGATTATCAAGTTTACTGAATGAACTGAGTTTCAGTTATTGCTGTCTTTGTTAATTTTGCTGAGATGAATGAATATAACCATTGCTGTTATTAAGCTTTTGGTAGCACTTTGGGAAGGCAAAGGAGGGTCCTACCAGAGACTAATTTATAGCCTTCAAGAAGGAGCTCACACGAGGACTCAAGTTTAGAAAATAACTTAAACTAGGACTCTGACTCGGACTAAGGACTCATACAATGATTCTTATCATATCTTACTCTAGAAGGATCCAAATTGGAATAAAATAAAAATTGATATGGAATACTTGTAGGAAGTAGACTGTAACTAGGGGACTCCTCCGTTACTAATTTGGACTTTTCATAACTGGACAAATAAGGACTCAAATTCAAAAATAAAAGTTTATCTAAACTCCTAACATGCTTCTGAATCAAATGAGGTCAGATTGGGTTTGACTATGGGACCCAAATGACCAATACACCCCTATGCTGGTTGAAATTCCATGGCTTGTTGCTAGGGCTGTGGGGTACTGGTAACCTCCATGGCCCCCTTTGGGTGGTCCCAGACTGGGTTCACATCAGTTTCAGAGCAGGAAAACTAGTTCCATTAAAACATGAACTAGAATACATTTGTGGACAAAGCAACTTGAAGCAAGCCACAGGTTCAGAGCAGGGAAACTGGTTTTAAATCATGAATTAAAAAACTAGGGGAAATACTGATGCTGTTACTACTACCAGTAGTAGTAAGAAAACTTGTACTATTACTACGTGCAGATGCAGGTCTTTAGTTCTGCATCAACTTCTGAAAAGAATCATTACATGGTTTTTTAATCATGTATTTATGTTTCATTGAACCAGCTTTTATGCCCTAAGTATTGGAAAATACAAATACTGCTACTACTTCTGGTAGTAGTTAGATTCTTGCGGTGATACTCCTTGCAGATGCAGGTCTTTAGTTCTAAATCAACTTCTGAGAGGAATCAGTACCTTTAGCTAATTTAAAAAGCTATAACCTGATTTATCCAAAAAATATTTAATCAATTCCTCTTTGAAACAAAAAAATCTCCTTTAACTAACAAAAATATAATAATGAACCAAGATAACAGAAGCTTGCCATGAATTGTACAAATTTCATTTGCTGTAAATTGTGAGGTTTGGATTTATCACAATTAAATTTTTTGAATTACTGAAAAGCTAAGATAGTTCAATCACCACGGCGCTGCCAAAACGGGAAGTAGGTTACTGTGACAAGGTCAATTGGGCCAGTTGGATCCAAATTTAGTCTTGAGTAGACCCTACTTACCCTTGTCCCCTTCTCTTTTGCCTTTAATTTCTGTTTGGAATCCCCCGTCCCTGGTTCAACCATCTCTTACACCCCATATCAATAAAAGAAGCTATATAGCATCAACCATCCATTACAAGGGTTTAAGCAATCTTGACAAAAAAAATTAAAAGTTCTACACATGAAAATCATAGCAGTGAACCTCCAGTGATAAGCAAAAATACAAAATCCGATATCAAAGGCGCATTCAATCGCAGTATAAAAAAGAAAGAAAGAAATGGATAGTTACTTTTTCGCAGGCAAAGACGACTGAGGGCAAAATTGATCGCGGAATAAAAGAATGTGTCACCTACAGAATTGAAAAATAGCTAAAATAAAGACACAAGACAATAAAGAAGGAAGAAAGGAAAAGAAAAAAAGAAAGAAGAAAGAAAAAAAACATACATTTACCTTTCGCCCGCGAACTGACGACGAGTGTCGATTGGCAGAAAAATCGTGAAGTTTGAGTTCTGTCACGACAGTAATTGGATTTAGAACTCGCATCCATTAAAACCCTAACTCGATCAAGAATTCAACGACGGCCATGAGTTTTGTACTGCCATTAGCAACAAATCAGAAGGAAGTTTTTTACAAATTAAGACAAACCTTGAAATGAAACTCCGAACAGATTCGATTTCGTCTTCGTCGCAGATCAGAATGAGGAAAACGACCGGAATTTAGACATGTTACCACGCCCTTAATGTTTAACGGGGATTCAGTTGTCCTCTTCGTCGCGGAACAGCTCAGTAGCTGACGGTCACAACTTACAACAACCTTGAGGTACAAACAGAATGAGGAATTTTGGCATTTTAAAATGGCGGTTCGGTCCAAACCGGTTGCTGGACCAGTCGGCATATTGTTTTGCACTTTTACTTAAAGTTTTTTTGGTATTGGTGCTTGTTTAATACTGGAAATGAAACGTCGCCGAAAGGGTGCGAACCGAAGACCTCCCCATGAGAGTCTGGACTTTTAACCGCTCTAATAACCCACCATTGACAATTGTAATCCACTTTTACTTAAAGTTAAAACCAAGGTTCCTGGACAACATGCCGAAGCCTTGTTCTTGATCCAAGTAAAGAGTTTGAAGTTTTAGGGTGGACATGCCCTAGAAGAGGATGGTTGAAGTGCAACATGGATGCTGCTGTGAAAGTGAAGGAATGCTACACTCAATTAGCTGGGGTGATCCGAGATCAAGAAGGTTTGTTCAGAGGAGGATTTACTATCAAGATTCCTCTATGCCATGTAGTAGAGGCGGAAATGCACGCAATCAAAGAAGGGGTAAAGGTCGCGTTGGATATGGGAGCATGGCCACTCCAAATAGAATCAGACTTGCTGAAGGCCATAAGGTTACTGGACCCAGAAGTTAATGAGCAAGAATCGATGGGAAGATTAGTTGCTGAAATTCAAAGCCTATATGCTTCTCGAGGCCATGTTAGATTTAGTCATGTGAGGCGTCAAAATAATAAGGCTGCTGATTGGTTGTCTAAGAGGCGGCTAATTGGAAGAGATGATCTAGTCTTTTTCAATGATCCCCCGCAAGATAAATGAAAGACATTCTTAGAGAGGATATCTAAGAATTGTCTCAAAAGTTGTGCTCTAGTTTGATTTGTTTTGTTTTTTGTTTGGGTCTTTGACCCCATTTAAAAAAATTTAAAAAAAAAAACCAAGGTTCTATACTTTGGACAGCTTCCCAACTACAAAAACATAGTGGGGCCCACATGTGAAATTATGAGTTTTTTTTTTAAATGCATTTTTCACCTATGGGACCCACTGTTTTTGTGATTGGAAAACCGTCGGGGAGCACTCTCGACAAGGAGATGATTTGGACAAACATTTGAACCTGTGACTTCTTCACTAAGAGATACGAATCATTACGCACTAAGCAACCCTTTGATGATGCTCTTCTTTGTTTGTTATTAAATGAATAACTATAGTATGGTTATCATATCGCGAAAGGTGGCATTTTTTTTATTTATATTCATAAAAGAGTATGACCTTTGCCATAAGATTTTCTGCACTCTTTAGTTTTGGCTCTAGAAGCTCAATATCTCCCCCTTCTCCTAGTGTTGAGATTTATGATACACAATAAAGTAATATTTCTTTGTGTAGGCTTTCAACTATGTTGATGACTTAGTATTTTTGATCATGATATGACTGGCAGCTTAGGGGTTGTATGGCAACATTCATGTTTATGGTGTTATTTTTTTACACTTTTTTGAATAGCAACAACCCAAACATGTATGTGTAAGCCCGTCAGTTTCTTGTGCGTGCATGTATCCTTTTTTTCCCATTTTTGAAACAAATCGAGACTTCTGGACAATTTTTAGCCTAATTTGAGAAATTGATATATATATATATATATATATATTCTTGGAAAGGCACTAGAAGTATTGGTGGAGTGGCTCGCGATTATAATCATCAAATAGCTTTTCTTTCGGACAAGGAACAGGATGTCAAGACTTTCTTATTGCAGAAGCACTTGCCATTAGAAGAGGCATTGCTCTTACACTTGATTTTCACTTGTCTCACGTCTGTGTGGAAAGTGATAACCAAGCGTTGGTGCTATCCATCATCAATCCATTGTCCCACCCCAACTGGAAAACCAACCACCTAATCAATGACATACTCACGTTAGCTGCATCTTTCATCGAATGTATTTTCTCACATATTTCCAAAAAGGCTAATTTTGTGGCGGACGAACTTTTGCCAAGTCTGCAGCACTATCCTAGGATCGGTTTATGTATCAACATTCCCCACCCGCCTTTTTATCTTGGGTCCTATTCTTTGATTCTCTTATGTGTAAGTTACTAGATGTTTTCAATTGAATAAATAAAGTTCTGTTTCTTACAAAAAAAAAACTGAAAAATGGTGGATACAGTATAAAGAAGGGGGGAAAGGCAATAGATTCTTTTTAGGTTTAAAATTTTAACTTCCGTATTTCCATTTTTTTTATTTTTTATCTCCTTGTACTCAAAGGGAAGTGTAAGATTAGTTGATTAATGGGAAAGTGTCCGCAAAAAATTGGGTAGGTCAATATAGAGTCGTGCTTCAGTGTTGTCCAATAATTAAGCTGCTTGCGCCTGTGATCAATTCTGGTGGTCGAGATTAGTCGAAAATTGTCCACAAAAAATTGGTGTGGGTGTCAATATAGAGTCGTGCTTCAGTGCTGCGCAATTAATGCACATCATTGAGCTGCTTGCGGCTACGATCGATTCTGGTGGTCGAATCTTGACCACCCATTTTGGTTTCTTTTTTTTTTTTTTTTTGGTTTCAGTGGTGTAGTTCAACCCAAAAACAAAAAAAACAAAACAAAATGGGTGGTCTAGACCACCAGAATCGATCGCAGCCATAGGCAGCTCAGTGCTGCATAATAATTACGCAACACTGAAGCCAAACGCGTCAATAAGACCTCACAAAAAAGCAACAACATTAACAGCATAAAATACCCATATTTTGTAGAGTCCAAATTTATTTTCTATCCGTCAAAGTAGAGATTTGTCGCTCCTCACAATTTTTCACCATACATTAAGAGAAAATTTTGTTATTTCATATTTAAATGAAAAAGTGACTTGTTCCTTTTTTTCTTTTTTTTTTTTTCCTCTTTTGGTAGATGACTTGTTCCTGATTGTGTGCATGTAAATTTACTTGTTGCAGACCGAAAGTTTGAGTTGGGCATGAAGGTTCATATATCACACTGCATCATCCATGTCTTCTTCCAGAGGAGTTCTACAAGACGTTGGAGGCATTAAGTTTTCTGCCAAATAAAGATGAACAGGCAACCATCACTGAGTCAAACCCAAACGAGTAGTGACACACATCAAGTTCTTCCTTGGGTTCATTTTTTTTTAAACCCTTGCATGAAATATACGCTTGCAAATATAAAGCTGTGCAATTTTCTTGTTCTTTTGTTCCATTGCTTTCGAACATTTACTAGAGGATCTGAATTCTAAAAGAAATCTCGATGGAGAAGGGATTATCAAATAAGAAATAACACACGAATATTACTAGATGCTTTGAACAGCCATGAAATTGTTGTATTTAGTTTCCATCATCCTTTGCATTGCTGTCTACCTATTATGAAGATCTAGTTTCCACCCTTTCAATTGGTTTCTCCAAAACATGGGAGAATCTCAGGTTAACTAATGCTTTTTTGTTTCATCCTCCAGGGAAGAAAATGACACTATAATATGAGCTCTTTGATTCTAGGCATTTTCAGGTTTCAAGGAAATACAGATGAAATCCCAAGGAAGACGGCCATGAACACATTGCTGAAGATCTCTATAATTTCAGTATATAAGAGGAGGGTGTAAGAATTTACCGCATTCATGAACAGATTTTTGTGGAGGAAGGAGGCATATGTAGCTGCTGTGATCCCACAGGCCATAAGCATGTATCAAATCAGATGCCGTCGTGATCAGGATTCAGAAGGGATAAAGTGTCAACACCAATCTACCTTCATATCTCCTGCACACATCACTGAATGATCTATTCAAAACTCAATACACAAACGAACAGTCCATCGTACTATTATCATTGCATGGATCATCTCCTGAATTTCTTTTGCACAAGCGGCTAGCTCATCGCGTACCTCTTCAATTCATACCCGTGTACAAACTAACAGCTTTCATCAACAGGTTCTTTCTTTTTTGGATGTACAACAACATAAAAACTGCTCTGCATTTTCTCTGATCGTCATCTTCTTTAAGCATTTTTTTTTCAAAGAATCTTTTACATGGAAGAAGGAAAAAAATTAAAAAAAGGACCCAAAAATCTCAGATGAATTAAGATTGAAAAAGTTAGACCTGAACTCTGTGATTGCCCACCACCAAATGAGGGAGCAGTTAACTGATTGAGCCACAAGGTATAAAGGAAACAGAACTGCTGGATCTCTGTATCTGCTACTTCTTCAACTTCAAAAGCATTAGCGACAGTGAGGTTGAGAACTTTGTTTCTGTTCATGACACAAGAGGGTTATGTGACAATTGAATTATAATGGAGGATCAATAGGTGGGATTCCCCATATACTGAACTCAATAATCGCCGGCAGCTCCTACAACAATGAAGAAAAAGGAGAGGAGAGGAGAGGAAATTTTGATTTTGCTGTATTTAGGTGAGAAAATTTAGATTCAATATAAAAAAAGAAAAATTAGAAGCATCCTTTTGGCAGGACCACTCCTTGTCATGGTTGTCAATGGGGTTTCCACATTGCTGTCTTCTTCTTGCGGAAAAGACTTTGGTGTTGAGACTTAAGACCAAACCCATCTACTAAGCAGATAAGAATAACCTCTGATTCTTGAAGTAGTTCCAACAAAGGCATCTCACAAGAAAGGGGCAGGACAAGGCTTTTAGTGTCATAGTGAGGGAGGGAGCGGTTGCAGACACTGTAGAGGACATTAAGCATATGGTAAGGATGGGGATGAGATTCTTGGGTGCAGCGAAGCAATCACAGAATTGTGGCAGGGGGTGGGCGTTGCATTCCACAGAGAAGAAGAGACAAGGCTAGAATAACTGAAACAAAAACAAAAAAAAAAAGTGAACCTGGTGCCAAAGGCTTCTGCACAAGTAGAGTCGAGGGGGCAATTTTCCTATGCAGTTTTACCCCAGTAATTTTTGCTGAGAGGCTGTTTTGATAGAACCAGTAAGCAAGAGGGTTAATCTGGCCATTTTAGAAAAGCAGGGGAGAAAATGTAAGAGTTCGATTTGTTGGGACAATCAGACGGTTACAGATTTGACAGGATAGTATGAGTAATACAACATTAAGTACTGGAGAGTGAGAGAAATTTCCCATAGAAGTTCAATCCCGGAATTCCATCCAAGTGAGATATATCCAGCTTAAAAATGAACCAATATAGAACATAAAAAGCTGAAAATAAATCAAATATGGACCATAAATGACGACATGATAAAAGAGAGAAGCCTATAGTTTGATTCCACAGACAGGAAAAATAATGTACCAAACAATCAACCACAAGCATATGACATGACTAAATGACTTGGAACCCACCATTTTAATAGAACCCTTAGCAGATTTTGGAATAAAAAAAATAAACCTTACTGGATAATCAATATAATAGTTCCAACTATTCAACACGATATTGCTAGTGGGATCGCATGATACCCCTTTTTACTGGTTGAATAATAGCATTGTCCAGCATAGTACTTACAATCAAACTACATTAGACAATGGATTTCAATTAAGAAAGAGAAGCCAAACCTGTATCATTGAAGGCTACAGCATTGAAGATGACAATGCAGTGTATAAAGTCAGATTCATTAATAACCTGGAGACTGTTGCTACCTTCTGCCTCACCAGCAACTTCAATGGAACCATTTGTACCATTACACACTGAGAAACAGGAGGTGCAACCCTAGGTAGAAAATTTCACAGCTGTTGATTTGAATTTGTCACTTGAGATGGAGCAGGAAGAGCCCGGACGGCTAATGAGTTCTGCTAATATTTCTGGACAAGGCAAGCCTTCTGTTTCCAGCATTGACAATTGAGTTACCAAATCGTTCTGGTTGTATCTGCAAATTAAAGGGAGCGGAAAATTGAGCTGGATGTACTAAGTTTGTGGGTTGAGTGCCCCCCCCCCCCTGGCACATCAGCAACTTCTCAATCAGAAGGAGAGGTAGGATCAGTTAACCCAGGAGATGACACCAAATTGGTTGGTATGGACTCAAAAATGGCACCTGGTGCATGAGCATTCAGCATACTGCTGGAGCCTGATGTTCCAAAAGTGTCACGCGAACTGGACAAGAAAAGACCCTCCCAAAAATATTCTTCTGTTTGAGGACCAGAACTTAGAACACCCTCAGCTGTAGTGTTGACTGCCAATGGGATGCCCAGACTGGTAACACAGAATACCCTTGAAGTTATCCAGGAAGGGTTTCCTGTCTTCAATTTCAATGATAATAAAAACAAAGCATTCAATCAATAAAATCAACAATGAGATATAGATATTGAGAAAGGTGGGGGGGGGTGATAATTTGACCTCACTTCAAAAAAGCAAATGCGTCACTGAAGTGAATAAGAAATTCCTTTCATTCATGTTGAAACATGGAAGAATTGAAATCTTAGATCAAACACTATGTATGGTATGAACTGTCTAAACAAGAATTCTTGAACAACGAACAACCAAAGTCGATTACTCTTAACAAATTAGTGGTTTATCTTTCATCATCTTCCTCAGTGAGATCCACAACATTAGCTGGGTACTGTGAGAAGTCATGCTGCTTATTCTTGCTACTTTGGGTACCGCCATGTAATTGATGTGCTTGGTCAATACAATCAAAGGCTGACATCCAGGACCTATCCACTAAGATAATCAGAAATGCCCTCTGCTACCTCTTTCAAGACCTGAACAAGTTCCTGGGCTATTCAAATAAGACTAATGAGCCACATATAAGATCAATAACACTTACCATAACCATACTATGGTCAATATGTAAGTCAGCGTAGCAGACTGAATGGCTGTGTTAAGCACCAATTTGACTTAGCAACACCCTGCTTAATTCCATGCACTCACACGAAGCAGTCACAGAACCACACAGCAAGCACACACCCAGAACAGCTTAATTCAAGAGCACGGATGCTTGAATATTATTCATATCACTATGAATTATGACACAGGCATCACAATATGGAATACAGCAACAACATCCAACAATCCAACCCGAGAGACTCCAGCTCTCCCCAGTAAGACCAATCCCTACTCAATCATCCCTCCCCTCTCAATAAAACAGTGCCTCCCCTAGCAAATTCCTTCTTTTCCCCAATCCCTGTCCTCCACATCCCCAACATTCCCTGTTCCAAATCAGGCCTGCTCCTGTGCATGGATGTGGCTGCCTCCCAATCATCATTTGCCACTGGTCCCCTTTGCTGTTAGTTAAGCTACATGCACAGGTGTAGATGATCCCCTGCAACTCCTATTTCTGAGAGTGTACACTTGAGATACTAGGGGCTTAACAGGCTGCAATGCAGGCGGTGACAGGATTGACTTCTAGAGTTTATTTCCAGGAAGTTGTCATAATCAAAACATTGTGAAATGTAAATATAAGCCAAAAAGACTAATGGTTCAAAATGTCAGCCTACTATGACCACTTGTCTACCAAACAGCATATAATGACAGCATCACATCATCAGGTAGTCATTATATGAACTTTAAAGATCTCAAATGCTCAAGGTAAACCAAATAGAAGATCCTAGCAATCATTGTCACATCCTGACCCGGGGGTCGGAGTTCCCTCACAAGCCCCCATGAGGCCAGCCCGATATAGTATCATAATCAATACTCATTCATAAAAATTGTAGCAGAGATAGCATATGAGGTTACATTAATTCAAAGAGAGTAACTTGCTACTTCGCTACAAAAGTTTAAGCAGTTACAGTCATCCTTAGTTTGAAGTCATGCCTAAGTTTAAACTAGTTTCATCAATGCAAATTGAACCATGAGTGAAGACCCAGTCGTATGAGAAAGGTGAGCGTTACGAACACTTGTAGCAGCAACAGATTGCATCTTGAAGTGGCACGAATGGCTCCTCCACCTCTGCCATTCAGGACTCCTCTGGCGGCACTATCTCCACCACCAGCACAATCTGAAGACCTGTAATGATATCTAAAAGGAAGAGTTCCCGAGAGATGTGTTCCACTGAACTCATGAGGGGAACACAATCACACTCATAATGCATGCCATGCAATCCTATATGCCCATCCATTAGATATTATCATGCAGGTCTCAAACTACAGTAACACGCTTAAATAATTACTAGTCCCTCTAGGATGGCCTCTCAGTCCATAAAAAGAAGTGCACGACCGAGGGTCTAGGGTAAGGGCCACAATTCGCACCTCGACCAAGGTTTAGGGAATCTCGATCAACTTATATCATATCACCATTTTCTTCATCTCCTCACCATGCTCATCATCCTCACCATCCACTCATCAGTTCTCATGAAAGTGAATAACACAATTGTTGGTTCAGGATTAGCATGTGTTGGGATATGCAAAGCCCAATGCAAGGTCTTTACTCTTTGTGCATCCCATTGTCAGGCAATACCATCCTCAGGCACCCGCCATCTTGGCTTGGTATCTCTCACCACTCTAGAATGTAAATCCTCAAGCACCAACAATCTTGGATCTACACTCCAACAATCCAGTGGCAGACCTCAAGCCCCCACTAGCTTGGTTTGACAAAAAGGTACACTAGGGTACTCAATGTCTCCTCACAGTCCATTTACCACTTGTTGGGCGCCCCACTGGAACCACTACTCTACACCTCAACTTGCAAACTTCAATAACCTTGTTGGTAGGGGGTGGCTGCACTTCGAGGTTTAATAATAGCCCAAAGCAACTATATGATTAGGCACATGTGCAGGTATGCATGATCATGTGAAGAGCATGAGTAATTAGAGGCAATGACCACAGCCACCACCCCAGCATATTACAAGAATGCATTCCCCAACCCCACAGTCACGTTCATATTCATACATCGATTTTCAATAGATAAGCATATAAGATGTCTAGGGTGTAGTGTGTGTCAAGTGTGATACTCACATAGATGCCCCCCATGGATGCATGCACCACGGTATTTACATCCAACATTCATGTTATAGCACAGAAAATATTAATAAGATGAGTGTGTAATTAATCCTAAAACTAGCATACAATTCCCATTACCTTGTTCATGGTTTCGGTTCAATCCCATTGACATTCCAAAAGTGGAGTAGCAAACCCTATCTCCGGTCAAGTTCCCTATTCACAGTGTATACGTGTTAGCGGTCGTGTGGGTTGGTTGTTTTCCCCCATACTAGCCTTAATTAGCCTCCTATAGGGTACATGGTCGATACAGCAATACCAGCCCGTCGTTACAACATCAACCGGCTGTATCGAACAGCAAGTTTGCTGACAGAATTTCATTCCGGAATTTGGGGTTTTCCTCCCCATTTCCAGTGGGCTTCTCAACAAGTATTCTTCACTTTCCTCGTTTGTTTCTGAGGTAGTGATGTAACCTAGCCCCAGACAGTCCAAGAGCAGCCAAAAGAGGGCCCAAGCCCATTCGGAAGTAGTAGGCAAACCAAGGGGCCAAACTGGTCCAGGGGCAAATTGGTCATTTTCCACCCCTAGTTCAAATCTGTCTTACTTGGATCGAGTCCAGCTAAAATATTAGAGTTTAATTCTGCTTTTTTTAATTTTTATTTGGAGTCCTAGTTTGGCAAGTAAATCAGTTGTTGGTTATGATAAAGTTGTTAGTTGGTTAGGATACGGTTCCTTAACTAAAAGGACTTATCTTACAGTTGGTTTTATTCTGAAATTAGTAAATGAGTCCTTATTTAGAAAGTATTTGTTTAGTTGGATCCCTATTAGTTAGGGAATCCTCAGTGAAGTTAATTGGGATTTGAAGGCTATAAATAGCCTAGTCATTGGGTGTATCAAACACTGTTGATTAATGAAAAAATATTGATTTGATGAATAAAGTTATGATTTGAAGAATGGACTTGAGTGAAGTCGTGGGATCTCAAGATGGGTGCCCTGTGGCTAGGTTGGAAATAATTTTCTGCAATTTTAGCTTTCTTCTTCTTCTCCTTCAAGCATTCAAGCACAGTACAACAAGCTGTTGCAGTGTACAAGTACAGAAGTGTTTCCACCCCTTTCTGTACCTCCCTAAGCCATCGGACCATACCCACACCCCTTTCCTCCCTGCGCAACCCCCCCCCAGACCTCTGTCCCTGCTGCCGCCACACTCCAACAGCAACTCCACACTCTGTAAGCCCTAGAGACCCTTCCCCTTGTTGTTTCAGACCTGTAGGACCCCTCCCACCCCATTCAGCTCTCAGTTTTGGCAGTAACTAGGGAACCACAACAGAAATCAGAAGTTCATGCACTTAGTTGAAAAGCCCCCGGCTACTGAAACCCCAAAATTCTGCTACCATTCAGGCCCTAATTAGTGCTGCTTCCTATCTAAGAAGATCCTGGAAATCTAACCCAGACCCTGGGGTTACATCAATGGTAACAGCGCTGCTGGTTCCAGCACCTTCTAGCAGTCCATAATCATTATAGCTGAAGCAGTAAGCATGGAGGAACCAACTAGAGACCATACACTACAAAAAAAAAACCTATTTTTGGCAAAAACCCCTAAAACCGTCACCAAAAATAAATGGCTACAATTTATGACCGTCGCGGATTTTTCCGCGACGGTTTTTTGGGTTCGACTAGGAAAACATTTTTGGCGACGGTTTCCCCATAAACCGTCACCAAAAATAAACTCTGCCGGAAATCATATTATTGGGCGACAATTTTCTCATAAACCGTCGCCAAAAAAACACAGTATTGGGCGACGGTTTCCCACAAATCTTTTGCCCAAAATTACATTTTTTACGACGGTTGCTCCTAAACCGTCACCGAAAATGACTTTCTTATTAGCTATTTATCGCATTTTTAGCGACGGTATAAAATATAACCGTTGCAAAAATTCATTTTAAAAAAAAACATTTTTTTATTAAATTAATGAAAATCATCATCCTAATCTCATAAAAAGACATACACCTAAAATGACAAATAACATTTAAAATTATCAAAATCCTAATATGTATGCACTATTTTTCATGTACCTAAATAAAAATAAAGAAAAATATTGTATAACAATCAATCATTATATAGTACAATGAAAAGTTGTTACAATTGACCTATGAAGTACATGAACCACCAGAAATTCCAAATGAACAAACATATATAACATGTTACTACAACAAAAGGAAAGAAAAATATTAGCATTTTTACAAAACTTGCTTTGAAAATGACTGATGTTTCTTGTTATATCAACATATTCCTGATAGTACTAAGTGCCTCCATGAACTTGGATATCAGTTGCATCAAGTTCATACCCTTTGGCTTGACAAATCAGCTTTCTCATTCACTTCGAATCAACTCAGGTTTTCTAGAGAAGCAAATTGGATTCATTTTCCATACCTGAAACACACAAGGAAAAATCAGATGATTTCATATAGAATCATGACCACTACATGTGTTAATATGCATCAAGGCAAATCCATATCCATATCCATATGTTGAAGTGAATCAATGTCATGCATACTTACCAGAGTCATTCTAGTAATAGCCAAAGCAATAGAACTAAGAAACAATTTGTGTTGAAGTATACGTAAATTTGTGATTTTACTGTTCACCTTACTGTTCACGTGAACAATGATTTTACTGTTCACGTGTTTTTACTGTTCACGTGAACAGTATTATGCTATTGTTTTGATTATATTTTCTATTTCTAATTGGGAATCTTGCTACATAAGTTTTGGGAGTTTTTAGAAAGCATAGTTTCTATTTTGGTGGTAGTTTATATTTTCAGAACTTTCTATTTTAGGAGTCAGGAAGTTACTAAAGCTGTAATATTTTGTTTCCTTCTTCTAGAGGACAATTACTTGTCTCTCAAGTTGTATTAGATTCATTAGAAGCTATAAATAAAAGTGCTCTGTGATTCTAGACTCTTTAGCTAAGAATCACAAGTCTTTTTTACTGGTTCTTCATCTCTATTCTCTTCTTCTTCTTCTCTCTTTTCTTTGTTCAAGTTCAACTACTATTTTGATTGTTTAAAGCTTGTTTTCTAACATGGCATCGAGCTTTTTTTGAATCAAAATAGTGTTGTTCTCAATATTCTCTTCTGAATTTTTTTTTCTTTCTTCTGTTTCCTTGGTGTGCAGCCACCTAATGCTGTATATTATGGACTATTAGATCAGATATTCATGTGAACTGATCTTCTCTACCTATTACCTTACTCTTACACGTTCCAAAACTTGAATACCTTAGTTACCTCTTTTTTTTCTCCTATTCTGTCCTAAGGTTGCAGAATTTTTTTTGTGTTCTTTCTACTTCAAGTTTTGGAAAACGGATTTGAGTGATATCTACCTCAGTTTAATGTCTTTACTTACACGTGACTCAATCATGAGTACGGCTGAATCAAAAGGATCTTAGGGAGATCATGTAAATGTTCAAATTACATCTATCAAGCTCAAAGGTAGTTCTAATTACTTGTTGTGGTCACAAGCGGTTCGGGTGTACATACTTGCAAAAGGTAAGCTTAAGTTCATTGAGGATGAACCTCCTGCTGAGACTAACAAATCTTATTTTAGTTGGATCCAAGATGATGCAATCATCAAAATTTGGATGTGGAATAGTATGGAACCTAATATTGCAGCGAATGTTATGTTCCATAAGACTGCAAAGGGAATATGGGATGATTTGCAAGAGACTTATTCCCAAGCTAAAAAATATGACTCGGATTTTTAGTATTTATGAAAAGCTATTTCAATTTCAGCAAGCTGACAAGTCTCTGCAGGATAATTACAACTCCTTTAAAGGCATGATAGAGGAGTTGAATGTCTTTCAACCTCTCACCACTGATATAGAGAAGCTTAAGGCCCAACGGAATGAATTTTTTGTGTCTAAGTTTCTTGCAGGATTGAACCCTGAATTGAAATCTGTCAAAGGACATCTTCTTGCTGGTGAGCATGTCCCTAATCTTAGTGAAGCATATTCTAGACTTCAACGTATTGCCTTGCCTGAAGGGAGTTCTCCAAAAAACAGTTCTAAAGGAAAAAATTCAGCCTTCACTACCTCTTATGGAAGGGGATGTGGTCGTGGTTCAGGGGGAGTTAGTAGGTCTTCTGGAGGTCATGGTGTTCAACTGTCTGATAAGACATCTCGACTTTGTACTCATTGCGGTAAAACAGGGCACTTAGTGGAAGCTTGTTGGGCCAAGCATGGAAAACCAGAGTGGGCCAAGCACCTTGCCAATCATGCCGTTTCTGATGGTGGTACTGATACTGTAGCAAACAACGATAGTGGTTCTGGATCTTCTTCAGGGGACTTGTCTAAGACTCTAAGAGATGATGTAAGCCAAATCATTCGCCGATTGCAAAATATTGAAACTGGCGCTTCCACATCCACTAGTACTTCTGCTGCCACACTTTCTCATGCAGGTAACACAGCACTTCTCACTTCTACTCTCACCCCTTGGATCATCGATTCAAGGGCCTTCTTCCCATATGACTGGTAAGTCATCACTTTTTAGCTCTTTTTCTAAATCTACCACTAAAAATTCTGTTGTCATAGCTAATGGGACTTCCACACCTATTCTAGGCTTTGGAAGTGTTTCTACTACACCTTCTCTTACTTTATCATCCGTACTTCATGTTGCTAACTTTCCTTTTAACTTATTATTTATTAGTCACTTAACTAAAGCACTAAACTGCTCTGTGACTTTTACTCCCACTTATTGTGTTTTCTAGGACCTTCACACGAGGAAGACGAATGGTGGAGGGTGTGAAAGGAACGGACTCTACTATCTGGACTATGCTACCCTATTGCGGCTCTTTCTAATGATTGTGTAGATGCTCTCCAGTGGCACTGTCGTTTAGGCCATTTGTCTTTACCTAGATTAAAAATTTTTATTTCCTTCTTTTAAATCAGTGTCTAGATTAAATTGTGAAGTGTGTGAGTTAGGGAAGCATCATCGTGCCACCTATCCTCCACGCTTTATCTCTCGTAGTGAGTCCTTATTTTCTCTTGTTCATTCCGATATTTGGGGCCCTTGTAGAATTAGTAATAGGCATGGTTTTCGATATTTTGTTACTTTTGTGGACGATTTCTCCCGTCTTACATGGTTGTATCTTTTAAAGGATCGGACAAAGTTCTTAACTACATTTAAAGTTTTATTCATGAAATTCGGACTCAATTTTCTCTTCCTATAAAAATTTTTCGGTCTAATAATGCTTTAGAATATGTGCAACATGATATATCTAACTTGTGTGATTCTCTTGGAATGATTCATCAAACCAGTTGTTCATTCACTCCCCAACAAAATGGAGTGGCTGAACGCAAAAATCATCACCTCTTGGAGGTTGCACGTGCTATTTTGATTCAGATGAATGTTCCAAAGATTTACTGGTGTGATGCAATTTTGACTGCTGGTCATTTAATTAACCGCCATGCCTATGCCTTTGCTTTTTGAAAAATCTCCTTTTTCAATTGTTTTTCCCAATAGAGAACCGTTTTCAGTTCCACCCAAAATTTTTGGTTGTGTGTGTTTTGTTCACATACCACATCCTTTGGATAAACTTTCCCCCGTTCTATTAAGTGTATTTTTCTTGGGTACTCACGCACTCAAAAAGGTTTTCGCTGTTATGATCCGGTTCTTCGCAAACAATTTACAAGTGCGGATGTGACCTTTTTTGAAGACACTCCTTATTATCTAAGTCAATCTGTGTCTGTTGAAAACTGTGTTTTGGATGATACTCCTATTCCCTCTTTAGTTCCTTCCACTAGCAATGTTCCTCTACAGGTTTATCAGTGAAGACATAAGTTGCCAGAACATATTGTGGATAGTAGAGTTCCTCCTACAAATATTAGCGGCTCTCCTTTAGTGGAGCATGAAGCTGGCCCTACGGATGTTCCTTCTTCATCCTCTCCACCGGCGGATTCTCTAGTGGAGATCCCACTCTGCCTTCAAATGACTTACCAATTGCTTTAAGGAAAGGTACTCGTACTTGCACTTTACACTCTAACATTGTTTATCCTGTTTCCAATTTTGTTTCTACCTCTCATCTCCCTCCTCACTTTCGTTGCCTTGCTTTGTATATGTCTGCCGTTCATATTCCAACCCATCATACCGAAGCTCTTAAAATTCCTGGCTGGAAAGCCGTTATGGATGTGGAAATGGATGCTTTACATTTTAGTCATACATGGTCTTTAGTCAACTTACCTCCTGGGAAAGATGTGGTCCGCTGTTGGTGGGTGTATACTATTAAGTACCATTCTTATGGTACGGTTGAAAGGCTTAAGGCCCGCTTGGTGGCTAAGGGCTATACACAAACATATGGTGTAGATTATTTTGAGACTTTTTCTCCTGTGGCAAGACTTAATTATGTCCGTGTCTTGATATCTTTGGTTGTGAATTATGATTGGACTCTTTTTCAGCTTGACATAAAAAATGCATTCTTATATGGTGATCTTCATGAAGAAGTTTACATGGAGCAACCTCCAGGGTATGTTGCTCATGGGGAGGACAGATTTCGTGTTTGCAAGCTTCATAAAGCGATTTATGGATTCAAACAGTCTCCACGGGCTTGGTTTGAGAAATTTAGCAAGACTGTGGAGTCTTTTGGTTTTGTACAGTGTTATTCCGATTACTCTATGTTTGTTAGACGGCAAGGTGATTGTGTTGTCATTATGGCAGTTTATGTTGATGATATTTTCCTTTCAGGCAATGATGTTGATGCAATCCATACAGTTAAGGCACACTTACAAAAATCTTTCCAAACCAAAGATTTAGGTGATCTACAATATTTCTTGGGGATTGAAGTGATTCGCAATAAAAAAGGAGTAAGTTTGTCACAAAGAAAGTATGTGTTAGATCTTTTGATTGAGACTGGCATGCTTGCTTCTAAACCTAGCGACATTCTCATGGATCCTTAGTTGAAGTTAGGACGTGATGATGGTGACTTGTTAGATGATGTCCATCGTTACAGGAGTCTTATTGGGAAACTTATTTATCTTACTGTTACTCGTCCTGATATTTCTTATTCTGTTGGTGTGTTGAGTTAGTTTATGTAGTCTCCTAGGAAGGCTCATTGGGATGCAGCGATGAGAGTGCTTCGGTACCTTAAGAATGCGCCCGGAAAAGGGCTCATCTATCGATCAAATCGGAGTATGGACTTGGTTGCCTTTTCTAATGCAGATTGGGCTGGATCCGTCATTGATCGCCGGTCAACCACAGGTTATTGTACTTTTCTTGGTGGAAATCTTGTGACTTGGAAGAGTAAGAAACAGTCCACCATTGCTCGATCTAGTGCTGAAGCTGAGTATAGGGCTATGGCCCACACCGCTGCTAAATTGATGTGGCTTCGTTCATTGTTAGAGGAAATAGGATTTCCAGTTTCTAACCCTATGAAAATATTTTGTGATAATCAGGCAGCCACTTACATTGCTAGTAATCCAGTGTTCCATGAGAGAACGAAGCATATAGAGGTAGATTGTCACTTTGTGCGTGATGTAGTGAAGAAGAAGCTTATAGCAACTCCTTTTGTGAGCTCTACTGACCAACTAGCTGATTTGTTCACCAAAGCTTTGTTCAGACCAAGTTTTCAGTCCATCTGTTGCAAGCTGGGCATGGGAGATTTGTATGCTCCAGCTTAAGGGAGAGTGTTGAAGTATACATAAATTTGTGATTTTACTGTTCACGTTACTGTTCACGTGAACAGTATTATGCTATTGTTTTAATTATATTTTCTATTTCTAATGTGGGAATCTTGCTACATAAGTTTTGGGAGTTTTTAGAAAGCATAGTTTCTATTTTGGTGGTAGTTTATATTTTCAGAACTTTCTATTTTAGGAGTCAGGAAGTTACTAAAGTTGTAATATTTTGTTTCCTTCTTCTAGAGGACAATTACTTGTCTCTCAAGTTGTATTAGATTCATTATAAGCTATAAATAAAAGTGTTCTGTGATTCTAGACTCTTTAGCTAAGAATCACAGGTCTTTTTTACTGGATTCTTCATCTCTCTTCTCTTCTTCTTCTCTCTTTTCTCTGTTCAAGTTCAACTGCTAACTTTAAACAATCAGAATAGCAGTTGAACTTGAACAGAGAAAAGAGAGAAGAAGAAGAGAAGAGAGATGAAGAACCAGTAAAAAGACCCTGTGATTCTTAGCTAAATAGTCTAGAATCATAGAGCACTTTTATTTATAGCTTCTAATGAATCTAATACAACTTGAGAGACAAGTAATTGTCCTCTAGAAGAAAAATAAGAATAACAATCGATTGAAATAAAAATACAAAACTATGCACATTCTTCCTATCGCATGACATAGGGGTGAATCCACTGAAGAGCTAGTTCAATATTGGTCTCTACCAATGGTACTAAAGACATAAATTTCTTCAAATTGGGGATGACAGTAATACTGTTCCAACTACAATAACCATGCTTGGGGAACCAGTTATCAGCTGAATGATTATCTTATCTGAAACCCTACAGATAGGGGATGCATCCCAATCGTTTGTCGTATATTACCTTTGCAGGCTGTGCTGCCATGATACAATTGAGAAATGGTTTGAGTTTCTCTCAAACCCAATACTGGGCACAACAAATTGCCAAAATGTCAAAGAATGTTAGTCCCTTTTCTTTTAGAGATAAAACATGCTTTGAGTTAGCACTCATATTCGTAGACAAGGCCTAATCATGTGACAACTAGCACTTGGCTGCTGTCCTCTCAGGGATGCCAAAGACATAGGGCAATGATAGCACTTTATAACATGCACAAACTGAAACATAGAATGGGAGTACATGACGGAAAACAAACTAAGTAGACCCACCACCAAAGCCTTCTTTTAAGGGTCAATTACTTTCAAGATCACTGCTAATAATGTCTAGCCTCCTTCTTGGAAGAAAAGTATTGTCTCTGCTAGTAATGATCCAGCTTAGAATATAGTCACTAAAAACTAATTGATACAACAACAACAACAACAACAATAAGCCTTGTCCCAACTAAATGGGGTCGGCCTGGTTCTGCCCTCCAATCGTTCATTCGAGGCCTGCGATCAGGCCAGCTTACTATCCTTTCCACCACTTCTCCTAGGTTTCTTGGTCTCCCCTGCTCTTCGTTCCTTCTATGGTTATTCACTTCTCCGTGGGCATTTATGGTCTCCGTTGCGTGGCCGTGCCCCTCCGCTTTCTCGCTTTCCTTTGGGGCCTCCCGCCCCTCTTTGTCGTTTCTTATCTTATCCATCTTGTTTGCCCTCATCCATCTTGCTCCTCTTTCGCCCCGGTTTTCTTTGTTCTTTTCGCCCACCTCGCCCGCTCTGCTGGTCGCCGGTCCTATTTTTCCTTTGCTTTTGGTCGCCGTCCATGCCCGGCGCCCTCTCCCTTCTCCACCCTTTTTTTCTTTGGGCCTCTCTTCCAAATCCCTCTTTTACTTTGTTGCCTGGTCCTCTCACTCGGTCTTTTTCGTCGTTCCCCCTCTCATCGGCCGTCTGCTGTTCCTAAATTTCTGTCTTGATCTACTGTTTGCCTTTTGTTCCAAGCTATCTCCATGTTCTATTTGGTTTATCCCCACTGGGTCTCATCAATCACACATATCATCCGCTACACCGGGCCTCTCTTGTGTCTTTGGTTAATTCATCCATTACCGGCAATGTATGGGCTTGTTGCCCTTGTGTGCCCCTGTTTCGGTTCTTACTTTGTCCCCCCCTGTTCTCACTGTCCCGCCATCATCTTCCTTCACTATTCTATATTTTACTTGCCCTTCTTTTCTCTGTCTTGCCTTCGCTCTAGGGCTCTTCTAGCTTTTTCTAGGTCATTACCATATGAGATCTTTCCTACTTCTCTTCCTTTCCATGTCTCCTAATTAGTTGCCTCCGTTGTGTCTCCTAACTAATTGATGAAACCAAATAAATAACTCAGCAACCAAGATCAGAACCATGTAAACATTAGATAAATAAATCAAGAAATACATAAAACCCCATCACTGCCAAATACTAACTTGGTAATGAAAACGAGAAAGCAAAGTGAGAACTTTGTGGTGAAGATAGAGAAAAAGATCAGAGCAGGGATACAGGACAATGATGAAAACCTAATCCTGTTTTAAAGGACCCAGAGAATAAGATTATAATGTAAGTTAGAATGGATCTTGGCCAGCTTGCACAAAACCTTTGGGTAACCAACTTAAGTATGAATAAACCTTAGATGGTGGAATTGCATAAGGCCCTCTATAGCTAAACCAAGGTACTTAGGCTAAGAAGCACCATGTTGCTTATCACACAAGACAAAACATTAGACTGTAATCCGATAACATTAATAATAGGATCCATATGCAGCAAGAACATTCATGAAAGATTTCACCTCCAAATAAATGTTGGCACATCTAAGATTTCAAATCTATTTACAGATTCAGGAATTACCAGGCTTAGAGTTAGACATAAGTGATTCGCAATGATTGATCGTTACCTGAATGCATAACAGAGGCTTCTGCACATTTTTTATGGTGTCTGAACTGCTGGAATTGGAATAGTAGTCATCCACTGACTTGAAACCAAATGAGACTGCAAAAAGCTAAAAAGGTAACATTAACTATAGGCATCCCATTAGACACATATTTACTTCTCCATGTCATGCATACGTACTTCGTGTTAATCCTTCATCAAACTCCCTAATAGATTTAGCACCAACAGCTAATGGAATGTTATAGTCACCTCCAATATCTTCAAAAAGGAGAGCATGTCTGCACAAAGATTGATCCACATATTAAATTTACAAATGTTTGGGGTAGATGATAGGAGATAATGAAGCTATGAGGAATTAATGAATTATATCATCAAGTATTACTTCTTGAAAATTTTGCGAAGAGCTCTAGAAAGAGCTTTATCATAAATAATATTGAAGCCTTTGCAGAAATCCTCATCAGCAATGACCAAATTGAATGGATTACATAAGGAGACTGCCCCAGAGAGTGGGCAGCTATCGGATTCCTGCGAGAAGAGAAAACAATATTTACAACCATAAGGAGCTATAGTTGGTCTGTCAAAGAATATGCTACAAATGGAACAATTGAAGTCAAGGGAACTCTTGTTGATCAAACATAACAATTAAAATTGAGGTCCAACCTAATAAATATTTCCCTATAAAAATAACACTTTAACAGACCCCAGTCCCAGCTAAATGTAGTTCAACAAGAATTTGCATTTTATTTAAAAATAACCAAACATTTGCACAAGAAAATGAATAGCCAAGAGATGACAGGGGGTAGAGGGAGACAACTGAGAAATTCACCTTAACTCTATAGTCACAACAAAATATGAACATATAAAAAGGTGGGTGCCTAGACAAAGACATAAGTTGAAGGAGATCTTACCTGACCCAACAAAGACTGAACCTTTGAAGATCAAGTAAATATGACTTTTAGCGTCCATAACCAGAATTTCTGAAGGAGATTCAGAACATACATTGCACCTATCCCAATTTGCCACTCCAAATGAAGACGCTATTGAGGTACTTGATGACAAGTATACCATGATGAGAGGTGGCAAGGATTATTATTCTTTCCTTGTCAAGTGGAAAGGCAAGCCCGTCAAGTACATCATTTGGATACATGCAGATGATTTTAAGCACCTTGACCTAGAGCTTTATGACTTTATGACCTTTCCATGTCTTTTATCCATTCCTTGGAGATGAATGATTCCAAAGGGGAGGGCTGTTAATGCAGAACCAAGTTGTTTGGCAAGAAATATTAGAAAAGAATAAAGAAAACAGGGCTGGTTCACTTCTGAACCAACCCCTTGGGTCATAGGGCCAACTAGTTGCACACACGGATTCTAGAAGAGCCAAAACAGTGAACAGCGTTTTGGCTCTTCTAGAATCCCATGCGTGCAACTACTTGGCCCTATGGCCCAAGGTGTTGGTTTAAAAGTGAACCAGCCCTGTTCTTTTTAATTCTTCGTCTTCTCATATATTTCTTGCCAAACAGCTTGGCATCCACACCATTGTTGTTTTTTGGGTGAATAATATATTAAATAACTGAAAGAGAACATGAGAACATATACAAGTGGGGAAAAGAGGGGGGGGGGAGAGAACAGTCAATTGGAAGACTGAAGAGGGAGAGAGAGGCTCCAAGAACTAACAATCAGCCTATTTCTTGGAGAATCAGCAATAGGGGGTGGGGAAGAGAGCGAAGTCTCGTCGAAACATCAAAATAGATGGCATTCCAAATCAAATCACGGGATCGGGATTTGGAAGTCCATCTTCTCAGATTACGTTCCCACCAAAGATGGTGGATAGTGGCTGCAAAAACAAGCTTACCCACATGGTCACAGATAGTGGCACCTGCAAAGTTTCTCAAGATCCATTTCCATTCTCGATCAAAGCCAAAAGGGTGTCGCGATCTAGGCCAAATAGTGGCAAGGGCTAGGATCCAAACAGAGTAGGAAAGCAGGCAACCAAAGAAGAGATGGTCCAGGTCCTCTGAACAGTTCCAGCAAGTGGCACAGTTGGGGTAATAGGAATGTGGCGGCTAATGAGAAAAGTTTGGGTAGGAAGAGCAAGGTTAAGGGCTCTCCAAAGGGTGAGGGAGTGGCGAGGGATGTGGCCTTTAAACCAAACAAGTTTACACCATGGGACCGGGGGTGAGGGGGTTCTGAGAAGGTTCCAGGCTGAGGCAATGGTGAATGGGTTAGAGGGGGATTGAAGCCAAGTGATACGGTCCTCAGAGAGGGAAAGGAGGGGGGGAGGGAGGTCCAAACCTGTGTGAGACAGGGGTGAGGGATGGTAGTCCAAGACCCAGAGGAAATGAAAGTGGAGAGGGGGGTGGATTTAGGGATACGAGAGTCATACACAATTCTGGGACCAAGAAGAGTGAACAAGATACCCATCGGATGCCAAGGATAAAGCCAGAAAGAGGTTGAGAGACCAGTAGAAATCTGGATAGAAATTGCAGAGATAGCGCGGTCCCGGAGAAGCAGGAGCTTCCTCCAGATCCAGGAGGGGTTAGCAGGGAGGGAGACAGTCCAAAGGGAGTCATTCTTAAGGAGGTATGAATAGACCCAAGAGACCCAAATGGAATCATGTTTAGAGGCAATTTTCCAGATGAGTTTCATAAGGCACGCCATATTCATGTCAGAAATACGACGAATACCCAGACCTCCTTCAGAATAGGGCAGGCAAATAGCTTTCCAAGGTATGGGATGGAGGAAGCAGGAGATCTCTTGGCCTTTCCAGAGGAAAGCGCAGAAGATAGATTCCAGAGAGCGGATAGTGGATTTGGGAAAGGAAAAGATACCACACCAATAAAGATAGGAGGACTGAAGGACAGAGCGGATGAGCACCACTCTCCTAGCAAAAGAAAGAAGCTTACTCTTCCAGAGTTGGAGCTTTTTCCGAATATGGTCAAGCATGGGGGAGCAGTGATGGCGAGTTAGCCTACTAGGGATGAGGGGGAGGCCAAGATAGGTGACAGGGAAGGAGCCAAGGGAAAACCCCGTAAGTAGGAGAGAGGCACAGGTAGAGTCCGAGATACCAGAGAGAAAGATAGTAGACTTCTCAAAATTGACTCTGAGACCGGAGAGAGATTCAAAGAGAGAGAGAGAGAGAGTGGACAAGATAGATGAGATAAAGGAATGGTCAGCCTTAGAGAAAATCATGAGATCATCCACGAAGGCCAAGTGGGTGAGTTTCAAGGATCGACACTTAGGAATCGGAGAGATGAGCATTTGATCAGTTTTGGATTGAAGGAGGCGGGAAAGAACCTCAAGGCCTAAGGTGAAAAGATAAGGAGAGAGGGGACATCCTTGACGGATCCCGAATCGAGAAGCAAAGAAACCCGTAAGGGAGCCATTAGTGATTACAGAGAAATGGGGGGTGGAGATGCAGGTCTCAATCCAATGGATGAAGGGTGGGGGGAAACCCATAGCCAATAGAACTTCACTAATAAAGTCCCAACGGATAGAGTCAAAAGCTTTGTGGAGATCAACTTTCATGAGGGTAGCAGGAGAATGGCCAGATCTGTCAAAACCTCGAATAATCTCAGCACAGAGGAGGATATTGTCAGAAATGCTGCGGCCAGCAATGAAAGCGGATTGGTTAGGACTCACAAGAGAGGGAATGACAGACTTTAATCGATTGGCCAAGACCTTGGCAATGAATTTATAGAGGAGGTTACAGAGAGAAATTGGACGGAAGTCCGAAAGGGAGGAGGCACCCGGCTTTTTGGGGATGAGACAGAGAAACGTATTGTTAATGGATGAGAGCTGGGAAGGATTAAAGAAAAAGCTACGGATAGCATGAATGAGATCAGCTTCAATGAAGTCCCAGATGGCTAGAAAAAATCCCATACTAAAGCCATCCGAGCCAGGGGCTCTATTAGTTTTATGGGAATGGATGGCAGCACAGATTTCCTCGGGGGAGGGGATAGAGCAAAGGGAAGACAAAAGGGATGGGTCAATGAATTTGTTAAGGATGGAGGGGTTAAGGGTGGGCGATGAGGGATAGAGGAGGGGGAAAGGAGATTCGAAAAGAAAGAGAGAACTTCCTCTTTGATACTAGGAGGGTCATAAATCTAGACACCCCCACGAGAGAGAAGGCAAGGAAGGTTATTGAAATTGTGGCGAGCTTTGAGAGAGCGGTGAAAGTAAGCTGTATTAGCATCTCCCAACTCAAGCCACTTGATTCGAGATTTTTGGCGGAGAAAGCTTTCCTCATGAGAAGAAAGCGAAGAGAGGAGCAAGGAAAGAGATTTCTCTTTTTCAGCCAAAGAAAGGCTAAAGGGATTAGCCTGGAGGAGAGATTGAACTCTGGAGAGATCAGCACGACAAGAGGAGACTCTAGAAGAGATGTTACCAAAAGAAGACAAATTCCAGGAACGAAGAGCCTCTTTGGTATTACGAAGCTTACAAGCAAAAGCTACAAGAGGGAGAGAGTAGCAGTGGGTGGGCTAGAACCAAGCATTGGAGACAGTGGGAAGAAATGATGGGTTGAAGGTCCACATATCAAAGAATTTGAAGGGTTTGGGGCCAAAAGACGGATGATCAAGGAGATTAAGATGGCAAGGAGAATGATCCGAGAGGAAGGGAGGGGAGAAATGGGCATGAGAAGAGGGGAAATGGGAAAGCCAAGGGTCATTGACGAGGAACCTGTCACGCTTGGAAGCAACATGGGCATTACCAGATCTTCAATTTTGCCAAGTGAGATGGTGGCCACTCCAACGGAGATCGAAAACACCCGCATCATCAATCCAAGAATTGAAAGCATCAACAGCTAAGGGGTCAGGGGGTTACCTCCAATTCGTCCGTTCGAGAAGCGAACAATGTTGAAGTCACCCCCAATACCCCAAGGTTTATCCACCAAGGAAGAAGAGATAGAATGGAGATCAGACCAAAGGGAGACTCTATCAGAAGGATGGTTGAAGCCATAGACAATGGACAGATAGAAAGAGGGGGATGAGGTAGAGGAAATGTGGAAATGTAAGATTTGAGAGGAAGAGAAGAGGAGAGTGGGTTGGAATTTTGAAGAGTCCCATAGGACCCAAATACAACCATTAGAAGAGTGGGAGGAGTTGGAGAGGAAAGACCAAGAGGGGGCAATGGAGTTGGCAATTCGACGGGCATTGTCACTATAAACATGGGTTTCAAGTAATGCAAAAAAAGTAGCCTTAGACGAATGGATTGATTGTTTTAATTCAGCTTGCTTGTCAAGGGAATTAAGACCCCTTACATTCCATATAATGATGTCAGTCATTTAAATACACATGGGGATTGGCAGTGTTAATGTTGCATGGGGGTGGGGAGTCATCTTGCCTACTAGATATGCATGATTGAATATCCACTGAAAGAAAAGGGGACGTCTCACACAGGGAAGAACTAAGGGGGGAGGGAGATTCAAATATATCAGGATCAATGGTTGAAACGGAGCCAGGGGATGATAGTTTGGGGGTGGAGAAGGGTTCGGTAGAGAGAGGGGAAGTAGCAGCCGAAGCTTCAGCATCAGTTGGGCAATGGTTAGAACTAGAGGGGTGAGATGGGCCGGCTAAAGGGGGGGATAATGGGCCAGGGTTTGTAGGTTTAGTTGGAGGGTTTTGTTTAGAAGGTTTAGTTAGAGGGAATGGGCTAGGTGAGCTTGTTGGTTTTGGGCCAGGGTATCTTCGGGTAATGGGTTTAAAGGGGTTGGGCTTAATAAGCGGGCCAGAGCATGAATAGTTCAGAGGACCAAGAGAGGGAGGTGAGATGGGCTTTGGGCCAAACAGAGAGGGCCCAGTCGAGGTAGGTATCGTAATTCCAGATTAAAGGTGAGGCAGTGGAAGGAGAGAGGGGCTGAGAGAAGGTGAAGGTCTGGCGATAGGTTGCAGAGAGGCGCGGGTCAAAAAAGAGGAAGAACTTCTCAAAGGGGTAGGATGCAGAGGGACAGGGTTCGCGACAGATTCAAGGCTATCATGAGAAGGAAAACATACCTGGGAAATAGTCGCAGGCGCCAGTACAATCGGAGACCCAGGGTTAGCAAGCTTTAGGGGAGCAGGCGTTGGCGAATCGTCGATCAGGGGGTGATCCGACATGGCAGAGGCAGATACAGGCACAGGAGGCTCAGAAGGAACAATCTTCAGCAGCAAGGCAGTCGTACGGTGGATCTTCTTTTTATTCTTTTTCCTTTGATAAACATTTCCGGCGAGAGAAGTTGCCGGCAGCAAAGTAGCAGTGGTAGCATCAACAGTGATAAGTTCCAAACGGTCAATCAATTTGTGAGGAACAACTGATTCCAAGGGAGACATCAGTTCAACTAACGGAGGTGTCTGCAAGATAGCACAAGTCGGACGGCCATCATCAGCAGTGGTGGACAGCAGAATCTTCCGAGAAGATAGATTAGTAGCAGCGGTGTTCGTCGAAACATCAGGTAGAGGGGCAGCAGAAGACTTGGCAGGGGCAATGGCGACAAGGGCAAGAGCAGCCGAGCACAAATGGGTTTCATGGCCAAAAGTTTGACAAAGGTGGCATCGCGAAGGAACCCAGTCGTACACGATAATTTGATTGAGGTGCTTGCCAGAGTCATCAACAATAGAGATACAAGGCGGCAGGGGCTTCGAGGTAGGAACGTCAACACAGATACGAGCATAAGAGAGACACTCCATCCTGGAAGTTTTCAGGTCCGAGCGTAGAGGGCGACCCAACGCAGATCCGATACGGCTAAGGCAATCGCGACTCCAGAACTCCAGGGGAAGTCCAGGGAGATTGAGCCACAAGGGGAGAGAGTTGAAATCATCCCCGCGGAGAGGCATAGAGGGTTCCCAAGGCTTGATGAAAATTGGTGATTTCCCAACATACCATGGGGAACCCTCAATTGGCTTTGGAGTGACAAGCAACAGAAGAGAATTTGAAGAGCAAAATCCTTTATCAATAACAAAAGATTCCAGGGAGCCAAGCACGTTCCATTGTTTGGCAAGGGAGGCTTTGGTAAGGCCCAAAGGAGGGGCAAGAACCCAGAAACTGACCCAGAACAGCAAGTTTCCAGCGGAGAATCTCAGGAGAAGTAGCAGAGGATGGGCAACGAACCAGAGGGACAAGGGAGCCAGAAGGAGAAGCAGAAGAAGGAATGAAGGAGAGAATGCGGTCAGGGGTGGAGGGTTGGAAGAGGGTGTTCCAGGCAGACGGCAAGGATTGGGAAGGAGCTTGGGGAGTTGGAGATGGCGAAAGATGGTTAGCAGAGGTGAGGGGGTTCTAGTTCAGGGTGGTGGAGGGGGGCGGCAATGGAGGATCGGGGGCGGGGGATGGAGGAGAGGGATCCATCAAGGGACAGCAAAGAGAGGAGGGGAGAATGGTCGTCGGAGAAGAGACAAGGTTACTGGAGAAGGAGCAGAGGTCGTCGGAGAAGAGCTACCATTGTTTGTTAACCAAAACCAGTCCATCAAATAAAATGTAAACATAAAGGCTTTCCAATTATGTTTTCCCATGTTTTCCACTCAGCCAAAAAAAATGCAAGGCAGAACTTAACAATATAAATTGACTCCTGCCTAATACAGTGCTTCTCTCCAACCAGTGAGATCCAGCAGGAGATAAGTTTGCAGCAGGATTGCACAGTTGCGCTATGGAATAAAACAATATCTACAAAGAATTTTATAAGCAGAGAATCAGGGATTGGACTCAAGCGAAATGCTGGTTAAGGGCTCTGATTGAATGGGAGAACATGATAACCAGAAATCTGGCTACATCAAATAGTAAAGACTAATAGGATTTGAAGATTCCTACTTGAAGGAATTCTAAAATCTAGAATAGATGAAAGGTTTACAAAAAACCCAATTGGGGGTCAATTAAGTACCAAATATCAAGACTATTGGAAGTAAAACAGATTTTTGGACATTGATGAAACTGAAACCAGACAAGCAGTAGAGAAACAGGAAATCAATTTGATGTTTAATTTTGAAGCTGTAAGAAGGTTCAGAACAAAAAGAAATTGGCAAGTATGCAAGCAGAACTGAAATCCATAAGATTTAAGTTGGGGTACGAATTAAAGTAAATTCAGAAGGATGTAATTTTTATGCCACGAATAGTCACTGCTAAACAATGATAAGAAAAGACAAGAGAATTGCAGAAAATGACTTTGAGATCAATCGAAAAATAAGAGAAAAATCAAGTCCGAAATACCAGTCCATATATCGAAGGAAGGAAGAAGAAAATAAAACTACAAAAATTTTAAGAAAATTTTGTTGGGCTTGTGAGAGTAATTGGGCCAAAAGAAAATCCTCCCAGACCTGATTGTCCTGCTTATACACTCTAATTGCATCACTATCCTACCTTCCCCACACCTCCCAAGCCAAAAACAGCATTAAGTCTCCTAAAAAACGAAAAGCGTCAATTGTACATATTCTTCATGCAGCATCAAATATACCCAGCTGCTGCCACGACAAAACATGACTAAAATAGAGCACTAACCTACTTGATACATAAACATAAAAGAAAGGGATGTAGCATAAGAGCAAATCCAGATCATTATTCTAAAAGCACAATACAGGATGACAGAAACAATAAACATAAGAGAATCAAGGAAAAGAAATCCAGAGAGGAAATAAATGATTATGAACAGAAATGATACTTTTCACAAAGCAAGCATCAATGATTGCCCTAAGCAGAACCACACAGTACCTTGCCCGAGAACTCGAACAATACAATTAGATGCTTCTTGAATAGATTTTATGGTAGCACCCTGCCTCCCAATTAGACTACCAGCTTGCGTAGCAGCCACTAGCAGCCTTGTTGATGCGGTAGCACCAGCACCTGGCGGAGCATGAGCAACATCACCATCCAAACCATCAATGGTGCATCTATGAACCCTCAGTAGGCCATCCATTGCAGGAGGAATAGAAGCATCAGGCTCTTCTTTTGCTGAAATCAACACCTTTTGAAATAGCAACAAGTTGTGAACAATCAATACCCAATTTTAAGGATTATGTAACGACATTATCTAAAATCTAATTTCTTCGGAGGATTGTAATACAACACATCAGTGCAAAATTTTCCTCTATGTATTTCACTTTGTAGTACCACAAGTAAGTGCAAAAACCTTGTCAGATGCATTCCAGATTGACTGATCAACCTAAACCTAAGTAGTTAGGTATTCATGATCCTGACTGGTATTATACATAATTGTAGATCTAAACCAGTTCAATTTCCAGGTGCTTTTTATGTATAATGTTCTTAACATTATTTTAAAACTAAGCATCTGAAATTCTTTATAAATAAATCATTTTTTCAGTATAATATACTACACATTTTGTTATCAAAATCATGTTGTTAGTGAATAATGAACTCTTTGGGTTGACGAATAGTTTGACTGCCTCAAGAATCAAGATCATGACCAGCTGAAATTGGCATCTACTAACCAGACCACACACTCTGATATTATTAATGGGTTAAGATGTAGGAGGTTAATCCCCCCCCCCACCCCCAAAAAAAAAAAAAAATCTGAACTCGGCATGTATATTGTGTCAACATGGCAACCAAACATTTTGAGGCGGTTTTGCATCTAGGTGTGATCACCACACCAAGGAAACAACAGGTAGCTTTTATTTCTCCACAAATTTTGCACATCCACATGGGAACGCATATTATAAGGACGAGAGAGAGAGAGAGAGAGAGAGAGAGAGAAAGAGTAATAAAGCTCATACAAATAATTGGTTATTTTGCACACTATGATTGATACCTTTAGAGAGTAATAAAGAAGCTCATACATATAATTGGTTTTTTTGCACACTATGATTGACACCTTTACCTAGTTCTTGCTCACCAAAATCACTTTGTTATCATGCCCACCATATTTTGGTAACAACAGGAATCCAAGCTTTTGGCACATCCGACCAATATCCATACCCACCAATCTGCTTTATAATACGTCTTAATAAGCAAATCCCCCCCCCCCTTCCCCACAAAAGAAAAAAAGAGAAGAAGAAGAAAAATACTTGAGTCCTCCACCAATTCAACTAGAATCAAGACATAACTGTTCAAATTTTCCTGAAGTCACCGGGTTTCAGAACCTTGGCTGCCCAGCAAAATAGGGACTGGGAGCCTTGACAGTCTAGACAACAATTACTATCAACATAGATGAAAAGCTGCTTCCATAACAGTGGTGGCATCTTCTATCTTTAATTTTTTTTGGTTTTGCTAATGTAACTGTACCCTCATGGCCTCATCACATCTCTAATTCTTTAACCATGCAAATGGGTGACTACATTAGCTAACAATAATGTATAACCTTCTTATGATGATTTGTTATTATGTGAAAATTCATTGATTTATAATGAAACCACGCCTTAATGAAATTTTGGGCCAAAAAAAGAAGGGGTAAAACAAACCAAGCCTACTTTCTGGAAAGAATGAATAATATGACAATTTAAATTCCTTCAGTACTTTTCATGCTCCTCTGATCCAAATCCAATGCTTAATGAGTTAAACCATGTTGATAGTCCAGGTAAAATGCAAATGAAATAGATAAAAAGCCCTGGAAAGCATTATCAGCTTATCACCTCACATATAAACTAGATATAATACCTAGTTTCGGTTGGAATGACAAACCCAAACCCCTAGCTTGCCTTCCAATTAAAGAGGATGCTTAGAAAAGAAAATCATCAGAATGTTTCTGTTAAGATATTGGTCATTCATCATAGGTTATCATGTGTGTACCGCAACTGAAGCCTTTCCTATAGCCCCAGCAACTCTTCCTCTCTCCCTTTCTGGACCTGGGGGATTTATATGCTCCAACTTGAGGGGAAGTACTAAGATATTGGCCCAACAAGGCATCAAGTGCACCTTATTTACCCTTTCCTATAGCCCCAGTTTTATTGAGCATGCGAAGTTCTTTCCAATGTGAGAATCCTTGGGAGTTAAGTGAAGCTGTTCTGTATCTAGATTGTTTCCTTGGATGTATCTTATGCTGTGTGTAGTATTCCAGCATATTGTTAATGCTTTTTTATTTATTTAGTGAATACACATTGTTAATGTTTTTTTTATTTGGTGGATGCATATTGTTGGTGCAGACCTCAGGAATATGCTGCTGCTATGGTGGCTTGGACAGAAGGAAAACTTGACAAATAGGAAGAACAGAACTCCACAAGGAAAAGGGGGAAGAATTCATAATCTTGTTCGATTACACTAAATTTTCCTCAGTTCATTCTAATCTTAACTGGGTGTTACAAGCATGTACTTAAAACAAAACACAAATTCTAGTTGAAATATGAAACTAAAAGCAAAGTTCAAACCAAAATGTCACTCCGATGTAGGAAAGCTGAAACAATTAAAAGACTAAAATGCAGAGCTCTTGGTTCAGATGTTCTTACAAGGTATCTCTGAATGCTTATCAGATCTACTTTTCAGCACTTGTAATGCTCAATGCTGATCCCTGCAATCTGGACCAGTGGTTCTTCTAATATGGAGTCACTTTGGTGACTGATTTGTTGCCTTAGGTTGGCGGGCAGAACCTGCACAGATTCATCTCAGTTATTGTGATGAAAGGCACCATATTCGGATTAATGCCCTGTTTAATGTGATACTTCTTTTTTATTTTCTTAGCATTTTATAGTAAGACATGCATTTAGAATTTTATCATGGGATTTACCATTGATGATATTCCATCCTCTCTGAAAACTAATATACATTTTTAGATTAGAAGTAGGAGATCTTTCAATCTTTTATCACTATCAGATTGCTAGTTAGGTTTCCTCAGTATACAGAAATTGTTTCAGAGGCATTCTAAGATGTCTGCCGTTAGCGGGTGGAAGGTAAGGACTTTACAGGAATGGATTTGTCATGTCCCAAGCAGGGGAGTTAAATAGGTATCCATCATGTGACCAAGTGTCTATTATATCAATTAACAAAACATCTGCATGCAACTAAAAGCATGTTCAACCAAAAGAGCACCAAACTAGATTTACTGGTTAATTAGTAAAACATGCAACCTGAAAATAAAAACACCTTCATAATGCAGTCCTACACATGCAAGAATCTCATATAAAATTTTCAGTTAGCTTGGAAGCTAATGACTAACACCAGATAAATAATGTATGACTTCACCACAAAATATAACTGGGCTACCGCACGAGAATCTGAAATGCATCGATTGGATCTTCATGTTAAAATTTCAGTAATATTAGATTGTCTTCTAAGAAGAACTTACAGCCCTTTCTGAAGTGCCTGGAGGACCATCAAGAATTTTTATACGAGCTCTCGTCTTCTCACACATTCTTTTGATAAACTCCCCTTTACGGCCAATGATGCCACCAACTTTTGGTGAAGGAACCAATAAATGGAATACACTCTCCCCTGGCCATCCGGGCCACCTCTTTTCGCCACCAGAAACTCCCAAATCATCATGCCCTCGTTTTGGTTGAGGGAGTGAATTCCCAGGAGGCACAGTCATCTCAGGTTCATCAAAACTCTCCCCTGTTGCAGCTATGTGTTGCACTGGACCATCCAAAGTTGGAGACCAGTAAATAAACTAATTCAACAACAAAGATAAAACTTGAGAAAGATACACAGATGAACCCCAAATCTCACCAATCGAAGGCAAAATCAAGATTAAAATTAATGAAACAAACCTTTGAGAGACCTGCAAGCTAAGAGGGCTGGAGAGATAGCACGAGCGAGAGAGACCTGCGAGCGTGAGCGACCAAAGGCAGCAAGAGACAACGTGAGCGAGAGACAGAGAGAGCTGGCGATAGCATGAACTTGAGGGAGAAAGCGAGAGAGCTGGAGGCAGCAAACCAGAGGGAGAGAGCTGGAGGCAGCGAACCAGAGCGAGAGAGCTGAAGGCAAAGGAGCGTGAGTGAGAGACACAAAGAGAGAGAGAGAGAGAGAGCGATCGGAAAATGTAAGCGGGAGAATGAAAAGATTGGGCGAGGTATTCTATTGGATATTCGGCGACGCTTCTAAACTAATCGTCGCCGAAAATATTGTATTTGGCGACGCTTCCCAAAGAACCGTCGCCGAAAATGTTATTCGACGACAATTTCCTATAAAGAGTGGCCGAAAATAGAGTATTTGGCGATGGTCCACAATAAAGCGTCGCCGAAAATATTGTATTTGGCGACGCTTCCCAGAGAACCGTCGCCGAAAATGTTATTCGACGACAGTTGACGGTTCAATAAAGAGTGGCCGAAAATATACTATTTGGCAACAATTAACAACAAACGTCGCCGAAAATATTATATATGGCGACAGTTGCCAACAAACCATCGCCGAAAATATTATAATATCCTATTTACGAATTGTTATATAATAACACTTTACATTCGGCGACGGTTTACACATTATTTGGAGACAGTGTTTTCTAAACCGTTGGGGAAAATGCTATATGATGACGGTTATAAACTTGGGCGTTGCGAAAAATAGATTTTTTTTAATAATAGTATATTTGGTGACAGTTTTTTGTGAATTGTCGCTGAAAATACATATTTTCCGATCTAATTACAATCGTCGGTGAATATAAAATTATATTCGGCAACGATTATGAAAAAACCATTGGCAAAAATTTTCATATGGCGACGCTTGAAAAAAGAAGCGTCGCCAAAAATGTGTTTCTTTGTAGTGATAATAGTCTACACCATCATATCTACAAGGGGATATGGCAACCACAAAGACCTCTAGAGATGTATGAATTAGAAACATATGATGGCATCTAAGACCTCTAAGTGTTCTACGAATGGTTGTAGGATCTAAACAAGTATTTTGAGAGACATCATTATTCAGTGAATGATAAGATGAGGTTTGCATAGAGATACTTGAGGAGATACGCTTGTGAATGGTGGAGCTACAAAAAGGGGCAAATGTGGTATTCAGACGCTGAACCAGACACCTCGGAAGAGATGTTAGAGGTGTTGAGCCAATTATTCTTCCCACAAGAACACCCAGTCAAGCAACACCAACAACGATATTCCCAAAGTTCACTAAACTTGATAGAAGAGATCATAAGGTCTAGTAAAGAAGAGTACGTGACAAGGATAACCATATCAGCCACATCAGGTCCTATTGCACTCACAATTTTGATCAAGAGGTATACATCCAACAAAAGACTGTCCATGAGAGGTATCCACCACCCACCAATTCTCCTTCAAAATTCTCTCCACCTCCTAGGACAGAGTACAACAGGGGATCCTACAGCAATAAGGATTACTTAGCCAGTGAGTGTCCCCAAAGTAGGGGAGATACAGTCTCCCAATCCCATGAACCAGCTCTTGAAGAAGTTATCCCTTGCCCACCTCTAGAAGCGGCCCTCAATGATGAAGATGAAGCCTAGAACAAACCACCAATTCTTGAAAAGGAGTACCTAGCCTATGATGCCAAGGTCCTAGAAACCAAAGAAGTAGTCAAGGCCCCCACTCCATCAGAGGTGACAGACATCAGGACCATACCAGCACCACTCCCAAGCAGAACTGGACCTCCTTTGAGTCTCCAATTTCTTGGTGAAGATACTACACCCATTCTCACGGCTATAACTACAGTAATGATAAAGGAGTCAACAGAGAAAGGCTCCAAAGGCATGGCTGTTCACTCCATCCTTCCTCCTAAGGCTCCTAACACTCATGGCACTTAGGATTGAAGATTATATTGCACCAGTCAATTTCACCAAGGTTCTGTCAAGGAAAGGTGTAAGCAGCAATAAACCTACAACTTCCTCCCCACTGCAAGATGAGAGGATGAGTCCACATACAAGCCCTCCAGAGGGTTGACCCTGAAGCACATGACAAGCATATTCATCAGGAGATAAATGACTTCAAGAAGGGGAGAACTGATGTAACCTGGCCCCACACAGCCCAAGAAGAGCCAAAAGAGGGCCCAAGCCAATTCAAAAGTAGGAGCCAAACCAGGGGGCCCAAGCCAATTCAAAAGTAGGAGCCAAACCAGGGGGCCCAAACCAGTGCACGGGCAAATTGGTCATCTTCCACCCCTAGTTCGAGTCTTACTTAGTTGGATCCAGCTAAAATTTTGGAGTTCAATTCTTTTTCTTTTCTTTTCTTATTCTTTTCTTTTTTCTTGTCTTTTTTTTAATTTTACTTGGAGTCCTAGTTTGGCAAGTTGGTTGGTTGTTTGTTTGTTAGTTGTCAGTATGATAAAGTTGTTAGTTGGTTAGGATAGGGTTCCTTATCTTAAAGTGGTTTTTTGAAATTAGTAGTTGAATCCTTATTTAGAAAGTAATTGTTTTAGTTGGATCCCTATTAGTTAGCGAGTTCTTAGTGAAGTTAATTCCTTAGTGACGTTAATTTGGGATTTGAGGCTATAAATAGCCTAGTCACTAGGTGTAATGGACACTGTTGATTAATGAAAAAAGATTGATTTGATGAATAGAGTTATGATTTGAAGAATGGACTTGAGTGAAGTCGTTGGATGTCGAGATGGGTGACCTGCAGCTGGATTTGCGATAATTTCTGCAACTTTCGCTTTCTTATTCTGCTCCTTCAAGCATTCAAGCACAGTCCAGCAAGCTGTTACAGTTTACAAGTACATAAGTGTTTCCAACTCTTTCCCTACCTCCCTAAGCCATCGCACCATACCCCCGCCCCTTCACTCGCCTGTGCAACCTCCCCTAGACCTCTGTCCCTGCTGACATAACACTCCAGCAGCAACCCCACCGCCCGCAAGCCCTTCCCCTTGCTGTTTCAGACCTGTAGGAACCCCTTCCACCCCATTCAGCTCTCAGTTTTGCCAGTAAATAAGGAACCAGAACAGAACTCAGAAGTTTTTGCACTTAGTTGAAAGGCCCCAGATTCTGAAACCTTAAAATTCTCCTACCATTCAGGCCCTAATTAGTGCTGGTTCCTATGATCCTATCTAAGAATATCCTGAAAATCTAACCCAGACCCTGGGTTACATCAGGTAGCTTCCCACCTAAAGCCTTCCCCCAAATCTAACCCTTATTCTTGGGTTTCATTCCACCTAATTCTTCGGTGGAAACAGAAACCTTGCCCTACTCCTACTGAAATGCCCCCCCCCCCCTCTTCCAACCAAAAAGAAAATCTACTTCAGTAATTCACTTTGGGCTTTAGAAATGTGCAGGAACTGTTAATAGGGAAAACCCCTTTGGTTTCCCCCACTTCCTTGCATTGATGGTCCTATTAATGGTCCATCTATTGCCAAATGCAATAAAGGTTACATGGGAAGACAGAGTGCAGAGAGTTCTACCTTTCCCTAGTGTTTTCCTTGGCAGAAACAGTCTTCAATCCTCAATCCGACCAGCCAACACCTTGGCGTTAGTTTCCTCCTCTCTTTACCTCTTCTAAGGCTCTACTCTAATCCTGACGAACTGAATAGCCTCTACTTCGTATTGGGATTACTGTTAGGGTTTTAGAACCTCATCTATCATTTTCACCTTACCATTTTACCATTGACCAGGTGGTCTGGCAGTCAATGGGGTGTCAACCCCTACATTGACTGGCTAGCCCAATTGTTAGCAAATGGGTTCCACTAGGTCTCTTGTGGGTCCCCATCCTTTCCTTTGAAAATCCTTACCATTTTCTACCCATTCCTCTATGTTTTTTCCTCCTGTATACTGTGTCTTTGAACGTCAGGCTAATCCTAGTATGAGTCTTCACAGTAAGATCCTCCCTTAGTGTCACAGATTTCTATCAGTCCCCTAGTTAGTCCATACTCTTCAAGTTGGCAGAGATGGGGGATATTACAGTAATTATTATATCCATATTCCAAGACAAACTATGACAAAATCTTATATGACTAAAGCTGTTATAATGAAAACAAGAGAGAAGTAGAGTGTTACTTCTCCACTGTGCTCTGCAAGAAGCTGGGCACAATGGTTCCACTCCACTCTGCAAGTACAGTGTATTGACCATTACTGCTGTGATTGACCACCCCAGTCCAAAAGGCTACGAATTACTCCATAAATGCAATTTTCTTGATGAAACTCACCTGAAGATGTTTGCAAAGATGTCCTTCGAGAGGAGTTCTACTATGTGTGACTGTAATAATTGGACATACAACACAGATCAATTAGTAATTAAACAAAAGAATCCAGATGTCATAAGCAGTGCAAACACCATCTATCTTGAGCCCCTTACCACCACCGGGATGGGGAGGGGGGGAAAAGAGGGAAAAGTATCCAATAATAAATCATTAAATCCTTTTCATATCAGATCATAAAATGGCATCAAGGTCCACACTGAGTTAGTTATGAAATACCATTGAATCTAGATGTGTTGTCAATATCTCTACGTGTGATTCATTGGGATATAAATTTCTACTTAATTTACTTACCTTATAACTTTATTTTCACCTTGACTCTGGGTTCTAGTGGAGTTGAACGTGTTACCCAAGTAGTGCGTTGGTGTCCAGCGTCTAAACACTTTCTCAGGTCCATGGCAACAGCATGCCTTGTTGATACTTCATAAATTTACATTGATTTATGTTTATGGCTTTGTTTCTTTTTTATTTTTTTATTTTTTTTATTTTTTATTAATATGCTTATATTATAACCTATACTTTGTTTATTATATCTTGACTTTCTGACATTAGATCATTACTAGCTTAATTATGCATGGATTCCATATTGTATATAAGCATAATTACATAAAATTATCATTGCTGTAATTATCATTGCTAGGTTATATGTAGTCATATAACATATGCCTAGGTGCTTCTGGCTAGATTCAGTACTTGTTGCCTACACTGAGCAACATGCTCAGCCAATTGATGAGACAAATTCTTAGAAGGCTGAAGATTGTGCAGATGAAAATCTGGGAATTCATCGAAATGATCAGTGATTGCACGACCATAAAATCCTTGAAATTCAATCCAACAAAAAACATATGATATCCTAGTAATGCGGCAGATCCACAAATGCAAAGAATGGAAAATATAAGTAAAACTGTAAAAGGGCACAGAATAGTTCTTTGCAATGAATAGGAAGCAATACCTTATAGGACAATTGAGTGATATTTGAGATGACCCCTCAATAATGTCAGAGTCTAACATTTAATGTAAAAAGCAACAAGATGCATTAGTTGTGCATTGAGGTCCTCAAAACACCACAATAAATTATGCAATCTAATACAAAAAACAGTATACTCAAAATTGTGTACAATGTGCAGATCACCGAGAATTATTCATCCCAGAACTTCCTTTAAATGTTCGAAACAGAAGCCTCGTCACCCTTTAAAAACCTTTTCAATTTGGCCATCTCACCTACAGCTGAAAGCCACCCAGTAAGGATATCCATGGTAACATAATCAGGATTGCAGGCATGTGTATGCATCTGATCCATCAGCTCAAATGCTTTATCCAACCACTTCTTCTCCTGAAGACCCTTGAACAAGGCATTGTAAGTAACAGTGCTTGGGGGTACGCCTTTATCGTGCATCTCATCCATTAGAGAGAGGGCTGCTTCAATCTCCTTAGATTTGCAGAGAGAGTCAATCAGAATATTATAAATAGCAGTATTTGGTGGGATCTTTGAAGTGGAACCCATTTCTCTGTATATCTTCATGGCTTCATCAAGGTGACCTGCTTTGCAGTAGCCATGAATCAGTGCACCATAGGTTACGACTGTAGGCGCAAGACCCTCATCAATCATCTGTCTCGTTACTTGGTGTGCGGTGGACAAGTCCCCTTCTTTGCTGAGAGTCCCAATCAGTGTGTTATAGGTGACTTCATCAGGTCGAATGCCTTCCTGTTCCATTTGTTTAAGCATTTCATATGCTTTGTCTAGTTTCTTCTGCTTACAGAATCCACTGATAAGAATGTTGTAGCTCATAGTGTCAAGGTGGAACCCAGCTTCCCGCATATTCAATGCGAAGGACCAAGCATTATCCAACTTACCCGCACGGGCCAAGCCAGAAATCAATGTGTAATAAACTATGGCATCAGGACGATGACCAGCAGCAACCATCTCCTCAAATAATTCCATTGCTTTATCAATATTGTTCACATGGCAGAAAGCATTGATCAAGGTCGTGTAGGTAGCTACGTTTCCTTTCAGGGCATTTCTCTGCATATCACGAAAGAAGTCAACAGCACGACCAATCCTGCCATGAGAGCACAACCCATTGACCAGGCTGTTTAGTGTGATCACATTTGGAGAAACACCCTCATACTTCATTCGTTCAAGGAGCTCAAACGACCTATCAATCTCTCCTGCCTTGCAGAATCCGTCAATCAAGCAGTTGTAGGTAACCGTATTAGGAGAGCAAGAAAGCTGTGACTTCATCCGGTCAATCAAATTCAAACCTTCTTCATGTCTTCCTACCTTGCAGAGCCCATCAATTAGAGTATTAACAGCGATCACATCCGGTTGAACAGCAAATCCATCCTTTTCTCCTTCCATAGACATTTTCTCAAACACCTGCAGTGCCTCATCAACCCTGCGCGATTTGCATAGATTATTCACTAGAATTCCAAAAGTTACAACACTAGGCCGAATGCCCATGTCCTTCATCTCAGACATAAGCAAGTTCATCCTCTTAAAATCCCCCTCCCGACCCAATCCTGTCAAGAGGGAATTGCAAGATGGAACCTCCACTGTTCCGCCCATCTTCATCACGAGGTGAAGAACATCCCAAGCCTGGCCGGTATTACCGGTTCTGCAAAGCTTGGTAACCAATTGAGTTAGCCGCACTGTATCAGGGAAAACCCCGTGGTCGCCCATTTTGGACACCAGGTCAATTAATTCTTCCCCACTGACCACCATTCTAGGTTGATTCCTTTTCAATAATGCCGAGAAGACAATAGAACCAGTGACTTCATTGGGAGGAGACGATGAATCGGGCGCAAGCATATCTTTGAGGATACGCAGAGCATCGTCTGTACGGTCTGATTTGAATAGAACGTCGATGATGGTATTGCAAAGGTATGCGTTCCGAAGCGATGGATCGACGTCATTGAAGACTCGTATAGACTCCATGGCCATCTGGGCTCTGCCGAAACAACGTATAAGAAGTGATGCAGAGTCGCGATTAAGGGAGACGCCACGAGCTTTGGTTATCTGAAGGACCTGAGATAGCTTTTGGTGATAGACGGGTTCTCTGCTAGCGAGCTCGAACACGGCCTGATAGGCGGAGGCAGAGTACCCCTGTTGGAAAGACGACGAGATCGGCGATGAAGGTGACGATGAATATTGTTCGATCCATTCAAGAAATTTCAGAGCTTTGGAGCTATCACCCAATCGCCGGATTACTTGGAGGAGACGAGGATGGGTGAATGGTGAAGTAGAGGACGACAGAAGCTGCCGGAGTTTTTCATCATCCGAGTAAGCATCTTGTCTTCGGAGTAGCTCTACAATCCTGGTCACGGCCTCTGCATCATCATCTGCTGACGCTACTCTCTTCGTCGTCGTCGTTGTTGTAGATGCAGAGCTGCTGACATCCAATGAGAAATAGCGAAGAAATACAGATAAAGAAAGCTCCTTTCTTGTTGGGTATTTGACTAGCCCAATCATCTTTGTCAATTTTGCAGGCGATACTCTCCTAGCTCTCATTCTGGTTGGGTAGGATTCGGCTTCTTAGGCGAACGTTGGGAAGGAACGCTTATGCGTGCTTGCTGCCATTAACTGCACTCGCCACTTCAATCGATACAAGACACTGAAGCAGATACAGAAACTGAGCTGAAGCTTCGGTTGTTCCCTTTCGTTCCGCTATCTCAACTCAGCCATTCCTGTTCGCTCTGCTAACTGATCAAACTCACGAATTGTTTCAGACTCGCAAAACCTCTGCCGTGATTCAAACAAAATTTCCCCTCCCCTCCCAGTTAGGTTGGTGATGTTTGCCGAAGATTAAAAAAAAAAATTCTTTGGTGGGATAAAGGAAAAAGAATCGAAAAAAGTAAACGAACCAGCTAAACCCTGATGGGTTTAAGCCAAAGCCTAATAGCCACACGGTAATTGTTATTTGTAAGTTGTAACAGATGTTTTCGAAAGAGTTGATTTTAGGGTTTTTGGGAACGATACCAACCGATTCTGCTATGGATTGGATCAACTGATTCGATCCTGGGTTTAGAGTTTAAAATCCGGAGACAAATTTAGGAGGGAATAGATATTCTAGGGATAATTACTATTGCCCCATTTACTTCGATTTTATTACTACTGTATCTCTTATATTTTTTCAAAATTATTAATCCAACCTTTAACTTTATCTACAATTACTATTGCCCCCTACCGTTAAGTTCAGTTAATTTACTGATAATGTGTCATCTTTATATTTTCTCAAAAACCCTAAAATACCCTTATACTTATTTCTGTTACTTATTTACCCTTTTGTCAACTTACAGTAGTGCTCTTAATTAACTGTGGAGAAAAAAATAAATATAATTTGTTTTGTTCTAAAAAAAAAATCAAATAAAGAAAAAATTATTGAATAAAACTCAAATAGAAACCAAATAGGAAGAAAATCGAATTCAACTCAAATTGGAAACTGAAAATCACCTAAAATATTTTCAAAATAAATGAAGTTTAGTGAAGGTGGGAAACCAAATCGGATTTGGATTTTGCTCGCTTTTTAATTCAAAATAAATGAAGTTTAGTAAAGATGGGAAACCAAATTGGATTTGGATTTTGCCCATTTCTTTAATTCAAAATAAATGAAGCATAGTGAAGGTGGGAAACCAAATCGGATTTGGATTTTACCCATTTCTTTAATTCAAAATAAATGAATTCAAAACAAATGAAGTTTAGTGAAGGTGGGAAACCAAATCGGATTTGGATTTGTCTATTTCATTAATTCAAAATAAATGAAGTTTAGAGTAAAATTGATATTTAATCTGGTTTTTATAAATATGATAGCATTGTCTTATGATTTCTTAATTTTAATGAAAGACAAATTAGACATTACATATTCAAACTTAGCGGCTACTTAACACCATTATAAGGGAAGAGGGCAATAATAATTTCGTAAATAATAGAGTTTTATTAGTAATAAAATCAAAACATACACCAGCAAGATTATGAGATTATCCACTGTACTGAGGGTGAAAACTTCTGAAATACGTTTTCCCCCGTTGTACCTAAAACAAATGTCACCCTTGAATTATTTAGTTGATCAGTTAGAACCTTTTAAGGCAAAAATATGTTAGTGATACAATCAAAGTTAAGTGCTAATATTAATAAGTTAAGCTTTTCAAAAGTCGAGAATACCCTTGAATGAAAAACCTAATGCTCAGACTTGTCTTTGTCATTCTCTACTGTCTAAAACCACTCATCTTCTTCCATTCTTGCATATCCATGATTTCTATTTTTGCACAATTTTTTTTCTTTTTCTTTGCTATCTTCTTCCTGTGAGGGTAATATTGGAATTGAATCAATAAAAAACTAATTTAGGTACTATTTAAAAAACTAATTTAGGCTAATAGTACTGGTAATAGGGTGTATGATTGATAAATTGGATAACATAGGGGTGACATTGATATTAGGGGATAACTCAAGGGGTGACGTTGAAATTTCCCTATAGGATATCTTTTGCTTGCAATAGTTCAAGTCCAACAATGGTTATTATCTCAATTGAACCATGAGAGGTTACTCAGTTGGCAAAAGACAAATGCCTTTACATAGGAAGTCAGAAATCGAAACCCTGAAAATTAAGGGTGAAGCCTTCCCTTATATGTAAAATTTATGTAATAGCTACGCCCTAAGAAGTAGTCAAGGCGCGCACGTAAGTTGGCCTAGACAATTCTCAATTCCCCCCTCCCCCCCCCCCAAAAAAAAAAAAAAAAGTTTCTAATCATGGTCATCAATATTTTTATTGGTAAAGATAAGTTTCTAACCTTAGTCATCTAATAATAAGTTTATTCCATGTATTTCAAGGATTTCTTATTTTAGTCATCATCACATCAGTCTTAAGGACTGGAGTCACAGCTCTAACCCCTAGGAGATGGAAAAATGGGGAGTAGAAGGTGTGAAGAGACAGAAGTTTGAATCCAAAACCTCTTTAGACCTAAGTCTCTACATAGAAGGTTGCTACTACCGTGTTAGAAACACATTCATTCCCTTGACGATTGGTAAGTTGGCCGACCTTGAATCTCGATCTTTTATCTGTTAAGATAGATAGACATTTCATTCGATTCCCTTGATCGTATTGGTTTAAGGGTTCCGGTCTTACGAAAAATCCGTATCCGCGCTAGCGGATCGGTCGATCTTTTAGGATAATATCCGATAGAGTAAAGTATTAACATTTTTCTTTAAAAATATATGATAATTGGACGATCGTTTCGGTGATAAGAAATAGAATATAACAAAAATGTAAAAAGTGACATTATCAATCCATATTCGGATATTTTATCGGATCGGATTATTATCGGTATCCGATAGTTTCGGATCCGGATGCCTTCTCTAATTTTGCCGAGATTCGGATTCGGGGGTGGGTTTGGTGGTTTGGGTTTGGGGGGGGGTTCGGCGCCCCTTGGCCTGTGTGTTATATGTGTTCCGAGCATCATATTAAATAATTAAAGTCCATTTAAATTACATCAAAGAATTATAAATAATGTGGGGACAATGCTGACAAGATGCCACCACAGGCCTCTCAAGTCTCACCTGAGGGGAGATCCAGACTAGACACTTCTTGCTTTGGAGATTCCATTCTAAAGCATTAAAAAGTAATCCATGGACCATTCTACAGAATGAAATGGGAGCAGCTAATTCAATTTCTACTCCCATTATCGTTTGTCACGGCCGGCTAGTTTCACCAGCGAGAAGTTCGCTCCTACACATACACCTACGCTGGTGTAGCTTTTTGTCTTCTTCGTCATCAAACTTTCTCTCTGAGATTGATCTTTCCAAAGATTGCGGTTACGGTTATAGACGCACCTTGTGGTTGTTAGCACGGCCCACCACTAGTTCCACTTCTCTTCTTACTAGGGTTAGGAAAGTGAGATCAACTGCAACAGGTCACTCCATGATTGTAGGCAAAAACAGAGCAGATGAAGAGATGCCGGAGCACACAGCCGGCGACTGGTTTTCCGTACCGGGGCTCCGTCTGAGAGATCATCGTTTCACCGTCCCTCTCGATTACTCTGTCGATCACCACAACTCTCCCAAGATCACCATTTTCGCTCGTGAGGTCGTGGCTGGTACTATTCTATTGATCCGATTAATTTTGATTGCAAAATTCGGTTTATTTCTTGCAGTCGTAATCGTTTTGCTCGGAAGAAAAAGGATGGATATTTCAAAATTTTGTATTTAGCTGTCTTCATTTTCGAGTCTTCAGACCTGCAATTTGACTATCTCATTTTGGTTGCCATATGTGTGAATGCATCTGAAAATGAACTCACTCATTTACGTCTATCACCAAGGAAGAATAAGTGATTGAAATCTCTTTTGTAAAAAAGCTACAATGAACTTTATCAGATTTTTGTATGGATAAAGAAGTATGGCTTGGCATTAACTTGTAGGCCTATAGTGAAGCATTTTCTTCTTTTTGTCTTTGAATCAAATGATCTCCTTCTGGGTGTCACCATATCAGTTTAGTTCTCTCTGAAGATTAACACTGATTCTCTTTTGTCATATATTTTCATTATACCTCTAAAACCTCCATTCCCTTTGATCCATGAATGAAATTAGTAAACCTTTTTCTTCTCAAAACCACCCTGAAATTTGTGTAGTTTGCCTCCAAATTTTAAAATGGTACATATCTGGTTTCGATTATCTAATAAATCACTTAATGAAAGTAGATTATCTTCCCATTATCGTTCCATTATACCTCTAAAACCTCCATTCCCTTTTGATCCATGAATGAAATTAGTAAACCCTTTTCTTCTCATAACCACCCTGAAATTTGTGTAGTTTGCCTCCAAATTTTAAAATGGTACATATCTTGTTTCGATTATCTAATAAATCACTTAATGAAAGTAGACTATCTTCCCCCCCCCCCCCCCCCCAAAAAAAAGAAAAAAAAGAAAAAAAGAAAAAAAAAGGGGTAATGATAAAATTTTACATGGTATGAAAGCCAGCCACTGAGTATAATAACAATGCAACACTTAAATCATTGACTGTCCTCATGTCAATGTATTGTTTAAACTTCACTGTATGAAGAGTCTCTCCTCATCCCCTCCTTGGCTTAAAAGTTTCTACATGTCATTTCCAAATAATTCTGTTTTTTTTGTGAAACAAGACTTTGCCACCCAAAAGAATGGAGAAAAATGGAATTAAGTATGAAAGCCTCTAGAGACTTCCTCATGTCATTCTAAAATGTGCATTTAACAAGCCAATCATCTCCTGCTTTAAGTTAGGCCTGGATTGTGATGCATTTTTGAACAGACCATGAAATGTGCAAATAATCATGTTGGCTATATATGATATTTTCTTTACTAATGAATAACCATACAGCTGGGAAGGAAGATGTTGCTCTACCATATTTATTATTCCTACAAGGTGGACCTGGTTTTGAGGGTCCACGCCCAACTGAAGCCAGTGGATGGATAAAGAGAGCATGTGAGGAGTACCGTGTTATTCTTTTAGATCAGGTATGTTTTCGCTGAACAATTACTTTGCTTTCCACCTTCCTATGCTAAAAGGTGATATTTTTTCACTTTGCACCCTCTTATGTGGTCTGTACTGTGCAGCGAGGGACAGGCTTGTCAACTCCTTTGACTGCCTCATCTCTCTTGCAAATTACGTCTGCAGAGAAGCAGGTTGACTACTTGAAAAATTTTCGGGCGGACAATATAGTGAATGATGCTGAATTTATTCGGGTACGTCTTGTACCCGATGCTGGACCATGGACCATTTTAGGGCAGGTAACTCCCATCCGGATACATAAGATTTGACTGTATGCAATTTAAGAGATTATAGGTCTCCCTATTTTTCCTGCAATTCTGTGATCTGCATTGCTTGAAAAACTTCTCTCTTCAATATCTCATCTACACTCAGGCAGTTTGTTTGATTTGAAGCAACTTATTTTTTGTGCAGAGCTATGGGGGGTTCTGTGCAGTTACATATTTAAGCTTTGCTCCACAAGGACTGAAACAAGTTCTCCTTACTGGTGGAATCCCTCCAATTGGCAAAGGATGTACAGCAGACGCTGTTTATAGAGCATGCTTTGAGCAGGTTATTTGTCAGAATGAGAAGTACTACAAGCGCTTCCCTCATGACATTGAAATTGTTTGTGATCTTGTGAAGCACTTGGCAGAATCTGAAGGAGGCGGGGTGTGTAATAGTTTTGATGGCAGTATTAAAATATTCTATTTAACCAGCCTGCCTTGTCTATAGCTATGTATTGTTCAACCTGACGATATTCATGTCCTCCACTTTCTTTGAGGCCCTTGCCTTCTCATGCAAGGTTTTGCGTTGGTTTGTTCAACACCCCCTCCCCCTACCCAAAAAAAAAAAAAGAAAAAAAAAAATTTTTTTTTTCCTTTGGTTATGATTTTTTTTCCTTTGTATGAAAAAAAAAAAAAATTTTGTTTTCCTTTGGTTATGAATTTCTTTATCCAACCCAAAATACAAAAATAGAGAGACGAGAGAACCTTTCCCCCTCCCCCGCCAGAACCAAGTATATCTCTACCAAAGCCACTCCTCGATCTTTTTATTATTTTTTTCCCAGTGTGTCTTTTCTACCTTTTCCAATCATCCATCTCAACATTCTTATCTCTACTGCATTTCTTGTGTGTATGTGTTGTCTCTTCTCCCACCCAACATTTGGCTCCATGTGACACTTCTGGTTTTATGGCATATTGAGTTTTAGTGGGATACACCAATTTTGTTACATTTCATAAACAACTCTGTGCTTCAACTTCCTAACTCTTATTATATAGGTTGTTATTTCCTATTACTAATATACAATACTATTTATCTTTGCTTCAATTAGCAATTCTCTTACATTGTACAGGTTCCTCTTCCTTCTGGAGGCATACTTACACCACAAGGATTGCAAGCCCTTGGTCTTTCGGGTTTGGGATCTAGCAGCGGTTTTGAGCGCCTACACTATTTGTAAGGCATGGTCTATCCATTTATTTCTTGAGTAATTTGCATATTGACATTGAATTGACCATTTTCTTCTGCTTAGTGTAGATTAGAGAGGGTCTGGGATCCTATACTAGTTCCAGGAGCACAAAAACGTATCAGTTACTTCTTCTTGAAAGCTGTGAGGAAACTATTGCCTTCTGTTTTTCATTGATGATGCAAAGTTAAAAATTGGTGTTGAGATCTCATGTTATATGTGTAACTTGTTAGTAATTATTTAATCTTCATTTCTCTCAAGCTTTGCTCTTGAGAATACTGAGTAGAAATTCTCAGAAATATAAATTAGTTCTCCTTTTGATTTCCTTGGAAGTGTAAATATGGTGATTATTAGAATCTATATGAGAATTAGAAAAATGCATAGTTGTATGTGAACTTTAAAATCCCATTGTATAATTCGTAGATGGAAATTTGAGTACCATAGTATACCTTGTTCACAATCAAAGGGAAAACATCATTACACACACATATATGTGTATGTACGAATAACAACTCAGCCATATACCAACTAAGTGGGGTTGTTTACATGGTTCCTTGCCCATTAATCAAATTCCATTTGAGGTCATACTTGACAAAAGGGTGAACCCAGCGCTGAAGGCTTCCACACAAGCCAAGTCCCGCAGGGGGGGGGGTGCAGTTTTCCCCTGCAGCCTTACCCCAGCAATTTTTTTTTCTGAGAGGCTGTGTCAATGCATTGACCTCAGGCTACAACTAGTGGTCCACCAACTGCCAAGCCTGCCCCTTGAGGTCATACTTGATAAAAGGCCTAAATTATGCTTGACTTTCTTCACCGCTTCTCCTAGGGTCATTTTATATCTTCCTGTGTTTCTTTTGGTTCCTTCAACGTGAATCACATCAATTATATGTATTGGTACACCAGAAGGCTTCATTAACATGGCCATGCCACCTTAGATGACTTTCTCATAGCTCGTCCTGTATCAAAGCTACTTCAAGATTAGCTATATTATGATTATTCCTTATTTTATCCTTCCTAGGTTTGTTTGCCACACGTCCATCTTAGTGTTCTCATCTCACTACATTGAATTTATCTAAATGATGCTTCTTTTAATTTTCTTTTTTTTGTGGGTAAAAGACATGATGCTTCTTAGCAGCCCAACATTTTGAACCATATATCTTAGCAGTCATATGATTGCTTTATAAAATTTTCCCTTTAAGTTTTAGAAGAGTATATGTTGATCACACAATACTTTGCGGATCTTTCTCTCATCAATTTTCTCCACCTCATCATCTGTCCTAAGGTATCAAAAGTTGCAGACCAGGTACTCTAGTTATTTTCTGCTTATCTTAAAATCTTTTGGTGTTGATTCCTATTTTGCCTCATCCACCAAAGCAATATCACTAGTGGAAATCATACACCAAAGAACCTCTTCTTGAATGTCTCCAGTTTAATCATCCAGGCAAGCGCAAGCAAAAAGAAGGGCTTAAAGCTGATCTTTGATGTAACCCAATTGGAATTTGGAATTCACTAACTTGATCTCCTGCAGTTCTTGCACTAGTCACCACACCAGATATAAATATCCTTCTTGCAACGAACTCCACCAGTTTTTTTTTTTTTTCGGTTTTTTCCCCTTATATAAATATCCAAATTGTGTAACCCCCCCCCCCCCCCAACACACACCAAAAATAGTTTCATGGTATGCCTTATTAATTTATGCATCTATTGTTATGGCAGCTCTAAATCCATTTTTTTAAAATAAATCAGAACCACAATTTTTCTTCTCAATTCATCTAGCTTTTACTTGTGCTCATAATCTTATTACATAGCTTGGTTAGCTAGATAAATGGCAAATTACTAAGCTCTTCCATGCTAATATTATAACTCCTTACAGCCCTCGTGCCTTGCCTACTTTTGTTCACTTCTTTTACTTCAGATGCTAATTTTTTGTATATATTAATGACATATGGCATTTGATGGGTAATGCAGTCTTACGGGACTCTATTACTCTTAGTTTCTTCTTTTAATAGGTTGTGGAAATAATCTTTCCATCTTTCCTTAATATCCTCATTCCTTGTTAGTACATTTTATCATCTTCATTTCTAATACACCTAACGTGGTTGAAATCTGTACTCTTCTATGCATAGTTCCCAAACATTAAATCGCGGTAAGATTGTCCCAGAAAAGCATCCACCCTCCCACGTCCTGAATGAGGATATGCTCAACATCCAAGATTCTACAAAAAGTAATCCCAAACTCTACTGGCTGGACCTCCATTAATCAACACATGGCTGGTAGATTCCCTCCAAGGGATCCTGCAACTAAAGCATTTAGAAACCAAAAGAAGACCTGGTTGCTTGCATGTCCTTGTGTTTGTACTTCCCAATATTTGATTATTTGTCATTTAATCTTTGATTATTTATTATATTTTTGTTTGTGGCTTTGGCAGCTCTGACATCATATGAACTTAATTCATTTACTTTTTTATTTACAGGTTGATGGTTGGTTTGCATTCGATACAAATCCCCTCTATGCTGTGCTGCATGAATCTATATACTGCCAAGTAGCCTTCTTTGATCTTGATCCTTTTTTGGCATTACCTTAACTATGTTCACCAAAGTCTTAGTCCAGTATGAGAGTTTTTCTTTTCAAGTTGTTCAATGATGTTTAAAGTCTCTAATTAGATCTGTCTCCAATATGTAGGGAGCTTCATCTCAGTGGTCTGCTCACAGGATAAGGGTTGAATATGAGAGCAGATTTAATGCAATCAAGGCAGCAAAAGAAGGTGATTGCGTCCTGTTCACTGGAGAGGTAAGCACCAGTGGAATTATCATGTACAAAACTAATAAATGACATACATTTCTTATCTTCAGTTTACAAGTACTGTTTGGGAAACATAAAGACTGTAGACAATGGAAAATGATTAATATTGGAGAGAAGGAATAGCCCATTGAGTAAACTATAGTTCAATTTGTACCTTTTACCTCTCTGTTTAGTAATGGGAATGGTGCTACAGTACTATTCTATTCTCTGTATAGTACATGGTAGTAGTCTAACCTCTCATATTTTAAGTTAAACCAATTTGTTTGTTTGAGGTCCATAGAAAACTAAAGACATTGGGAAAATGTTAATATTTGAGAGGAAGAATGACCCATCGAGTGGGCTATAGTTAAAATGCATACTTTTTATTTCTCAGTTTAGTAGCAGGAATGGTGCTACAGCCTCCAATACTAGTCTAACCTCTGTATAGTACATACTAGTAGTGATGCAGATGCATCTCTGGCAACAGATTGCTGCTATTGGTTTCTCAGAGGGTGTATATCTTAATGTGTATTCTATATGAGACTATTGTGCAATGATTGGATGGGACACTTCATCACAATGGATATCTATCTTTTGTGACTGGAGTGAGTTTGTTATGATTCTTCTCTAGTCCCATTCCTACTTTTATGGTTGGAGGTTGAATTGTCAAGTAGTTTGAGTTCTTGAACATACATATTGTAAAGTGTTATTCTTTCACATAATATACATAAATGTTGGTACATTTTACAGATATTGTCAGTGCTTCTCTGACTGGTAGTCTTCTATTACTTGATGAATTTCAGATTGACTGCAGCTTTTTGTGTTTCCAGTTGTTGTTTAATCTTCCTTGGGTTTATTAAGCTAATGCATTTTTTATTGGTTGTTGCTACTGCAGATGATATTTCCTTGGATGTTTGATGAGATCCATGCCTTAAAACCTCTGAAAGAAGCTGCTCATTTGTTGGCTGAAAAGCATGATTGGCCTGCACTATATGACATTGGTTCCTTGAATAATAACAAGGTTTGCCCCATTTCTGGTGCTTTGTGGCCTCCGACCTTGAAAGTTGAAGCTTTGATAGAACACTAATTTATTAGGCTAATGTTATCAAATCATGGCACATAATGAGTTTTGGTGATTCATAACCTCTTGCAAATGATTGCAGGTGCCAGTTGCAGCTGCTGTTTATTATGAAGATGCATATGTTAACTTCAAGCTGGTTATGGAGACTGCTGCACAGATCGCAGGAATTAGATTGTGGATAAATAATGAATTCATGCATTCTGGTCTGCGTGATGCTGGAAGCCAAGTTTTAGGTCATCTGATGGAGTTGTTAAACGGGAAGAAGCCTGTGTTCTGATTGGGCAGTTGCAGTTTCCATGTCGAAAGAGACATTCTCTGATTATATTGCAGTTAAGGTGATGAAAATACATTAAGATACAGTGGAATTCCTCGACTACATGAGCAAGTTTTGTAAAGGCCAGGATGTGGCGATCACCAAGTAATGTTCTATCAACATTCTTGGGTGGATTATAACTATCAAATTCCTTTCGTTACTAAAATTAATTCTTCAAGGATATCCTTGTGTTGATTTTAGGGCAATCATGATTGTGTTGATCAGTTCAAAAAATTGTGGTCAAAGTTTTCCGGAGTCGGAAATCAATTTTGGTATGAACATTTCGCCACGCAAAAAAAGGTATTAAAAGAGGATTGAAATTTTCAGCAGCACCCCTTAAGTTATTCCCTATTATTAATAATGTTTCCTAAGTTATCTAATTTAGTAATCAAACCCACCTTGTAGGGAAAAAATATATTAGTAACACCTTGTACAATTAAGAAATCAAAGTTTGTGCTGATGTAAGCAAGTTAAAATTGTAAAAGTTTGATGATTTGATTTAGTATGCTTTTGATAATGTTTTCATTATGGAGATTACTTTTTGTATATGTTATGGGTAAACGAATAATTACCAGTTAACGCCACGTCAATTGGTGGTCAAAGTGTGATATGAGTCATGTGAAAAATTAATTGTGATTGTTGATCTGAGATAAGCATCTGACAGTCAAAACGAGATCTGAATAGTAAGAAAGCCTATAAATACAAAAGGATGAGGGCAAGAGGTAAGACACTTCATTTTATACAATTCGATCTGCCACTTTCTTGCTTTCTAGTCTTTTAAACCTAGGGATTCTAGGAACTATGGCTCTTACTCTCATTCAACACTTAATTGACTTGATCGTTGGAGGCGGATTGTCAATCAAACTGATCGGCTTCATTTCTAACATTCTTTTTCAGGTTATTTGCAAGCAAGTAAAGATCTAACTAGTTTGAATTAGAACAATCCAGTTTGATATGATTTGCTAACTCGGAAGATTTGACACCAGGGCTTTTATATGTTTTTGTGCTAAGAGTTCATTCTAGTTTGAAAATGAGCACAAATATTTTTGTTGGGACCCATGATATGAAAAATTAGTTTTTGAGTAAAGAGACGGGTTAGGAGAGAAACCTAGAGGTTTGTGAGCAGGGTGGTGGAGGCTTTCATAGTTGGGATCATTTTATAATTTCTGTTGGCTAGACCACGTAAAAATCATTCTTTCAGACCGTCTTTTTCAACAGTTCGTTCTTCAAGAACAAAATAACGAACCGTTTTCAAACCAAGACCGATACGGGTTATGTCCCATGAACTCAGTAAATATTGGTCCGCGCTGGATTACTGGTGATCCTTGCTCCACAGCAGAAGCTGCAGAACTCAAGGAGGAGGAAGTGATCGTTTTCTATTGAATCCTCAGCGTTCGAACATGATTCTAAATCTCTCTCTCACACCGAGTGTTTTCCTTTCTCATCCTCAACGCCATTCTCCAGAACCGTTTGCAAATGATAAAGTAAAGCTCTCTCTGCTTGTATTTATTTTTGAATAAATTGATTATTCTGGTCTCCATTAATTTCCATTTTTTGTTGTCTCCGTTCTTGCCTGCTTTATTCCAATTCAGACAACTCCGGTCCATCTGGGCATGATAGGATTTCCTTTTTCTTTTTGTTATTGTCTTGTTTTTGGTGCATGTTTTATGATAAAAACAGAGGTTTTTCCTTCTTTTTTGCAGATTGGAAATTCAAATGTGAGTATACCATATACAGTTACCCAAAGCTCTCCTGTTGCTCTTGGAAGCAAAATTTCAGTGCAACCTGCTGTTCCTGTAACCGACCAACAATCTCAAGTTCAGTTTTTTGTGGATAATCTACGTGATTGTGCAAGAGAAGGATCAATAAGGGAAGGAAAAACACTTCATGCTTTGGCTTTGAAATCCAGTTTTAGCGAAGAGAAGGTTATAGTGGTTCTCAATCATGTAGCTGATATGTACTCAAAATGCTCAGATTTTGCTGCCGCGCGGTTGATATTTGATAAAATGCCTCACAAAAACGTATTCTCTTGGACGGTCATGATTGTTGGTTCGACGGAGAACAGGCAGTTCGATGAGGGTCTTAAATTCTTCCGAGAAATGCAGAATTCTGGAATTTTGCCAGACAAATTTGCTTATTCTGCCATCATTAAGTCATGTATTGGACTGGATTGCATTGAATTGGGTCAAATGGTGCATGCTCAAATTATCAAGAAAGACTTTTCGGCTCACATTTATGTTACTACCTCTCTACTCAACATGTACCTGAAGTTGGGGAAGATTGAAGATTCAGTTCTGATTTTTAACACCATGGGCGAGCACAACCAAGTCACATGGAATGCGATTATATCAGGCTTTATGTCGAATGGCCTTCATGCAGAAGCGTTCAACCAGTTCTTGGAAATGAAAAGCGAAGGTGTAGAACCAAATGTAACTACGTTTGGTAGTGTCCTGAAAGCTGTCGCCAAGTTGGGTGATGTCAGCAAAGGGAGAGAACTACACGACCATATAAATGAATTGGGCATGGAGTCTAATATTCTTGTGGGGACTGCACTCATCGACATGTACTCAAATTGTGGTTGCTTGGCTGATGCAAGACATTTGTTTGATAAGACTTTCATAGATTGTCAAGTAAATATGCCATGGAATGCTATGGTTTCTGGGTATTCTCAATGTGGTTATAGCCAAGAAGCCCTGGAACTTTTCATCAGAATGTGTCTCAATGATGTGGAGTCAGACCTTTTCACATATGGTAGCGTATTCAAAGCAATTGCAGCTATGAAGTATTTGCAGTTTGGAAGGCAAGTTCATGGGAAGGTTCTAAAGTCCGAACATGATTCAAAAGCTTTGAATGTGAATAATGCGATTGCAGATGCATATTCCAAATGTGGTTCCCTTGAGGATGCTGAAAAGGTTTTTGAAGGCATGGAAACAAAAGATTTGATCTCCTGGACTACTATGTTGACTGCTTATGTCCAGTGCTCAGAAGGGGAAAAGGCACTGAACATCTTCTCACAGATTAGGAATGAAGGGTTTTCACCTAATGAGTTCTCATTTGCCAGCATTCTTGTAGGCTCTGCTAGTCTTTGTTTGCTTGATTATGGTCAACAAGTTCATGGACTCCTGTTTAAGTCAGGACTGGAAGATCATGAGTGCATTGAGAGTGCTCTGATTGACATGTATGCAAAATGTGGCAACATAATAGAATCAGAGAAAGTTTTCAGGGGAATTGATAGTCCTGATGTTGTTTCGTGGACTGCTATAATTTCAGCCTATGCTCACCATGGTTTAACAAGGAGCGCACTTGAACACTTTCAGATGATGGAAGCATCAGGTATCAAGGCAAATGCTGTTACCCTTCTGTGTGTGCTGTTTGCTTGTAGTCATGGAGGGATGGTAGATGAAGGCATCCATTATTTCCAATCAATGGAGGAAAGGTATGGCTTGGTTCCTGAAATGGAGCATTACGCATGTGTCGTTGATCTCTTGGGTCGTGTAGGCCGTCTGGATGATGCAATGGCTTTTATCAACAACATGCCAATTGAGCCAACAGATATGATTTGGCAGACCTTGTTAGGTGCATGTAGGGTTCATAGAAATATTGAATTGGGAGAGGCTGCAGCCAAGAAAATCATTTCAGTGAGGCCTGAGCACTCAGCAACTTATGTACTTCTAGCGAACACATATATCGAAATGGGTAGCGTGAAAAACGGGCTTATTTTAAGAAATATGATGAAAGACAGGAGTGTGCGAAAAGAACCAGGATTTAGTTGGATATCCGTGAAAGGTAGAGTGCATAAATTTTTTGCTGGAGATCAACATCATCCACAGAAGGAAGACATATACTCCAAGTTAGATGAACTATGGGACAAGATGAAGGCCATGGGCTATGTACCAGACTTAAGATACTCATTACAAGATGCAGGGGAATGAAAATGATTGTCATACATACAACAGATATGATTTGGCAGACCTTGTTAGGTTGCATGTTATTACTCAACCTTTCATGGGACTGTAGAAAATCTTGCACCACAGAGACCTGGTAATGCTGTTTGGTTGAAACTTTCCATGCAGATGACAGGGATGGACAAAATTGGGCTCCAGGGTAAGCTGCCCATGGAAGCACCTGGGGCCATGTAGGAAGGCTGTGCAGGAAACTCAACACCTTGTAAGTCATGGTGCAACTACTATTTAGAAGCTCCCCTTTGCCGGAATTCAAGAATGGCTGCACCATGTGTTTCTGCAAGTAATTCGATTACAGTTTAGGTGACAAACAACCAGGCTGGGTCAGATTTGAATCCTGCCTCTTGATTTCATAAAGGACAGAGTCTGCAGCTAGAAGTACTGCTATACACCACTGTAGTTTAAGCTCAAACATTGAAGATATCACAGCTATTAAAGCTTCTCCTTGTTTTTGACTCTACGTGAACATCCCAGACATGCAGGTGAAGCTGGTGCAGTAGCAAACAGGGGTTGGAAAAATTATAGCCATGGTCCTCAGTCATGCTGGAGTATCTATGTGTTATATTCTTATTATGTACAAAACTAAAACAAGTGAAACTTGAAAATTTCCAAAAGCTAGGGTTTTCTCGAAAATCTCTTGCTATAAACTTTGTTATTTGTTATTCTTGGAGTGCAAATGGATAAGGACGCAAATCAGACATGAATTTTCAACTATATAATTACATGGAGATGTAATACATTTTTTTTAAAGGTATAAATAAAGTTTTTTGGGTAAGAAAAAGATGTAATTAAGTAATTATATATATATTTATATATTTTTGGGTAAAAAATAATTATATGAATGCTTAGGGTTCTGGCTTTTTTTTGGTAAGAGTTTTCCATTGTATCTGAGGTGGGAATTACAGCACAGATAAAATTGCTCACCCAACATACGTCAAAGGGATGAATAGAAGATTATCAAATTAATAGTAATGACCAAGAAGAGAAGGACCACATATCTACCTTTTACACTTCATGTAGGTGTAGAAACCTCTCCCTTAGGCTGCGTTTGTTTGCAAAGGTGGGGTGGGAAAAAAAAACATATGGGTCCCACGGTGGGGTGGGAGGGAAAGGAAGGGTTGTGGAGTGATGGGGGCCCACTACTTTCCCAACTTTCCCACAAAACCCTCAAAATGTGGGGTTAAATCTGGGGTCCCCCGCGTCCGCGCCGCTCCCCCCCCCCCCCCCCTCTCCTTTGGTGGAGTTCCTTTTGTTTCCCCTCCCCCCCCCTTCGCAGGTGCTCACCATCAGAGTTGGGATTTTCTACCAGTCAGGTGAAGGTTTGTGCTCTTCTTATGTTTCTTCATCATACAATAGGAGTGGGTCCACATCGAAGTTCTGTCAAAATGAATTAGATTATCTTGCATTTCTTCATCACACAATAAGAGTGGCCAACATTTGAGTTCCGTCAAAATGAATTAGAGATGGAACCGATGTTGACTTCTCGTAATATGCGATCAAAAGACGTAAAGAGAGCAGGGACCTTAACCCTAACGGGGAGACCATCCGAAGCCAACCAATGAGATGTGTTTGTTCTGATCTAATGGATGGAGACAGGAGCGTACGTAACCCTCCTGCATGCTTCGGTGATAACGATATCTGATGTAGTGCACGTTTCCTTTCAAATAGGGCAGTTCAACAGAAGTAGGTGAAATGTAGTTGGCTTTGGCTTGGATGCAAGGACCAAAGTTAAAACTTGCTACTTCCATTCCAAACTATAAATGTATGAATCGATTTCTCTCTCTGGGTCTTTCTCTTTCTGGGAAAACTGACTTAGAGGTTCTGCCCAACCTCTTTTCACCTTCCACCACCTTTAAGCTGAAGGATAAATTCTCTCCTTCACCATCAAACTCTAAGCTTCTCGTCCATATTTTCACAGTAGAGAGCCTACCCTACCCTTCATGGATGAAGGAAGAGAAAACCCAGAATTGTTGTCAAACCATAACACACCATACCTCTTCACCACCTCAATGCAAGCTCCTTCCCAACTGCACCAACCCCATCAACTTCCCCAACAAATAATTCCAGAGATGGACTGGATTAACTTCCTCTCCAACCCAATTGGATTTGAAAATCAACATCAAACGCCATTGATGCTCCCTGTGAGTTCTGCCTCTGCATCAGTTGGCGGTCATGTTGAAGAAGAGAAAGGAAGTAAGGATAAAGGTAAGATGAGCAGGACTAAGAAGGTGACTCCCCGAAGGTTTGCCTTCCAGACAAGGAGTGTTGATGACATTCTTGATGATGGTTATCGATGGAGAAAATATGGGCAGAAAGCTGTGAAGAACAGCATCTATCCGAGGTGATCTTATTAGTGTGCCATAGCTAGCTAGCTCTCATTAGTAGATGTTGCATGTCTGAAATATTTTTTGAAGATTTAATCATGCATAAGCTAATGTTCATGTATGCCTTTCTTATCCTTCTACTTCTTTGATGTTTTTGATATATTTTCTTCTTTTAATGTCATGACCTGAAAACTATCTGAAATATCAACTAGATATACTATATTAAGTATATTTTGAAACTCTTCAGCCCCTAGTTGATGAACGAATGGAGGTTTCCTGTCCCCAAACCCTAGTTTTAGAGAGACAGAGAGTCTTTTCATGTCATGAACTAAAAACCATCTGAAATATTGACTTGGATATTAAATATATTTTGAAACTCTTCCTCCCCTAGGAGATGACAGAATGGAGATTTCCTGCCCCCAAACCCTAGTTTTTGTGAGAGAGGAGAGAGAGAGTCTTTCCATGCCATGAACTGAAAACCATCTGAAATATTGACTGTCTGTTAAATAATATTTTGAAACTCTAGCCCCTAGGAGGTGAAGGAATGGAGATTTCCCATCTCCAAGCGATTTTAATTTGGTTAAGTGGTGTTATAAAGATCCGTAGGAACTCTTATTAATTTTACAATTAACTAAGAGAACATTCTAAGCTATGACCATTTCAACTGCTCCTTTTGCCTTGTATTAAATGAACCTACAATCTGGATAAACACAAATTTTGTTAGTTAATTAACTATAGTAAATCAAATACATTGAAACTCATCATCTAAAATGGATCAATAGTACCAACGGGGTTGGTCCAAGTAGTAAGCAGCTTAGTCCGCTTAAGTAAAGTTCCGGTATCGAAACCTTGTGGATGCAAAGAATCCCCACTGGGATACTCGCCCACTATAGCCAAGTGTGCGACCCGGGTCAAACACCGAATTAGTCAGGGCAAAGGCCTTGAAAACCGGGATTGGCAAACCAAAAAAAAAAAAAAAAAGGATCAACAGAACTATGTGGATATCGCTGTCAACTTGTGGTTGTAAATGGTCATTAAAAGACCAATGTGGAATAAATGACATGACTTAATTGGTAACCCTAATTCTTCTACCATTGCTCTTTTTATCCGACTTTGGACATAAGTATCTTGTTTGATTATGTATATCTTTGCATTGTGGTAGTTTGTAGCTTATTTTTTTGGAGCAAATTACATATAAACCTTCTGATTTGCAATCAATTACATTTACTATCCTTAAAAGTAAATCAATTACATAAGGGGTATTTGTCATTGATTTTTTTTAAAGGTAGTAGATATAATTGGTTGTAGATTTAGGAGTTCTATATGTAATATGTCCTTTTTTTTATGTTCTTTTTTTCTTTCAATTATATTTCATAGTTAGGTTTTAAGTTACCCATAATCCAACACCTTCTATTTTAGTGAATTAATATAAATAAATTTGTAAATTAATGCTATGTAATACACCACAATATAATGATCAAAGATGGACCACAAAGAAAGATTCTACAATGCTCAGATCACCTTCCATACTTGCATGCATTAAGTATTTACTCAGCTAAATACATGGACCACTTTAAAAGGATTCATCTAAAGAATCAACTTTGTGGACATCTTTTTAGAATTTTAAAATTTAATTATGGAGTGATTTCTCAGTTTGGTTATGGCAATCTTGTGGCTGAATAATACTACATTAAAAATCAGTGAAAAAAATCATTTTGAAAAATAGAGTCTTTTTGAAGAAAACAAAAGAAACATCAAATCAAATATATGATAGACCAGAAGGGTGAATCAATATATATTTGATGATCAGAATAATTAAACAAAATAAAATTAAAGATACAAGTAAGGGCTTGCTGAAGTTTGAGAATACCTTTCCAGAATGTTGGTTCAACCTTCTCCTTTTCTTACATTTGTTTATTTATTTTTACTTAAGATAGTTTATTTTTACATGGTAAGCAACCATTTGATGCTCAATTTAGATTTTTTTTTCTTCTTCCTTCTGGTTGTATTCCATTCCTCATTTGCTTTCTCTCTCACATTTGTTTTCATTTGTTCTATACATTTATTAAGAGAAAATTATTCCTTCTTCCATGAGAAGTTTCCCCTTAGACTTTCAAGTTCATCATTCCTTCTACTAGTTGGAAGTCTGAAATACTTGCTATATTTTAATTAAGTTTCTGGCCAAACTTTCAAAAATTTCCCTTGTTCTGTGTGTCTTGTTCTTCCTTATCTTGCAGTAAACCACAAGTGAAGATATATAAATGAATGAGAAAATAAAGTATATATTGTTTTTTCTTATCAGAAAAAGTATACATTGTTAGTGTGTCATTCCATCCCACAACCTCTATTACTAGACAAGGAGATCTCCATTGATCGAATGGGTTTGGAATAAGTTGGCTATGCATTATGTTTTGTCATTCACATCTATTAGAAGTGCTTATATAATTCTTGTTTTGCATTTAGTTTCCATGCTTAATTATGATCACCATTGCTTCGTACTTAGTTAACTTATTGATCTTTTCTTTTACTAATCAACTAAAACTCTTTTGAAGAAGCTACTACCGGTGCACTCACCATACATGCAACGTGAAGAAGCAGGTTCAGAGGCTATCGAAGGACACAAGCATTGTTGTGACAACATATGAAGGCATTCACAATCATCCATGTGAGAAACTAATGGAGACCTTGACTCCCCTTCTCAGGCAGATGCAATTCCTTACAAGATTCTGAAGTCAAAACTGGAAAAAAAAAAAAAGACGTTCTTGTATCATTGATGCCATGCTGTTGATGGATGTAAAAGAATTACTCAGTGTGAACTTGTATAAAAATCAAACAAAAGTTTATGTTAATTCACATAAACCTGTGGACAAACTATCTTATTATCCATTTGTTCTAAATGTGATACTACTACTGTCGTTACTGTTTTATTTATTTAATATTATCTTATATTGTGTGAGTAGTAGCTGATGATGATGATGTAGTGAGTGTTAGCTCCTTCCAGCTCTTTGGAAAAAAAAAGGAAAAAAATAAAACAACAGTTACAATTTATTATAAATTACAAATTAATAAATTGTAACTGTTGTTTTCTTTTTTTGGTAGGATAATTAATTACTGTTTGTAATGGATTCAGAAGAGTACAAATTTAACTGAATTTTCTTATGCTTACTAATGCCATTAAATTCAATGCTGATGAAGTACTTTCTCATATACTTGTTTGTTTGATGTGTGTTTGTCATTGTTATTGTATTCACATAAGCCCAAATGAAGTTAGGAGATATCAGTTAAGGGTGTTAAATCATACCATGTACCAGTTTATTAAGAATCGAAATCATACCCCTTATACTATGCCAGGGCCATACAGAATAAATATAATACAATAATGATATGACATATATACGTGTATCATTTGGTATGTGGTGTGATAGTGATATAGACAAAATGATGCAAATGAACCACATTGTATCGATATCATACAGATAAAAGAAAAAATTAATAAATTTCAGCTTGGTGTAATAGGAGATTGAGAAGAGCAAAAAGAGTACAAAAATTAGGTATAAGAGTGTTATGGGTCTTGAGTCTCTTATTTATAAAGGGAATGAAATCATTATAAGTACCCTGTGAAAGGGCAGGGTTGTGTAAGGCATGGACTTTGAACCAAAAATAAAAATAAAAATTACAAGGCATGGACTTCAATAGTGTTAGAATTAGAGTAATGAATCACACACAATCGAATAGAAAAAAGGAAGACGGAGAGATATTTTACCTTGGTTCATCTCAATGTGAGGCTACGTCCAACATTAGATTTTTCACTATGTTCTTCTTGAAAACAATCACATCAGATGTTCTGTTAGAGAATATATATATGCGTTTAGAAACCCTAAGCCACAGCTATTCATGGGCCCAAACCCAAACTGTAAAGAAACTCCGAGGCCCAATGAAACCTAGACCATCTACAGGCTGTGGGGGCACCCGTTGGTGCGGCCTCATCAGACCCAGTGTCTATCGGTAACACAATGTGAAGCATGAGCCATATTGAACAAATAGGATTGATTTATTTGCATAGCCTAATGAAGATTCTAAAACAGTGTATCAAGGCACTCTCAATTATCAAAAATATTAATTAACTAATTCACTGTTTAAATGATCCCAAGGATGAGGCCCACATCAAAGTCCAGCCCATGAAATGATTGGCCCATGTAAGTGAAGCTAAGAGAGTCGAAATCCATGAGCTTTTGGGAGTTTGCACTCACATCTAAATTTATAGTTTAAAGTTTTCTTTTTTCAAGAGATCCTAATTGAGGCCGAATTGTATTTGGTTTTGAGAAATTGATTTGTTTTTCAATATAAGTTATGTCAAATAACATTGCTGGTGCATACATTTGAAATAAAATGGCAAAGAGTTTCATTCATTTTCACCACACTATCTTTAGATCTACAAACCCTTACAAGGTTTAATATGTTCCTATAGGATCTTATTCACCATAACTTTGAACTAAAAAATTGAATCATATTCTTCTCCTATACACAGATTGGATATCTTGAATTTGGATTCTCTAGTGGTCAGGATAAAACTGTAAACGTATGTGTTTTTCTCAAATTTCTCCACCACACAATAGGGGTAGAATCTATCTTTAAATATAAATAGAAATGAATTAAAGGTGAATCCCACATAGAGCTCACCCCTATTATATGATAAAGAAGCATGAAATGCCTCTCTTTGATGGAGAAGTGATTTGAATTCAGATATTTTAGTTGAGAAAATTACACGAAAAAAAAATGGAAACAAGAATCATGATGCTTCCACAGGTAAGTTTATTGACCCTCACCTTACTCCTTAAAAACTGCGCTTGTTTGCAAATGTGAGATGGGAAAAAAAAAAAATATATGTGAACCTCATGTGTAGTGATTTGAAGGAGAAGAGAAAGAAAGGAAAATGTGGAAAAGTATTAATTGTGAGTTTCACATTTTATTTTTTTTCTATATTTTTCCACAAAATTCCACACTTTTTTGTGAGATTTTGAAAAGGCTTGGGGTGAGAAAGTTGGGTTGCCACCCACATCACCGGACAAGTTTATCTCTCACTTTCCCACCCCAAGCAACCAAACAATTTACATTTTTAGGATTTAAAGGAAAAGTAAGAAAAGTTTGATTTTTTTCAATAATTTTTCCACCCAACCTTTATTCCAGCAAACAAACACAGCTAACATGAAACTCTCTCGTACATTTCATGGTTATTCTTGTTGAGCCTCACACTGCAGCTGTCATCTTCCATCATAAACTCCGTTAGACAAAACTAAAAAGCTAATGCTAGAGGGAGAGTGTATTAAAGCATCGTGGGAAATGTTCTCTTGTTTGGTTAGGGAGAAACCTCCTCCATCAAGCAATGATGTCCAACACGAAGAAAGAAGTCGAACCTTTTGCAGGGTAAAAAGCTATGAAATGTTTAAAATAACAAAATTTCATTTTCCAAAATGATTATTGTTTCCTCAAAGAATCCACAAGGATTTAATTCTCGGAAAGGAGTAAAAACAATTAAAAATAGTAGCATGAACACTCAATAGCGGGTGCTAAATGAGAGACGGTAACACGCTTGGAAAAAATTTCAAATTTCATCCGAAATATCCACAAAATTTTAAAATTAAACAAAACTCTAAGAATTTCCCTAAAGTTCAAACACTTTTAAGCCATAACTTATTTTTCAGAAATTTCGACCATTTCACAAGTTTCGACCGAAATTTCGCAGGTTTCAACACCAAAACTTATTTTTCCTTGGTTTTTGTTAATTTCTATCCGATTTCATCCAATTTCCACAACTATTTTGCCTTCATTTTTTTTCTTTTTACCTTCAAACACTTTTAAGCCATAACAACTATTCATGAGTCTAAGCCTAAAATACAAGAAAAAAAACTCCTCACCATCAAAATGTGAAGCATGAGTCATACCCAACATTTCCAAACTTCTATTTATCTATTTTTGTTTTTTTTCAAACCTTAAATGATCTTGTATTGCTTTAAAATTAATTTAAGCTTAGTCTAAGACTACTGGTCTATGATTGTGTCTTGTCAAATTCATGTTTAGATTATTACAATTATTATTATTATTATTTTTAAAATTTTTTTATCTTAAAAATTATTTTCTAAATTTTAAAATACATATGTATACATGATATATGAACTTAAACTTAATACATATGAAACACCATCACTTGATCTAATTGATCATTGTATTTTATTGACTTGTTGTATTTATAACCCTTCCATCAAACGGTCATGTATGCTAATAATTCTATGCATGTATGTATTATAGTTTGTATTTTTCAAAACCAATCATTATACTAGAACAATAATTTTTGACTGGTCTTTTAGAACAAAATACTAATTCCATCATGTTTATTATGCTTCAAATAGCTAGAAGGCAAAAAATCAAATGAAATGAAAGTCATATAAAATCCAAAACCTAGGGTTGAAATTAAAATATAAAAAAAAATTAAATTTTCACCAAAATTTTGGTTTTTTGCTGGGCTGAAACTTAGGTTTTGACCGAAACTTTCTCCATGATAACATGAACCCAGATTTGTTCAGTTGCCTGGGCCTTCACTTTCTTCATTTTCCTCCTTTTCCCTTTCTTTTAGAGTGGAAGAATCACACCTGGGAAAGACTGTTGCAGTATAGGCTAGGAACAGATTTCAGGTACCTCTCATCGGATAGAGGAATACGATTGTGGCTATACATCAATGTGGCATTTCAGTTGGACAGTCCTAATCCTTTCAAAACCCTGACACATTGCTGCTGACACTGATCTCAGCTTTAACACCACTTTGAAAAGGACTGCGACTCAAGCTTACAATCTGCACATTCTACCGAAGTTGCCAACAATTTGGCCAAATCGACTCTCACTATCGCATGCTTAAAGTTGGAAACAACCCAACTCCTGCCCATGTCGCATGAGCTTAACTTTCCTTTCACCAACCCACTCTAGCCGGTAAGAGAGATCAAGGTTATGGATCAAGAGCTTCAGACTGTCCACATCATCAGAGCCTCTTGCTTTATCCTGAAATAAACAGGGTTACAATGAAACTAAATTTTTTTTTATTCATTAACCAAAAGGAGAGAAAAAAGCAGGGGGGGGTTTGAAACAAGAAGAAAGCAAAGGGCAGTGCCTTACCGAAGCCAATAAGACTCAAAGCAAAAGCAAAGAAAAGAACTAGACACTAAGGCCAAGAACAAAGACCCAAGACGAACTCAAACTCAAGTAACAAAACTAATTTCTCCTATTTTTCTTCTTCTTCAGCGAAGCTTAGGTGGTGGCACCCTTTACTAGAGTGGGTGCTTCTCCTGCTACACCAAAGCGAAGGAGAAGGGGTTTCATAATCGGAAGATCCCCTAGCTTGGCCACAGTCAATGTCAACCACAAACACAGAAGAATAGGTGTCGAAACCTCAAACAAAGAGGGGGGGGGAGAATTTGGTTTCAGCCAGGTCCAGGCCCACAAGAAGGGAGAGAGGGAGGGGAAACCAAGAGGGGTGGGCTCGGGGAATTAAGTTGAGGGATGTGCTGGTGGTTCTGAGTTGTTGTGCTGGTGGTTTTGAGTTGTTTAAAGGGTTTGACGGGCTAGGTGGGCTTAGGAGGGTTAGTTGGCAAATAGGTGGGCCGGAAGGGACTGTTTGGGAGGGGGGGGGGTTAAGGGGGAGAGGAGAGATGGGCTCATTGGAGGAGACGAGGGACACGCGGCAAGGGGGGGGGGCACATTAGAGCAAGTCATAATTTTTTCTTTTTTCTTTTTTTTTTTTTGGGGGGGGGTGGGGGTGGAAATACCCAGTGGAGAAGGGGAGGTGGGGTGGAGAGATGTCCAAGAAAGGAGTTGAGGGGAGGACAGCGCAACAGAGGTGGTCCATCGGGTGGGATCTGCTGGAGGCAGAAGGGGAGCTGGAGTGGAGGGGTTCATTTGCTCATCTCCAGTGACATGCTCCCTTGACTGATCATAAACTTATACTACTTCGCTTACATTTTGAAAATATATATTAATACTTGTTTCCAGGAAAATAAATAAAATGTGGAGATGGCACTATGGGAGCAAGGGATCATACATATGAGAACAACCCAATGAGGATGGTGTTTTTAAGATGGTCACGTAAGAAATAAATCAGGTCACTTAGACCAGTTTAGAACTAGGTTCAAGTTGAAGGTTTGACAGTTGGGTCAAATGAAATAGCAGATGCATCATGAATAAATATTTGAAGAGAAAAAAAATGTTAACCAGATGACCCTCTTGGTTCAAAATTGGGGGTTCATTCTCTGTAAATGTTAGGTAATGTGTGCACCTCACCCATTCTAGATGCTGGGGGGCCAAAAGGAATACACATGGTTCAAACACTCTTCTGCCATGGGCGTTTTTTATGGCGAAAATTTTGGTTAATAAAATTAGAAAACTGAGAAATGCTTAGAACAGCGAGCAGATTAATTTTATTTATTTGCAGGACAAAAGCAAGATTTCAGAGCATCAAGTTAACAATAAAAAGCTCACATATCTTGTCTAGCAGATCCATGCAGGAAGTAGCAATTGAGAGGGGAAAAAACCAACCGGTGAATTGACTTGTCTGTCATGCCCCATTATGCTTGCCATTACGCTTGACCTAGAAGAGTTGGGTGAGAACCCTTCCCATGGGGGTACGAAAATCAGCTTGGTACACTGGACAGGAGCTACGTTACGACTAAGCTTCTCCCACCATCCAGATCCCAGTGACCACCACCTGATCAGCAAACCATGTTCAGAAAACGCAACTAGACCCTGTAGTTACAAGTGATCTGTCAGAACAAATGAGAAATATAACAGGAAGCTAATTGTAATTGATTACAAATCATTAAATAAGTTGATAAATTCAAGATAGATAAGGCACTCTCACTTCCTGTGGAATATCAACATGGATAAAAATAAGAGATCCCCTTTTCTGGAGTAAGATAAGAAAACATTTTAATAAAAGTGAAAGAAGTCAATATTTAAGGACAAGTAGTTTAATCATACTGCATACCTCTCCATCAGGTGAGAAACTTAAAGCTGAAATCGCTGTGGTTGATGTAGAGTCTGAAGCTCCTCGAAGTAAACTTGGGAGCCCAGGAGGGCCGCTTGCATCCAAAACCTTTGTTTTTGAAACACTGCATTGAAAGACAAGTGTATATCATAGTGTTAACAAGTTTTTCATTGGAAACTCCCATAACTAACAGAATGACATGAACATGCAGAACTGAAATAGGCTTCTATGGATGATTTTAAAACTTAAAGAGACATCTAAACATATTCCAAACACAATTGAACCAATGAGCAACCATCCTTACTAAGAACTGCCTAAATGTGAACAGACTCTACACCTTTAAACCCCCCAGTAAAAGTATCAACAACAATAATAATAACAATTATTCCAATTCCAAAAATAAGAATAAGACATACCCATTAGTTCTATGGGGGGGGGGGGGGGGGGGGGGTGTTTAGGTTTGGGGATGGGGAGATTAGTCTTGGAGGCGTCTCAAACTTCACAACTTCTGGGGGAAACTTTTGGCCATTTCTCTTTACAATTCTTTTTTGTATTGGTTTTGAAAAATGCACTTTTATCAGTTTATCATAAATAGTTGAGCCTTTAGTCTATGGAAGTTTAACATGCTCATCTATGCTCTATGTTTTTCAGATGGGAATAACATTATACATTACTTAGGTTAGAAAAGACATCAACTGTTTTACAATGGGAAAATATTATCGTAATCATTTCTTTTTGAGGCGGGGGGAGGAGTTGGGACCTTATCTTTTTATCCTTTCGGTATTAGATAGTTATTTCCATTATGGCAAAAATTCTGTCATTTTACATACGAACTCAAAATGCTAGGCAATGACAACTCATTATCACATAATGGCAAGCCAGAATCAGAAGATTAAGAACACCAAATAAAGTAGTAGTGAGTTCAAGTCAGAGTCAGAAATGGTTGCTGCAACATATGTGGATGATACCACGGATAAGTCTGAGGGTGTTGAAGTTGACCATGTGGAATTTATCATCCCACTAAAGTGCACTGTAAAACAAATGCCACATCTTCTGGATTACATTCATATCTTCAAGGAACTACTTGGATTCTGCTATGAACTGAAGAAAGAAGTGCACAACACAAGGATGAGAACTACCCTTCTCAAAGTTCAAGGTTTAAGTATTTCTTAGAGGGGGAGAGCTGATGTAAATAGCAATATTGGCCAGAAGAAGAAAAAGAACCAAGGCCCCTCGAACCAGGCTCGAACCAGGACCAGACCAGATCAAACCAGTCCAGCAGGCCTTCTAGAAGGACCAAGATGATCCCCCACGATTTTGGCAATAATGGTCACTGACCAGTCAGCTCAACTTCTACCTATTAAGCTTCTATTTCCACTAGTTTCTGCCTAGTAGTTTCTAATTTGGCTGTCTTTGCATGTCTGAAAAGCTAATTTATGAAGTCTCTATTGGTTTCTAATTTCAGATCCAGAAAGCAGGTTCAGCTTTTGATTAGACATCTCCATTTTCTTAAGTTTCTATTTTAGTCACTTGTTTCCTTTAAGTTTCACCAGTTTCTATTTTTGGGACTTTCTATGTAATGAAATTTAGTCCAAGCTATAAATAAGCTCCCTCAGTTGTACTTGAATTCAGATTTAACTACTAAATCTCTTGCAGGTTTCCGGTCGGATAAACACTTCCATTCAATAGCTGAGATAGCTGAGGATTAGACACCCAAGGCTCAGATGGTAACCTTCCAATCCCTTTCCCTATCCCCTATTCTACCTTTAGTCTTTATTTTCCAATCACTTTGGTCTTCGCTGTTCTGATGCAACCTATTATGGGCCCTACTGTTGGTGGGTCTCACTTCAACTCACTATTACACTACACTATCAAATTATTATGAAAATCCTTTTTACCCATTTAGCTATAGAATTTCCTTTTCGAGGACAAGCGGCAAAAAAGGAAGGTTATAACTTCTCAATTTACCACCTTGGTTACCACTAAAGCAATTCTTTTATAATTAGTGTGAACAAAAGTACAAAAAGATTGGACAAAAAACAGGTACGGATTAATGCCTAAATAACTGTTTCTCATCTCTCCACCAAAGAAAAGTTTTCATAATTCATCATATTAAATCATCCAATTAACAAAACCCCTCTGATTTCTCAAAATTTGGAATGACCAACAGCCTAACTGCCCTATTGGATTTCTCTTTCCCCTCCAACGGCAAAATTGTTGATGCAATTTTGCAACAATTTTGCAGTTGGATTCAATTCAACAGGTCATAGTTGTCAAGGCAGCACCTAGGCATCCAGGTGCCTTTTTTTTGATGGATGCCTTGTTGGTCTTGCTTTAATTATAAACCCCATTCAAATGTGTTGTATCACCTAGTACTCTGACAACAATGCCACAGGTGCTCCATTAATTTGACAACCATAAACAACCAGATGCACTTAATTATGCAGGAGTTCAGAATCTTCCAAGATGATTTTCCATGAATGGCATACTGCCACAATAGGAAGCCTCACCTCTCCCTAAAGTTCTATTTATTCTTTTTATAAATCCTCTTTCAATACCTTTGCATGTCATATACCCGAATAGTGACACAGTTAATATCTCCAAATGCATCCCCAACAGCCAGTCGTGATAATGCCTCATTCAAAGCTATCATTGGGAAAACCCGTACTACTTCCTTCAATGTTGCCATTGAGCTTGGGAAACAAGTTTTGCGCATTACTGAGTTCCCAGGGTCCATAGTTTGTAAAATAAAATTTACCACCTGCAAATCTGTCCAAATGTTAGATCCCTTAACAGAAGCGCTAAAAAGAGCCCAGTCAGTAAAATTTAAATTACAACTATGTACCAAATCAGATCAAGACCAAAACTTGTGAGACCTACAGATTAAAATAGTTTTACTTTGGTGACATGTATATCCAAGAGCTCAAAAAATTTGAAGTAATCAAAATAAATCAAGTTTATGAATAATGGCATCCCCATGAAAATAAAGTGAAAAGCAGAAGAATCATTTGGAAGAATAGGCGAAGCTAGTAATTCACACCCACACAAGGAAAACAACCAAAACATTTTCATGGACTATTTAGAACTATAGCACTGTCACCTTTAGTGGATGAGTTTGTTTTTCATCAACTATAAGTTGGTGATGTTTACATCCAAAAGGCTCAAAAACCAATGTCCAATGGTCAAAATAAATCAAGTTTATGATAATGGTACTTCCATGAAAATAGTGAGGAAATGATTAGTAAGTAGAAGAATCATTTGGAAGAATAGGCAAAGCTAGTAACTCACAACCATGGTAGAAGATCTCGCTCTCGAGCGAGATCTCGCCTCCTAAAAAAACTGAGATCTCAACCATCTCAGCGAGATCTCAGTCGAGATATACAATTTTTTGGCATCAACTCGGTGGATTTTAGGGTCCCAGTTGGGTTGAAACTTGGTATTTAGACTATTTAAGGCATTGTGAACACATTGGTGGCCTTGGATTTGTCGAAAAAAGCCCTATACATGATTTCTAAGTCTACCCATAGTGTGAAATTGAAATGTTGTAGGATTAGGGAATGCAAGGTTATGCAACATGTAATATAAAACCTTTAAGGCATATAAATGAAAAGCAAGTGTATCAAATGCATCAAGCAACCTTAATTATCAAAATTCCATCCATACGAGTATCACAATCTCAATTTTCAAGAATAGAATAATAAAATTATACAACCATTAGAAGTTCTATATAAGTCATTAAATCATAAGTTTATAAGACAAGTTGAGAATGATTGATCTTCCTTCGATGTTGTAGATGTGCTAAGAGTAGTTGCAAGTGAAAATTCAGCAGAAATCCACAACAAAAGGCAAAAATTGAGAGTTCCGGCGAGATCCAGGGCGAGATATGGCAAGATATGGCGAGATCTCGAGCGAGATATCCCAACTCTCTGCTCTCGACCTCCAACTCATCTCGCCTATCTCAAAAAATGAGATATCTTGCGAGATCTCCCACCATGCTCACAACCACACATGGAAAACAACCAAAACTTTTTATTTTCACTTCCCATGTTGGCATTTGCCATGGCTGCCCCCTTTTCCCCTACCTCTTCTCCCTTAATCTTGAAATCCTCTCTCAGAGTATTCAATGCAAAACGGATCTCCACCTCGCCTCTCCTCTCCCCAAGTGCAAATCCCCCAACCTCATTCATCGTGCCTTTGTAGACGACCTCTTGATCTTCAACAAAGCTAACCAATTATGTGAAAAGCTATAACTTTAGAGGAGCAAACTCTTATCTTATGCAAGTAGAGTCATGCACATTAAATCTATTCTCCAGGCCTCCTATATCTATTGGTGTGGAATCTTTGCTCTCCCAATATCCACTATCCATGCCATAGAATCTCTCTTTTGCAGCTTCCTTCAAAAAGCTCAAGAATCCCCTAAGTCTCTCCACCCCACCAACTGGGCTTCTATCTGTAGACCCAAATCTAAAGGAAGCCTTGGCCATCTGGAGGATTAGGTCTTACAACATTGCCTGTCTCCTCAAACTCATCTAGAAAGTCTCCTCTAAAGGAACTCCATTTAGGCAATTGGGTATACTCTCACCTCCTCAAGAAAGACTCTACCTAGATTGTCCCACCCTAGAAACTCCTCTGGGACTTGGAGATCTGTCCTAGCCTTCTGCCCACTTGCCCTCTCTGCCATCTCCTAGTATTGTAGATGGATCTAAGATCTCTTTCTAGCTCGACCTTGGCATCCTCCTGATATCCTATTCAACCTTGTAGGAGCTAGAACAATCTACTCTTTTGAGATCCACAAAGACTTCCTTCTCTCCTCCATCTCTAATGGAGTATGGAATATCCCCTTCCATCTTGCCTTAGAGCTCAGATTTTGCCCCTTCTCTTCCCTTCTCAAACCCCTCCCCCTCATCTGGACACCCTCTTTTGGCTTCCATTCAAGAAAGGCTCCTTCTCCTTGGCTTCTACTTGGAACCACGCCCGTGCTCTTGCCCTAAGGTTTTCTGGGGCAATCTAATCTGGTTCAAAGGTCATATCCACCACCAAGCTTTCACTGCTGCAGAGCCCTCTCCCACTACCTTCCACCCAATCTCTTCTCATTAGCCAATCCATCCAAGCTCCCCGCCCACCACTTGCATCTTCTGACCTGACACAGAAGACTAGCCACCTCTTCTTTGCTAGCCCTGGTGTAGACGTGCTCAGTCCTTCTAGACTGAGAGCCATTGGCTCAACTCTTCCTTCTATGGTCCCTCTATTGCAAATAGGGTGGGAAAGCTTGTATTTGGCATGTGAATTAATCATATTTGACTAAGATAAACCTTTGCAAATGGACTTCCAAATCCAGATCTACTGAGCAGATTTGGAAGGCCATCTTTAAGGATGTCAGCTCTAGACTCTCTCTCCTCGCTCCCAAGCATTGTTAGAATCCCCAAGGAACAGGCATATTGCTGTTACTTGGGGCCTACACTCTTTTGTTATCCCCGAGGCACACATAGCCTTGTGGTCCCCCTCCCCCTTCTATACTTTTTGGGTTATTTATAATATATTTTTATTCACCTAGAAACAGAAAATCTTTTTTATTGACAATTTACAATTACAGCACGGTCACCTGTAGTGAATGAGTTTGTCTTCATCGACTACGTACAAGTATTAGGACGGTCAGCTGTAGGAATTGAGTTTACAAATTTTCATTTTGAAAGCAGAGCATGGTAGAAAAAAAAAACACTTGCATCTAGGACAGCAAAAGAAAATCTGAACAGAAAATGATGACTGTTGATCTAGGAAATGGATCAATTCTGAATTGTACCTAGAAGTCATTCCACTCAACCCAAGACCTGTCTTTTCCAGATGTATTTCAGATGCTATGAAATAAACCCTGGATCATTAACATATTGCAATTAAAACAATTCCAACCATTAAACCGGGAATGGAATGTCAAGTAGCATTGAAAATCCTCATCACCACAGAGAAAATGGAAAAGTCTAATGAATGAAGTGACAGCTCTATGTTGTTCATAAATTAAAAATAAAAAAGGTGAGGGCCAGAGTTGTCAAGACTCAAAACATCTAGTCAATAAGGGATCTGTAGCTTAGCAGTTGCCAAGGTGAAGCCTAGGCATCATTTAGGTGCTTAACAATCACATCATCTTCAGTGTATTTGCTTGCTGAGAAAATAAATGAGGATAAACTTAACTCCCTTTCTTTTGCAGGTATGCAAAATGAGTTGCAACTTGCAATTCGTTTGAAAAGGGCACTGTGAAACATAAAAGGGAAGTGGGGGCATTGGGGCACCAACTAGGTCACTATTGATTACCCAACCCACAAAACTCGCCAAAATGAGAACATAAGCACACAACTGGGAATCAGGCTCACTCGCCTAGAGGGCCATTAGTATGTCCACCATTGCCTAGTAATATAGTTCCGAATTAACGGCTAAACCAGTACTAACACAGAATTGGAAACAGAAACGTAAAGTTCCAGGTTTAAGTGAAAAATGAAATGGAAGGATAAGATCAAGCTACAAGTCAGATTGATTTCTCCTTTAAAGGCGCAAAACCTTGCTGAAATTTTAACGAGAGTCAACGTATAGATCATATAATATGAGCATTTCAAGTGACACAAAGAAGAGGGCAATTAAGCCAAATTAGAACTTGGCCTAACTATCCAGAATAGAAAATTATGAAACCCAACTAAAACTTGATGCATGATACTGAAATCAAATGAAATAGAGCAGTGTGTAAAGGTAACAGTTTCAGCATTCAAATCCGTAGAAACCAAACCTACCTGAAGTTGGATTGTAATGTAGCCAGCAGAATCAGGAACTGAAAACAGATTATGAAAGACAGACAGTATAGAGTGAAGTATACTGAAATCAGAACCTAAATCAGAGCTGTAACACCTTAAAAACCAGCAGTCTTAGTGAGGTAGTACTGGCTATAGCAGGAAGCAACAACGGACAAAATTGCAGTGAAATAAGTAACAGAACAATAACCAAATGAAATAACAGTAAGAACAATGGCACCTGAGGTTCCCACTACAAGTTGATGATTGGATTCACACCAATCACTCCATTCCAATAGGAAGAAACATTCTGAATCACAACAAACCAACAACAAAAGCCAAAGTTCATTGATCAAATTCATATAGATCTGATCCAACACCTTTCCTCTAGAACTAACCTAGGATTGATAGACATAAGTTTTGAACCTATGTTCCAAAGATTTATTTGGTAATGGGCCTACTCTGTGGGCCTAGAATAGGGGTACCAAATCTGAGGACGAAAATGGGCTAATTTATTAGTTTTTTTCGATGTTCCAGAGATTAAAATAGTCCAGCTCCTGGGTTAATTTAGGTCAGGACATTTAAGACTTTTCCTGGCACTAGTTAAGTAGGATTCATTCACTTTATGCAAGAACTGAAAGGGTAATGTTATGTTTATTTTGAAATTTATATTTCTAGTCCCATCAGGACCTGTAATTGGCCTAAGGCTCCCCTACTTAATACCTCATCATTGTCCATTAGACTAGAGTTGGATAATATTTGCTGTTGCAAAGCAGAATGCTGCCTTCTCCTGTGTGCAAGGTGCTTTGTCTAGTGTGAAAAATCTAGGCTGAAGCTTGGTGTTTAAAATTCAGTTTGCATGTTTCTTGGTGTTTAAGAGTCCAACTCAGTCTTCTATCTCATCCTACAGGCTGCTGAATTGAAGATCTTATCGACAGTGTGGTTAGCCTGCAAGTCCACCTGAAAATAAAAAAGTTAAAAAAAGCGCACCATTGTCAACAGCTCTTTTATGGAATACCAACACGTCCAAAAAAAAAGGGGCACATTTGCTGCCTTTGTTGTCAATTCTCACCTGTGTCTCAGTAGCTTTCTTTCTTAGTTTCTTCAGGGTGCCTTTTTATTGGTTTTACTGGTGAATCAGTAAGGGGCAGGTCTTGGCGCAATGGTTGGTGGACCACAGTTGTAGCCTGAGGTCAAGGCTTTGAAGCAGCCTCTCAGCAAAAATTGCTGGGTGTAAGGCTGTGTAGGAAAATTGCCACCTCCGAACTCTGCTTGTGCAGAAGCAGTTGGCACTGGGTTCACCCCTTTTTTTTTCAAGTGAATCAGTAAAAAGCTTGTGAAAATTTTCAGTTTCCTTCTCAGTGATGTGAGATTTCCTACATTTTCAGATTTGCTTTTCCAAAGCTGCTAGTTTTTCCCTTCATTTCTAGGTTTAGCTGAGCAAACTGTCAAGAAACCTTGATGAAATCCAGAATCACATGTAATAAGGGACCAAAGCACTAACCAGAGAAAATTAAATATAGTAGGCATAATACTAAACAGTCCTCAACTTGATGTACAGGAAAGATGAAAGTACTCAAAGGAGATGCAATCATAAATTCCACCTGATTTACCTACTGAATCCATAGCTACTGAATACCACAGTAGCAGTACTTCTCATTCCTCAGAAGTAACACACCTGAATCCACAGGCCAAAGACCTCACTATCTCTTTGCCAGATAAAACCAACACCCAAAAGATTGATTACCCAATAGCCCATAAAAACCCTCCAGTGATATCATTCGCAGCCTATACTTTATGCCTTCAGATTCTTCTTGGGAGACAAGAATGACAAATAAGAAGCTCAAATACAAAACCAATACCCCTCCTCTTCTGCCCTTAAACTCCAACATTTGTCTTCACAACACCCACTCACTCTCCAGAGGAACACAACAACTTTACTTGTTAAAACCAAAAATAGCAGAAAAGAGTCATAATAGAACTTAAATGGTTTTGTTGGGTGGAACAACACAAGTATGGTGGGAGTTCTTGGGAAGAAAAAGCAAGAAAGAAAAAGGAAAAAGAAGAGTGTATTGGTCACATGAAGGGTATATTCTTATTATATTTTGACCTGAATTCTTGTACCTGAATTGGAAGATGGACCCGCACCGACATATTTGGTGGGCAACCTGAATCACCCGTTTTGCGGAGATCTAAGGTGGAAGTGGAAGGCCATGGCCCACCATTGATCTTGGTCTGTGGAGGGGGCCGCCCCCACGGTATGATATGAACCGACTCGATGGGTGGACCCATTTACCCGATTAGAGTCTATATATATATATATGTATCTTATGTTTGCCTACCACTTATAATTGAGAGATTTGGGATTTTCAATTAGGTTTTTGGGTGAGAGTTCTCGTAACGCCATTCTTGGCGATTGGTTGTGAGATCTCCTTCTGTTCTTCTTCTACATAGTAGAAAACTCTTGTTCTTTGCCCATGGATGTAGCATACTATATCAATGTGAATCACGTCAAATCTCTGTATTTTAGTTTTTGTTTCTTTTTTGATTCTTTATTTCATGGTGTTTGTTATAACAATTTTTCATAAGAATGTAAATCTGCTCTTACCATCTGCAACTAACAGAATCACTTACAACTGGGTTTAGTAATCAATCAGCTTTGAAAACAGCGGATGTACACTTAAGTAGTGAAATTTGATGGGTGAAAATGGAATTACATATTACCTCTTGTCTAACACCATTGATGCTTATGCTGGAAGGAGGATTCCATAGATAATATAACCATCTCAAGTCACATTGTGCAGAAAGTTATAATTGCAAAACACATCTATAAAATCCAACCACTAAAGAGAACACAGAGATATGTAATAAATCAGTTGTTGAAGCTGCAGATGGGATAGCACCTAGCCCGAAATATCACCGTAAGCAAAAATACTGATTGATGGATAATGAGAGCCTTTTCTTATAAACAATGTCTAGCGTCCAACATGAGAGTTTCATGTGTATGAATGCATCGAAAGCTCTAAACAAAGAGGCAATAGGAGTAGAGTTCCCTAAGAAAGGTTACAAACCTTGTCAAGGTACTGAGCCAAGGGTTTTGGAGAACCACGCACAACCCTGATAAGAGTCATAAGAGATACCAGATGAACAGGTGAATCAGACGCAGTAGCCCAAATTTGGCTTTCTATTGCATTTAAAAACCCTGGCAAGTCAGCCATTGCTAAGCTTGGAAGAAGAACATCAACTAAAGTCTCTCGAATAGTAACAGGTACCGCTGGATCATGCATTGGTGAGTCACCAGATCCACCACTTAAAAACTCTATTTGGAAAACTATGTCCCCAATTAAATGGGATATTTCATGGCCAATGCAAGCCTTCCACGTGCCCTCCATTCCTTCTGCAAGGAGCTCTGCTGCAGTTGAACTGTATTTCTCATTTACGGCCATAGCCAACTTCATTAAAGACTGAATAACCAAATTGGCAAGGGTCGGCTTCACAAGGCTTGGATACCACATGGCCAATGCTGCAGCAACAATAATGTGAGATGCCATTGCATCTTGGCTAGCCCCCCCAACACAAGAAACCCAGTCTTGCAGTTCAAATGATTCCAGCCATGCAAGTATGCTAGACTCCTCAAGTTGTGAACAGCCCTCTGTTTCTTTAACCCATTCTGAATCCGACACGCTGCTTGTAGTTGTCACATCTCTAACTAAATTTCCATGCTCTTCTTCACCATTTGTAGAACTCGGAATTATTTCATGCTTAGTTGTTTTTGGACAACTTAATGGAAGTGGAACAGCCCTTGCAGCAGCACAGTGGAACAAGGAGCGTGCAGCCATGCGCACATGCTCACTTTCATCTTGCCAGAAACTCACCAAGAGCTGTAAAACAGATTGTATATCACATTCAGAAGTAAATCCAACAAAAGTTATTGATGGAAAGATCTTGCCCAAAAATGCAAACTATATCCTGATATCTAACTGCAAGTCTGCAACCATGAAAAACCAACTTGTGTTTGTCAAGAAATAGTAACCAATGGATACAGTACTCAACAGGACGTGCAACTGAATTAAAGGGGAAATACCTTCTAGGTGATTCATTATGGAAACTCAACAGAATGTAAGAACCACAGGGATAAAAAGAGAGAGATACCACAGACTGAATACATTTCTAAACATGGAGTATCGAAATTAACAAAAAAATACGTTCATAGTTTTACAATTTTTGTACAAGAACTGTGTCACTTCACAGGTCAACCTGCTAAAGAATGGAGTGATAAGCTCAAATGTGTAGGCCAAGTGAGGCCAATTGATGGTCATTGGATGGGTTTCAAAGATAATAGCAAAATTTTAGTCAATAATCCTACCATCAAGTGAAATTATCCCTTTACCAGGGGAAAAAAAGTGAAATTATCCAATGCATCATATTTCTTTAATGCACAAGTTAAAACCTGGAGTAGAGGCGGATTTATATCTGGTACTTTCTCAGCAAAATTGCGAGTATAGAATGCAGCCAAAGCACTGCAAAACAGATGGGAGAAAAAATCAGACAAACAGAAAGACGGAAGCCCAAAATGGCTGGAGAATCATGCACAAATTAACACAGGCAACAAGTCTACAACCTAAGACTGGTAGTTTCAGTTGCTGGAAAAGCAGAGAATTTATACTAAAGGAATATATGCCATGGACAAAAGGACAGTAACTTCCCTATTCTGCCACACAAGGCCACAGATACAGGGTTTGGCAAGAAAAGCATTCAAAAACCAGGTGAGCTTAGATAACAAAAAGTCAGTCGAGTGAGACAATCCTGGGTACCTTCACCAGGTTTTGAATCCAGAGAAAAGTCTCAAAAAATAAAGAACTAGTAGGACTTTGCATATAGCCACTACATATCATTGGAAAGTGTTGTATATGGGTGCAAATGTAGATTTGTAATATTGTGTTGTAAGAGTACCTTATTTTTGTTTTCATTCTAGAATGTTCACCATCATACTATAAACAAAAAGGTAATTGTGCTTCTCTCTTTGTTCTTCCCTACTACCACCACACACCACTACATCTAGCCGTTCTGCCACCTACAACCCCCCCCCCCTTCCTCTACAATCCTCTCAGTGGCTCCCTCTCCTCTTCTAGAGTTACTACAGAGCAGAAAGAGGAGGCATCCATCATCACTTCCCACACGGTGGCTCCCTCTCCTCTTCTAGAGTTACTACAGGGCAGAAAGAGGAGGCATCTATCATCACTACCCATAATAGCTTCTTTTTAATCCACCAAGGGATCTTTTTCCCCTCCTTTGACTAGAACAGCTGCATCATTATGGATAAAAAGACCTGGTGCATTTTTTCTTCATATTCTTCTTCATGGGATTGGTTTGTACATTGATTTTGTATTCCCTTGTGCAGGTTTCCCAGGAACAAACCTATTTGTATGTTGGTGACTCTCGGGACCAATGCCTGCATTTCTTCACAGAAGCTTTATCAAATTTCAGAGCCTAGGGCCTTACTTCTGTCTCCCTTCAAGCCATTGCTTTGCCCGTCTGCAGCCTGGTTCTTTCTTTTCTTTTCTGCTTTTCCTTTTTTCTCTCCTGGGGCCTTATGGCTCTTTCCCCATTATTTATGAATTCATACACTCACCCAAAATATGTTCAATGCCAATCCCTGCTCAACTGATTTCTGGAGACATCTACAAACTTTTGCGAGTAAAAAGCAACGCACTCTATTATGACAAGGAAATTTGAAATCTCTTCTATGTAAATGGTCACATTTGTTCTGTATTTCTAATATCTTCTATGGATTTTATGGGTAACTTACTGGAGATGCAGCAAGCACTCAACCTCTGGAACAAGTCTAGCCTTGAATCAGTCAATCAATGCCATCAAGCTTCTGGTTCATTGTGAAGACCTGCTTAAAAGCAAGGGTTAAAATTTTCATTTCATTTTGGTGTCTCAACAGACCAAAATACTTAAGTTTCAACGAAACTTAGCAGAAATGCTGTATAATTCATCAAGTTTCGATGGGTCATTACTCATTGCCGCAGGTTTTAGGCTGTAAACAATTCCAGAAGCTGTTACAGTCCCAGGTAGAAAGAAGAAGAAAGAGAGAACAATTGGAGAATAGGGCTGCTCAATAGAATCTATCATCATCATACAAGCCAACACATTTATAATATACCAAAATAGAATTACACAAGGAATATAACTCCCAACTCTTATCTAATAAAGCCTAAAGCTAAACAAGAAACTCACTTAGACTAGGACACAAATTTAAAAAACCTAAAGCAACAAGAAAACCATGATAGGGGGACTACTATCATCTATTTCATATTCATATCTCATACCTCTAACATAGGCTAAACTAAGGCTAAAAATTCATGGAAACACTATTTTAGGGTATATACACACATTTAAATGACCACACTACAAAAATAGTTGCCTAAATTGGTAATTTGGATTCACACCTTGGATTTATAACATATGGTTGACCCTAATGTCTAATTGCACATTCACACATGATTTAAATACGAAAGAACAAAAATAAGCATCTTAAAAAAGTAAAGACGTAAATTTGGCCCCGCTCTAGATGCCCCAATGGTTTTTCTTGAGAGTGGTCTTGGATCCTGAAAGCATTTTTAGGCTCCTCTATTTATGATCGGGTTGTTAAGTTGGTCTTCAATGCTACATCAACCACCTATGGTGGGAGTGTAACCTTAGGAGATGGACTTCCGAATCTAGGCCACTAGACATGATTTGGAAAGCCATCTATTTTGACGTCTCCTCCAGGCTCTAGCTTATTTCCCACCCACCCCTGTTTCAGATAGGTCTAGCTGTCTACGTTCTCCCCTCCAGCCCCACACTTACTGGCTGGTTGTTGCTCCTCAGTCCTCCCCCCTTTCGCCCCTGTGTACATTCTCTTCTTTCCCCTCTTGGGGCTTTAATGATATTTATTTATTCATTCCCCCCCCACCCCCACCCCCAACAAAAAGAAGAGAAAAAAAAAAAAAAAAAAAAAGAAGAAGACGTAACTCATTCAAAATATTGTCAAACTCTCATAATAATGAGGTACATAATTTTTGGGGAGATCATAATTTATACTCTCCTACAGTCCAGATACAAGACTTCAGTAATTAGTAAATACTAATAATAGCTATTATTTCATCAAGGACCGATCTCACTAAAAGTCCAAGTCCAATGGAGCCGATCTGCATTGTTCTCTAGGTGTAGAACATATGAATGCCATATCATAGTTTATGACAAAAAGAAACAAATATTGTTGTTGAAGTATATGTAAATTTGGTAGTTTGACTGTTCACGTTACTGTTCATGTGAACAGTGTTTTTACTATTCACGTGAACAGTAAAAACAGCTTTTACTGTTCACGTGAACAGTATTATGCTATTGTTTTTATTATATTTTCTATTTTTAATGTGGGAGTCTTGCTACATAAGTTTTGGGAGTTTTTAGAAAGTATAGTTTCTATTTTGGTGGTAGTTTCTATTTTCAGAACTTTCTATTTTAGGAGCTAGGAAGTTACTAAAGTTGTAATTTTTTGTTTCCTTTTTCTAGAGGACAATTACTTGTCTCTCAAGTTGTATTAGATTCATTAGAAGCTATAAATAAAAGGGCTCTGTGATTCTAGACTCTTAAGCAAGAATCACAGGCCTCTTCTACGGGTTCTTCATCTCTCTTCTCTTCTTCTTTTTCTCTCTTTTCTTTGTTCAAGTTCAGCTGCTGTTTTGATTATTTAATGCTTGTTTTCTAACATGGCATCAGAGCAAGTTTAATCAACTCAGGGACTGTTTTCTCTCTCTTGGCGGCCCAGTTTTTTTTCTTCTTCTTTTCTTTTCCTTTTTCTTATCTAGGGCAGCCCCAACCTTCGCTGCAGTAATTGTGCATGGCTGTCCTTCTTCTTTAACTTTTGAAGCACCAAGTATCTATGTATTAATACTACAAAAAGGCACTAAGCTTTTTGGGGATATGTCTACCTATTTGATTCAACTGAGGCTGCTACTACCTTTTTTTTGTGTGCAAATCTGGTTCAATCTCTATCTTGATGTCTTGGGTTCCTCTTGATTCTTACAAAGATATGCCCATAATTCGTATTGCAAGACCTAAGTATTGTCTTCCATTGTTTGTGCTATAAGTTTAGTTGCAAGTCGTATACTAGTACCCCTGTTTCATTGAATTTCTCTCTTCGGAAAAATTATGCTGCTACCTTTTTGCTTTACTACTTCTTCCTTTGTTTATTTCAAAATCAAGTTTAGCCTTCTTTTTATCTAATACTTCTACAAAGACCTAGAGGACTATTTTTCCTTCATATCGAGATCTGTTAGAGTTTCAAATCTGCGGTTTGCTGCTATGGTCCGAGATTTGATCTTATCTCTCTTTGCATTGTTATTACACTTCTTCCGGTGGATTGCTGCCGACTCTTTTTGAGATTCCAAGCTGGTTCAATATATTTTTTTCCTGATCTAATTTGCTCCTGCCCAAGGGTTAGCGGTGGTCCATAATTTTTTTTCCCCTTGGTGCCCCAAGACTTTGTCCTTTGAGACGATTTTCGGCTGATTGATCAGCTTTACTGGTGAATAATGCACTGCTCTGTGGCTGCTACTTTTCCTTCTTGGGTTTCTTTTGTGCTCATACTTTAAGATGCTTGTCACTGGTCATCATTAATTGTCCACGTGTAATGCTACACGTGAGGGGGAGAATGGTACCTTATTCTATATCCACTCAAGATGTGCTAATGGATATTATTTGTGAAGATCTTTGCCCTCAACTTATGGTATTCTACAACAATATCATTACCTATCTTTATCTATATTGCCCTTTTACCTACCTACTTGATTTGTAGTTACCCATACTACCTTACCTACTTGGTCTGCAATAACCCATACTGTCTTTTACCTTACCTACTTGGTCTGCAGTAACCCATACTGTCTTTTACCTTACCTACTTGGTCCGCAGTAACCCATATTGTTTTTTACCTTACCTACTTGGTCCGCGGTAACCCATACTGTTTTTTACCTTACCTACTTGGTCCGAAGTAACCCATACTGTTTTTTACCTTACCTACTTGATTCATAGTAACCCATACTATCCTTTACCTTACCTACTTGGTCACAGTAACCCATACTGTCCTTTACCTACCTACTTGGTCTGTAGTATCCCATACTACGTTACCAACTTGGTCCACAATAATCAATATTGTCTCTTACCTACCCATACTTTACCGGTTACTTGCCTTCTTGTGAAGCATTTATATGGACATTGGAGTTGCAATTTTGAAGATTTAGCGTGGATATTTCTCCCTACTACCGGCATTACGTGGATAATGTTTTTTGCCTACCTACTACTTGCGTTCTTGTGAAGCATTTATATGGACTTTGGAGTTACAATTTTGAAGATCTAGTGTGGATATTTTCCCTACTACCGGCATTATATGGATAGTGTCTTTGATCCTGCTATACTTATGGACTTTGTTCGTCTTCAACATCGTCGATTGTTCTCAATATTGGATGATTCTATTGACATGAAGAATTAAAGTTTTTTTTATTATCTCCTGGGTGAAGTTTTCTCAGTGTTTATCAACATCTGCAATTGTTACACGATTCAAGATTGGTGTTACTTTTCAAGTTTATTCTTATAGTGCAAGCTGAAGTTTTCTTTGTGTACACTCCAGCTGAGGGGAGTGTTGAGTATATGTAAATTTGGTAGTTTGACGTTCCGTTCTTTCATGTGAACAGTGTTTTTACTATTCACGTGAACAGTAAAAACAGCTTTTACTGTTCACGTGAACAGTATTATGCTATTGTTTTTATTATATTTTCTATTTTTAATGTGGGAGTCTTGCTACATAAGTTTTGGGAGTTTTTAGAAAGTATAGTTTCTATTTTGGTGGTAGTTTCTATTTTCAGAACTTTCTATTTTAGGAGCTAGGAAGTTACTAAAGTTGTAATTTTTTGTTTCCTTTTTCTAGAGGACAATTACTTGTCTCTCAAGTTGTATTAGATTCATTAGAAGCTATAAATAAAAGGGCTCTGTGATTCTAGACTCTTAAGCAAGAATCACAGGCCTCTTCTACGGGTTCTTCATCTCTCTTCTCTTCTTCTTTTTCTCTCTTTTCTTTGTTCAAGTTCAGCTGCTGTTTTGATTATTTAATGCTTGTTTTCTAACAATTGTCATCCACATTCCACAATCAACATGTAGTTTGCATCGTCAACATACTGAAGGTAACCTATCTTGGGATATGGTTTACTAAACCATGAAGAAAACCCACACGCCTTTTCCCCCCGTGTACATTCTCTAATCTCTTCTTTCCCCTTCTTGAGGCTTTAATGATATTAACTTATTCGTCCCACAAAAAAAAAAGTCGACATACTGAAGGTAACCTATCCTGGGATATGCTTTACCAAACTATGAAGAAACCCACAAATCCATTGTTATACAAGTCACACAATGCCAGTGGTAGCATATATGGCTGAGGGTTGAGTAGCATAAGATGTCATCCACAAAAGACAATCCAATACATCCTGTGTCAAAGAATAGGCAATAGGCAGAGAAGAGAACAAGCAATAAGCAAGAGAAGAAGAAGACGAAAGATTGGAGCCCTTACATGAATTGTAAGGCTCCAATAAACATCACTTTTATTTATAGGAGCCATCAGTTATCGTCCTAATAAGGAAATAATAAAAGATAGAACAAAAGATTGACTCAGATGAGGAAACTAGGACTCTTGAGTTAGCACCTGGCTCTAACTCAAGATTTCCATCTTTCCCTTTCATTCCATTTTTGCCCCTAACTACTAACATTCCCCCTTAAGCTAGAGCATATATATTAAACATTCCCAGTTTGATACAAATATAATCAACCCTAGCAGCCCCTAAAGATTTTGTGAACAAATCTGCAAATTGCTCTCCTGTACGAACATGTTACAGAGAAATTAACAGTTGATGTAGCTTCTCACGCACAAAGTGGCAATCAACGTCACTATGTTTTGTCCGTTAATGAAACATAGGATTCATAGCTATGTGGATAGCCGCCTGATTATCACACCATATCGTCATAGATGAATCATCATTGAAGCTAAGCTCTCTTAACACTTGTCTAATCCATATCAACTAACAAGTGACCCCTTCCATAACCCTATACTCAAGACTCTGTGCTTGACCTAGCCACCACAGTCTATTTCTTACTCTTTCATGATACAAGGTTGCCACCAATCAGAGCGTAGTAGCCCATGTTTAACCCAATCTGCTCAGAAAAACCCTTATACTTCTATGACCAGTATCTTTGTAAGACAAAACATGGCCAAGAGCCTTCTTTATAAACGTCAATATCCGTAAAACTACATCCCAATGAGAAGTTCAAGAAGCAAAAAAAAAAAGAGTCACCACACTAACTAAAAAGAAAATCCCAGGTCGAGTCATAGTAAGAATTCAATTTCAAGAAACGCCATTGATCTCTCTCTGGATCATCAAGAACATCTCCATCTTCCAGCATAAGATTACGTTTGGATCAATACAGTGTCTAAAGGTTTAGACCCAAGCATCATTGTTTCTATCACTAGGTCAATCACATACTTTCATTATGACAAAAGATCCCTTTCCTACACTGAGCAACTTCTATACCCAAAAAGTACTTAAGTCTTCCCAGTCTTTAGTTTAGAATTATTATTGCAAATATATCTTCAATTTATCAATCCCTAAATAATTATCTCCAGTAATAATAATGGTATGAACATAAAAAAACAAAGGGACAAACTTTCAATACTAGAGCAGCAGAAAAATACTAGATAGTCACTGTCACAACGAGTAAGCCCAAAATCAAGTACAACAGAAGTAAACTAGCCAAACCATGCCAAAGAAAAATACTAAATTGTTTCTTGCCATACAGAAACTTCTTCAAATGACACACCATACCACTCTCCCCTAAAATAACAAATCGAGGAGGTTGTTTTATACTTTTATATAACTTCCTCATAGAGATCACCATTGATATAAGGGCCAATGGAACATAGTAGCTAAAAAAGTCAAGATCCTATAAGAGAACAGGTAGAGAAGAGAAGAGCGATAGTCAAGAGATGAAGAAAAAGAAGAATTGGAACCTCTAGAGGCCTTTCATGAATTGTAAGGCTCCAATAAACATCACTTTTATTTATAGAGAGACATATGGCTACAGCCCTAAAGTCCTAACAAGGAAATACTAAAAAACAAAATAAAAGACTGACCCTAACTAGGAAATCAAGACTCTCGAGTTAGCGCCTAGTGTTAACTCAAGAATCCATCTTTCCCTTCCTTCCATTAAACATTTTTGCTGCCCCTGACTACTAACACATCACATTAAGTAAAGTCATACTCAATTATTGAGATTTCCGAATTTTCTGGGATTTCGAGTTGAAAACACCAGAATTTTCTAGATTTTGAACCTAAATACAATATCTTTTTCAATTTGAATGGCTAATTATTTCTGCCATACCAAACTACTTGAAATATACGAAATTTCAATAAACCAAATTTCATCAAGTTCTTGAACTATGTTTTGCAATTAGCAGTCTTCTTGTGAGGAGGATGACTCACAAGATCCCATATATCATTTTCTGCAAGGCCTGCATCTCCTCCACTCATGGTTCCTCGTGTCGGCGATATATCGCTGACATGGGGCAAAAAATTGACGTGTCGCTGGGGGGCAACACGACACCCCCCAGCGACACCGAATTTACCTTTTGTCGGCGATATATACCTTTTCTCGGCGATATATCGCCAACGGTCGATATTTTGACCGTTAGCAATATATCGCCGACTTCTGGAGATAAATAGGGAAAGTCGGGCGAATTTCGCCCGAATTTCCCACTCGATTTTTGTTGAATTTCTCTCTCTTCTCTCACTTCTCCAGAGCTTCTCTCTCTCATTTTTCGCACTTTTCACCATATTTTGGTCCGATCTTTGACATTTACGAGTACATCTTGCTTCCTTATTGCCAGATATCACGTTGTTTCTGTCGATCAGGAGTCGTTTCGCACAGATCTGGGAGTTTTTTCGTCAAACAGGTAACCATTCTCCTCCAAGTAATTTTTGACAAAATGCATGCTATAATGATGTTGGATGATTTTGAAATTAATACCATGAGCCGATCTACGATTTCACAGAGTCGGAATTTTTTTTCACAAAGTATTTTATTTTTTTATTTTTGTGAGTAAAAAATTATATTTTGATTATCTTGTATGATTACTTTTTAAGTGATACAGTGGTTGTATGATGATAGAAAAAACATATGTGGAACTCCGTGAGCCGATCTACAAACTCACGGAGTCGAAATATTTTTTGACCCAATAAATAATTATTTTATTTTTCAAAAAATATTAAAATATTAATAAAAATATCAATAATTATGAAAAATGGAAAAAATAGGGGAAAATGGGGGAAATTGTTTTGAAAATTATGGAATAATTATGTAAGTATTTTTCAACTGTTGGTTGTGTTGCCCATGTGGCTTCATCGCCGGTTTTGATATGGGCAGCCTATTTTTTTTGCCGAGAAAATTGTAAAAATTCATTTTGTATTTAAAAATAAGATGAAGAATTGCCAATTAATACTTAATAGATACTTATACAGTATGCACTTATGCAGTTATGCTTAGGTATATCAGTACAGGATTACATATTTATATCATACATGCAATATTCATAATTTCACATATGATTGTTTATTTGTGTATAAAAAATTATAATGATGTTGTTAATGTTATTTGAATGCAACAGTCATCATGTCTGCTAGTGGGAGTCAGAGGGGAACTGGGTCTTCCCAGGGTGGACGGGGACAGACACAGCCACAAGGACAGCTCGAGAGACCAGCAGTAGGAGGGAGGACTGACCCAGCATGGCAATACTGTGTGGCTATTGATGGAGACAAAAATAAAACAGAGTGTAATTTTTGTCACAAAAGAATATACTCAAGTGGCATCAGTAGGTTCAAGGGTCACATCACTAGGAGTTCAAAGGATGTGATTACATGCACAAAGGCCCATCCAGATGTAATCAAGGCACTCAGGGATTTACAAAAACAGAAGGGGAAGAAGAAAGATGATCGGAGGAAAGTCAACAGAGCACTAAATGATGCAGTGCGGGGACGGTCATCATACTTGGATGATTCAGATGATGATAGGGATGTTGATCCTGTTGATGTGGACAGAGATCAGGAGGAGAGGGATATGCGGCGGGCCATGGCAAAGAGCAGACGATTGCACCATCAAGAGCAGGATATGGCCAGAGCTAGAGCTACAGGAGCTGGTCCCTCTAAGGCTGCAGGGGCTAGACCTTCTGATTATGGGGGGAGGGGTGGTGTATTTGGCATGTTTGGCAGATCACAGAGTTAGCGGGCCCCTCTTACATTAGGTTCAGACCGTTTAGTGCTATGGCAACCATCTGATTATCCACGCCGTCAAGACTCGATCATGGAGCAGGATCCTGATACATTCAGGAGAAAAGGGGCCAAGCAGCCCAAGATATCTGGTGCATGGAAAGGTATGGCAAAGAAGGTAAAAAAAGCAATGTCAAAGTGGCTTTATTACAATCACATCCCAGCAAACACAGCATAGGGTCCATACTATAGGAATATGATTGATACTATTGCAGCGGCAGGCCCTAGATATGATGGTCCCAACCCTACAGAGTTGATGACCACCCTCCTTCAAGAGGAGAAGCAAGAGCTGCATGAGTATATTGGTAGTATGAAACCCTTTTGGGATACTTATGGATGCACCATCATGTCTGATGAATGGACCGGCCCGACGAGAAAGTCCATCATCAACTTCATAGTATACTGTGATTGGAGAATTGTCTTCTTGAAATCAGTGGATGCTACTAGTCATATGAAATACCACAGATATATCATGGGTAGGGATGTCAACGGTGCGGGTTGGGGCAGTTTCTGGCTGGGCCTAACGGTTTCAAGCTAAAAAACACTCAGCCCAAACACGGCCTCGTTAGCAAAATAATGGTTTCGGGCTGGTTTCGGGCCATGCAGTTTGGGTTCGGGCTAACTAACGGTTTGGGCTAATGGTCTATACTCGGGTTGACTAATGGTTTGGGCTAATAATTTATGGTATGTAAGAAAAATATTTATTTAATTTAAACAAATTTTGTACATTCAATTGGACATTCATACTTAATCCTTCTAATTGTCTCTTATAAGTAGTAGAATGACTATGTGATCTTTGAATTTATGCTCAATTTTTTAGATAGTCTATATCAATTACCTAATGGTAATATCATTATTCAAACAATTTAATATTAAACTATATAACGGGATGTAAAACGGGTTATAACGGGTGGCAGTTTGGGTTCGGGTTGGTGCGAGCTCTGCTACCCTCAGCCCAATTACGGCCCATTAAGGATTGGTTTGGGCTATAATGGGCCGGTTCGGTTCGGTTTTAACGGTTCCGGGCTGCAAATTGACACCCCTAATCATGGATCTCTTGCAGGATGTGATCGAGGAGGTTGGTAGGAAAAATGTGGTGCAAATTGTCACTGACAATGGCTCCAACTTTAAGAAGGCCGGTGAAGTGTTGATGGCTTCACCTAATTATCATCTTTGGTGGACGCCTTGTGCAGCACATTCAATTGACCTAATGCTGAAGGACATTGGAAAAATCAGCATTGTCCACAACACCGTTGAGAGGGCAAGACAGGTAACCAACTTCATCTACAATCATAACGCTGCTTTGGCAATGATGAGGAGATCATGTGGAGGTGAGTTGGTGTGACATGGTCCGACACGATTTGCGACGAATTTCGTCGCCTTGAGCAGCATGCAAGATAAGAAGTCGGGCCTCAGATCCATGTTTGCATCGCAAGAGTGGTTTGATCGGGCTGGATCCAAGTAAGATAACTATCTACTATTTCATCTTATAAATTATTATATTTATATTATGAGTTTATGATTATCTTGTATGATATCTACTTTCTATTGACTTAATCAGTTTGTGATAATTCAGCACGGCCAACGGGCGCAAGGCATAGTACACAATATCATCTGATGATTTCTGGAGATGTGTTACTATGGTGTTGCAGACCATAGATCCTATTGTAAAGGTCTTGCGTATGGTGGACTCTTCCTTGAGGGGACCCACTATGCCCCACTTGTATGCATCCCTTGAGCGTATGAAGGATGCTATAAAGGCAGCAAACCCTAGAGGACATCGGGCTTTCTTAGATATTGTCGATGCACGATGGACAGCTCATCTGATGCATCCTTTGTACAGGGCCGGTAAGTAAATATTCTGGGTTGTTGACTCGTAGTTGTAGACTTGTGGGCTTGTAGCATTGTAGGTATTGGTAGTTGGTACTAATTTTAAGCTTTTTTAATTATGCAGTCTATTTTCTAAACCCTAAATATCAATATAGTCAACATTTAGGGTTGGACACAAACCTGTTGGATGCCCTGTTACAGGTGATAACAAAGTTGGAGCCAAATGTGATGCTCCAATCATTTTGCCACAATGAGGTGAGACATTGGGAATTTCAAACGATTAGTGGGTTGTATTTATGTTTAAATAATTTAGCTAACCAATCAATACTAATGATTGTATTATTGCAGATCAAGTTGTTTAGGGATGCATTTGGGTCTTTTAGTGGAGATTTTGTTGTACGGGGCAGAGAAACCAATGATCCAGGTTAGATACTTATATAGTTAGATCCTTAGATGCATAAATGCATTATTATTATTATTATAATTTATAAATAAGTTATAAGTTATGAGAATCTAACTTAATGTTTTTGTGATAATGCAGCTGAATGGTGGTATCTCTATGGCAACAGTGCATCAAACCTTCGGAGATTGGCGATCAGGATCTTGTCTCAGACTTGCTCTGCTTCTGGATGTGAGAGGAATTGGAGTACATTCAGCATGATCCACTCCAAGAGGAGGAACCGGTTGGCAAGCCAGTGTCTAAATGATCTTGTATTTATTCACTATAATATGAGGTTGAAGCTGCAATATGTCAGGGAGTAGGCTCAGAATGATAGGCAATACATCAATCTCGATGATATATTTGATGTGGGCGAAGATGAGCAAGATCCCCACTCAGTGGATGTTGGACAGGGGTGAGCCGATATTGGACCAACCTGGAGGGAGGCCTGACCTAGACCTAGCTCGAGCTACAAGGGTTAATGTGGATGAGTTTATGGCCACTCAAGAGGGTCACGCACATGCAGAGGCAGTTGCCACTGCTGATGAGGATTGGATCATGGCACCAGGCACGGAGGAGCGTCAGGATGACGATCCAGATGACACACTCCCGCCTAGTCAGGCTGGTCGAGATGATGATGATGGTGGTGGTGGAGGCATTGGAGAGCGTCTACATGTTCCACTACCAGAGACACAGCAGCCCCAACTCAAATACATTGGGGAAAGTCATTTCGATCATGCCACCCAGGATTATGATCATGGTGGTGATTATCAGCGTGGTCATCAATATCCTGATACGAGGCCGAGCCACCATCAGAGGGGTGCTGGCCATAACGGCCAGCAACAACACAAAGGTGGTTTGATTATGTTAATCCTTGGGATGCGGCAATTGAGTCAATGGGGTTCATGAGCTTGGATGAGTCCGTAGGCTCCACAGCAGGTTATTGGCCTATGGGTAATTATGGTGTCCCTCTCCCTCCTTCACATGGACAGTATGATATGGGAATTAGTATCCCCTCTAGTTCTTCATATCATGGGAATTATGGTGTCCCTCTCCCTCCTTCACATTCAGAGTCATTCATACCAACAAGAGCATCTGATGGCATGCGGAACGTTCCTTAGCCCTATTCTCACTTCCCTCAAATTGGAGTTCTCATGGCGGCGGAAGATGACCGCTGTAGAACTGCAGTTAATGATTATCTAGACAACTTTCAATATCGTATGAGATGGGATGAGTATGTGAATTTGTGGGGGGGGCATCACTGGAGACAATCTGAATCACAGGAGTTCGATCCACCTAGGCACAGTACTTGGTACTGAGAGTTCCAGATTTTATATGGTTGGATGACTTTATGTATTTTGTACAATGAATTGTAGACTTTATATGATTTGGTTTTTATGAGTTTTTAGATTTTTAGTTTCGAGGCTTTCGTCCGCATACAATAGGACATGGGTCGATTAAGAACATTAGTTTAGGTGATGTTTTAGGTCAAAATAACACTCCCAATGTGTTTATTGGCCTCAAATTAGGCTACACGTCAAATTTCAGGTCAAAATGACCTAAAATACTCTTCGAAAAAAATCGAACCCCAACCAAAAGTCGCCCGACTTTTGGCGACATGTCACCCGAGTCACCGTGTCGCCAGGGTCCGACACGGCGACACGGGCCAACATGTCGAACCTTGCCTCCACTGTAGTTGCCTTACACTGTGACTCCTTCCTTCATAAGACACAACCTATGTAATAGGTTGAATAGTGCAAGACATGAGTACTTGTGCAGTAGGAACTATTCCCATCAACTTCCCAATTTGCAAACCAGAAAACTTCGTTTTAGAGCAGAATTTGTTTAAGATGAAATCAAATGCTGGCTTGTCTAAGGTACCTGGTGATGCAAATCCAGCCCTGAGTTGCCCTATTTTCCTTTGAAATCAACATAGGGTCGATAGATATAGGTGTTGGGCCTTTATTAATGTGGCCATTGGCCTATTCTATGGCCCCAAAGATTTAGTGCCTAGACTAAATATGAAAAAAGTTCAATTAATTGCTTTACTTAATGTAAATTCTGCCTAATTTAATTTACAAGGCTAGGATAGTCTTTTTCTATGTTTTTATTTAGTTTGAAGTATCCTAGTCTAAGTTATAATTAGTTCCTCTTTTGAGTAAGTTTCTAATATCAAGTTAGAGACCAGCTTAAGAGTCCAAATCAGATTGATTTGGGACTCTAACCTATTGTGTAGCAAATAGACCCCTCCAATTGATGGGGAGAGAAACAGACTGAATATTGAATACAAAAAGCTTGTCTTCGAGTATTTCCTCATGGGGTTCAAATAGTGAAATCAAGCCTAGACACTTGCAACTAGTTGAAGATCAGAGTTCAACCTTCATTCTCCATCCAAGTATTCCATCCTCAAGGCTCCATCCAGGCATCTAGCAGCCTACACTTTATTCCCCTTCTCATATCCCCAAGTTTCCCCTTTTTTCTCAAAAAAAAAAATCTTTGGAGTTCCTAAGACACCCAAAAATCAAGGTCAGATCTATGTCAACCTAGTCATTAGATCTGTCCCACACTTTAATTACATCATCTCCTAACCCTTGACCTCAGATCCCAGTTTGACCTCATTCTACCATCCAATTTCAAGATATAAATATTTTTTTCTTGAACATTAATAATCCCTCAAGACCCTAACATAAGAACCTTTTTATCTTCTAATTTACCCATCGCAACCCAACCAAACTTGGGGGATTATGTCTGCACATCATTATCTACATCATCCTCAAGTTTCAAGCTACTCCCATAACTTTTCATCCGTTTTCAAGGGTTATATTCCACCATTTTAAATTCTCCAAAACCAACACCTTATAATCCTTGATACTACTCCATTCCAATCAATCCAACTAGGGAACTTCAAAGGCCACTAGTTCAAACACAGTCAAGGTCATACCCCATAATCCATCCATATCCCATACTGAAATTTCAAGAAACCCTTTCTATGTTCCATATGATGAGCTGGTTCTCTTCAAAAGATCTTGGAAGGAGTGAACCTTATTAAATTGGAGCCACATAACCCAGATGTAAAGGAGCTAAAAGGGTTGTAGCAACATTGAGTGGTTCAAAGCACTTGCCACCTCTGAGGTTACGTTTGCTGCAATCACGATTCCTTCTTAAATGGCCTCTGCTAATGCAAACATTGGCAGTGCACCAGAGTCTAAAATAGCAAATTCAATCTCCTCTGAATTCAAGATCAAGATTTAAAATCCTAAGAGCATCAATTAAAACCTACCATTCTTCCAACCTATATAAGTCATGAACAAAAGCTTCCACCTCAATACTGTACCATGTGATAGCATTCAAATCTAAACAATATATACAATATGTGGACTTCACATTCATCCAATTATTACCTGGCAGCATTAGCAATTTTGTTAACCTTGTGCAATGGCTTAATAAATAATTTATCTCGATTTGAATTGAACTGGTTTTGCCTTCAAGCAAAATAGGTTAATGCATGAATGAATACCCCAACATAGTTTAAGTGAGTAGTAAACAACAATAAAAGCCTTCACTAAACGCAGACACTGGTACTGATGAATGCTAAGCCTCAAGCATGAAAATATTGAAAATATTGACTTGATAGAGAAATCCATCATTACACAAGAAGGGGGGGTACCTCCTATGAATACAGAAGCAACTTCTGAGGGTTTAACCTGTAATAATCCTATAGATAAATTGGTATGGTCCCACAGCATATCCAGAGCAGGGAAGAAATCTGATTGTGCAAGACCAGACAATCCAGAAGGAGAGGGTCGGTGAGCATGCAGGCAATAGAATAGAGCAGGAAACAAATTTGACTCGCTTTTGGGTGTTAAGGAAGCATATTTATCTGATCATGCATCTTTATCCCCAAGAAAATGCTCAACCTTGCAGAATGGTGGTAGCAAGTGGGCTTGCAGGACAGCAGGAGGAGGAAGATGAAGAAGAAAAGTAAAAGTTGTGTTGAGGCCCTTTAAAAGTGAGGGCATTTTGGTCAGCAAGTTTTTTTATAACATCGTCATAATCAGGGAATGCAGGAGTAATTGTTAAAAATGCAGCAAATATTCATTTAGCTGTCTGATACAGAGGCCTCAGAACCGGGTTTGCACTTTATATCACTCTTGAGCAACTTGACAACAAGGGGAAAACCTTGGTTCTCGACTGAAGTTTGAAAATTGAGGTATATGCACCCTAAGCTCATAGGACGAGGGAGGATGATGCAGATCCATCAGCAACACAAGCTTAGTTTCCTAGAAATAAGCCTAGTGTTAGGCATATAGGTGTTGGGCCTTTATCCCATGGGTTCTAGGTTAAGTATGAATTAGCTTTATCACTTAGTTTAACTTTTATGTCTAAGACTGAACATGATCCAATGGTTCAATTTCAGTTAGAAAATCATGTAATAAGGAGCCTTTATCCCATGGTTCTAGGTTAAGTATGAATTAGCTTTATCACTTAGTTTAACTTTCATGTCTAAGACTGAACATGATCCAATGGTTCAATTTCAGTTAGAAAATCATGTAATAAGGAGCCACAGACCTTCCACAATTAGCACAAGAGGGTATTGTTTCGTTTCCTTTCAGATTCTGGTTCCTTTTGCAACTAGGAATAGGCCTAGACCTCAAGCCAGCCTATATATAGGCTCTATCATGGTTAGTAGGACGATAAACAATTACTAATGAAACTTATTGCTTTTGCAAGTTGCATAGTGCTGCTGCCTTCTTCTCCAGCGTGGGAATGTCTTTAGTATATTCAGTAATATATAAAATGTGGGATCGGTGGGTAGTATCCAATCAAATCCTTGATGCTGTGAAGCCGTGGAGGTATTTTAAAACATTCTTCTTTATTAATTTGAAGGACAGATATCAAAACAGCTTCTCAGCAAAATTATTGGGGTAACGCTGCGTAGGAAAATGCCCCGAGGGGAAAACTTCGGCATCGAGTTCATCTTTCCCTTTTATAGTTTTCATTTAAGATCAACTCAAATTCCAAGCATTTCAACGTGAGGATACTTACTAGTTACTGCCCAACAATTGAAACAGCCTTAATCAAAGGGCAAACCCAGTGCCAAAGGCTTCCGCACAAGCAGAATCATGGGGCAATTTCCCCATATATATGATGTATCTAGCCCCCAGGCAGCCCTAAAAGAGCCTAGAAGGAACCCAAGCCCATCTGAAATAGGGCCCAAACAAAGAGGGGCCAAATCTGACCAAGAGGCAAAATGGTCATTTTCTCCCCTAGAATCGAGTCTATTTAGTAGGGTTAGTTCAAAATTAATTCCGATTTTTTATTTTGGCTTTATTTTCTACATTGAAGACTTAGTGATTAAGTGTTATTTCCTTTTATTAACAGTTTTTGAGTTGTAAATTAGGAAAGAGTTCTTTCCTAGTAAGGAGTCCTAATTTTTAGGTGCTAGTCTAGGAAGTTTGGGTTGCTTAGCAACCAAGTTTCCTCACTTAAGTCCAAGTCCTTTGTTTCAGGCTATAAATAGCCTTTCTAGTGTAAGCTATTTTCAAATTGGATTAATTGAATGAATTGAGTTTTGAAGAATAGATTGGTATAGTCATGGGATCCCTAGGAGGGTAACCTGCGGTTGGAAATTGCCTTTGTTTATGCAACTTTAATTCTTCTCCTTCTCATTCAAGCTTCAGCAATACTGTGATTCAAGCATTCTACCGAGAGCATTCTGCAATTCTTTCAATTCACAAGTATATGTAACCCCAGCCTTCTTCCCTTGCTGCCTGTATCCATCCCAACCCCTCCCCTTTAGTTTCAGACCTTAGGAACAGCCCTAAACCCATCGCAAATACCCTCTCACCCTTCCCCTTCAGTTTTCTGAAAATTCCAGCCCTTCCCTAAGCCCTAGAAGCCATCTACCATCCCCTTCTTCTTACCCCACGTTTACAGTCCTAGCCCTAATAGGAAACTCATATTCCCAGCCCCAATTGAACCCTTTTTTCTTCCCTTTGGTCGCCCTTAAGCCTAGAACACAGTCCTAATCCTAGTTTGCCCAAACCAGTCTTCTTTCTTGAGTTTTGAAATTTTCTGCACTTCATCTTCTTCCTTGAGAAGTTGCAGATTTTTTAAACTCCAGAAAATTCTAAAACCTTCAAACCTCAGTCCCTCTGTCCTCTAAACAGTCCCTAAACTACAGAACAGAGATATAACCAATTCTGAACTGCAGGATACCTTCCCTACTCCAAACCCTAACCCCAGCCAAATTCTAGTTAATCTAGGATTTGAGTTTCAAATCTGAAATTCGAAATCTTATACAATTTCGGATCTGAAATAACAAATCCAGCAGCCTTATAAACCCTAAAACCTTTAGCCAAAGCCTCCATAAACCCTAATCAGTGCTGGTTCTTATGTCCTGGTTAACAAACCCTAAACCTGGGTTTACATCATATATATATATAACCCAACAGTTTTTGCTGAGAGGCTGTTTAGATACCTTGACCTCAGGCTACAACTGTGATCCACCAACCATTGAGCCAAGGGCCGCCCCTTGGAACAGCCTTAATCAAGTAAGCACTGATCCCCATCCCCAAGATTCCAATTTTAAACTTTCCAAGCCCCAAAAAACTCTGCCTTCCAACTTTTGTTTATGAAAACCCTAACTCACAATAACCACCCACAGCCCAGATCTGACCATCTGAAACCCTAGAGTAGAACCAATTTTCCACAAGATGACCCAACTTTTAGATCTCACAATACAACCATCAATTCAATTCAATGTTTGGATCGAATAAGCCTCTCACATAGTTAAAATCTCAATCCAAGGCCCTCCCAAAAATTTGCTGAAATTTCAAATTCAGCATTCAATCTTCTTCCACGAAATTCCTACTTCCCTGTTAGTTTACCCATCATTCATTGGCCTTCTAACAGCACCTTCAAATCATAATTGTGACCTAGCCCAAACCTCAACTTTCCCGCACTCAAACTGGCTGGTTCATACAGGATCCTGGCAAATTAGCCCATAGTTGATCCGTTCAACCTAGGGCTACATCAAGGGGAAAATTTGGTTCTTGATTTTTGCCACATCATTACTCATAGGACTAAGATCCACTATTTGGAGCTTGCCACATCACTATGAAGAGGTGGTTTCAGTGGGGTCACTTCAGCACATCATAATTCATATCAGAAGATATCATATACTCATAATATTGCTGGGATGGGACATGGAAGACTACGGTATAGGGTGGGTTATGTATTGTTGACTGTACTCGGTTGGGAGTTAACATAGTATGGATTGTTCACACTTCAATAGTTCAATGTACGTCATAGTTTGTTGTGGAAACTTTAGGTCTTTACCTATTTCTTAAGTACTTATTCAATATTATCTGTCTTCACACATTATTACATAATTTACTTGACCTTAGTCATTTTGAGGGTCAAGACTGGTTTTTGAACCATTAGTATATCTAACATGGTCAAAATCTCTTCTAATCATTCAATCATCTACGAAAGAAAACAGAAAAAATGGATTATTTAGCATTGACAAGTATAAATACCAAAACAGGCCATAAGAGCACTCAGAGATAGGAACCTAACTCTACTTAACCAATTACAAAACCACAGCAGAAGCAAGTATGATTCAAGAAACCGATAGACAAGCAAGAAGGTTTTCTAAAAGCAGAAATGATACATTTACCTGCTGACAGCTGAACTGGAGCTAGAAAAGCTAATTATCCGCTGTGCAAGAGATACCATTGTCAGTGACCGCATCGCACAGAACTCTGAGGATGTTCTCCAAAGCTGGCAGTTCATATAAAGTCACACGACTTTTTTGGTAGGAGACAGTGAAATCCTAGAAATAAACAAAATTCAATAAAAAGTACCTCTAAAGCAGCAGGCAAACCAGGGAATGTTAATGTTACAGACCCTCTATCCCCTTGCAACCCAGAAGCCACAAAAAATTTCTCTGGTCTGCTGACATTCATCTCAGCAATCAACAATCTATCCAGATCCTGATCTACACCCCACAGGTGCAAAAAAGATATGCTAAAGCAGATTAAACGTCCTTCAAGTGATTTAACCCACTCATACTCGTCTCTATGATCCCTTGTAGTCTTCAGTACATCAGAATCATCACTTGATATTTCATGGTGATAAGTCGGTGTGCCAGGTCTGATACTCTCCTTATTATCACTACTCTGTTCAGATTTGAAATCTCTCTCATAAGAAGACATCAAAGATGCAAGATCAAATCTCATACAGACAATTCCAGGGAACAAGGATGAGCATTTGATGGGATGCTTATTTCTTTGAACAAGAAGTGAGAGTGCCATTTGTTTTGTAGACTTCCCCTTAAGAGCAAGATCCACAGAAGAATTTGACTCATGTATCTCCGTTACCCTCCTTTGAACAGTATTAAATGAAGTTGTCCCCTTCTCAAGATTCTTCAAATTAGACCATGACAAGCTCCCATCTTCCATTGTTGGAAAAAGCAAGGAGGATGCTGAAGTTGTTCCAACCAACATACTGTAATCATTAGAATTTACATTGGCACTTCTACAAAAATGATCAAACATTGCATGAGAAGCGTTGCCACGAATCACTCGCTCTCGAGCACCTGTCTTTACATCCCAAAGGTACAATACATCAAGTGTATCAGACACGCCAGAGTAATTCCTGCAAAGGCATGCTATGTAACCTCTTGTACCATCCCATACTACCATTGAAGGATAGCTTGGGTGGCCAGGAAACATTCTTTCTACCCGTGAAGTCTCAAGTGAAGCTAAAGCAACACAAGAATCCTCTCCAACAGAAAGAAAACAGTTTTTCCAAGGACAATCTGTCCAGGGCTGGGGCAGAATTATTTGTCGAACAGGAGCCACGTGATGGTGCATCACAGTAACAAGACTACCTGCATCAAGATCCCATATACGAATTGTGCAGTCCATGCTCCCTGACACCAAAATCCAAGTCAAGGTCCCATCATCTGGTGCTCTGACCAGATGTTGTGCAGCCAAGCATAGTATTGCACCGGTATGCCCTAAAAAATACTGTTCAGATAGATTTGGTGCCACCTCCTTATGGGAACTTCCCACAACAGAATCTTGTTCTCTAAAAGATATTGCAAATCGCACAACTTCAATTTCACCACTGTAAAAGCCATATACAATGCCATAAGGATCATCAGATTTTCCAAAAAGTACCATTGAAGATGACACAATCTGCCTCTTTCTCCCAAAGGCACGTTTACCATCCTCGTCAAGGGAACCATTTAAATTGGTGGAACTCGGAACACCATCTTGCCATGAGGTTACCTCATCTTCAGCCTCATTGGAAGCCACTAGTGCATCATGAAGAAAACCCTTTGGTTTAGAAAGACAACTTGAATGTTCACCCCAGTCACCCAGGAAACCACCCATCCCTACCATTTTGCATTTCTCCTCAAAGTTGCCATTGGCATCCGATCTCTCAGAGAATTTCCAGATTGTAACATGGGGTTTCCATAAAAATGAATCCTCTTCATTGTAGCAGATTGACTCAATGCGGAGAAGATAATTCTTTAACAGACAAAACCTCACTGATATTCTTGCATCAAGTGGACAAGAAACAGCCGGGATCTCACATAGATGATCAAACTCAAATATTTCACTTGAAACAGATAATGCATACACTATTGCAGCACCTCTACTACTCCAGACAGCAAATTTTTCTACAAATGGTTCAGATTGATCCCAAGCAGCATCTAACTCTTTATTATGATCACCAAAGAGGAACATGCCCCCTGTGAGATATGACTGAGTGGAAGGTTCATTGTCACAAAGGAGAGTATCTAGTAAAGAAATCTCACCGAGGGTATGCCCATTGTCCAGTAGCCTGAATATGCATTTGGTCTTATATATGAGCACTAGCAGCTTTCCATGGGCAGCAACTGATATTACCTGGCTCCTCTCAACGGACTCATGCACCCAATCAGATACCCCAGAATGAGCAGATGAGCTTTTGTGTAAGCCAGTTCCACTCTCCCCATCAGGATTAGACTCCGGCAATATCACAACTGACTGCACTTTCCCCATTGTATCAACCATAATCACAGATTCTTTCTCAATATCCTCGAGTGCTGGCACAATGGCTACGAACTTCAATGGCCCAATAGATAAATGTCCATGGAAGACAGTCTGGATAATATTAAGGGAATATGAATCGACAATGACAACAACACACTTGGAGGAGGACTTTCTTTGGTGGGATTCTCTATCAAACGAAGGTTCACCCTCTTCAATGCGATCCTCTGAGTGATGATGCAGTGTATGGACGGAATCAACAACGCAGCACGCAATACAAACGTATCTTGGGGATGAAGGCAATGTCCGCACAGTGGAGGGACTCCCCACCCATGGGGGCATTTTCCTTCTGCGTCTGCAGTGTCCACTGCTTCTGCTCCAGATGCACAAAACACCATCAGTACAAGCACTTATTAGTGCACCATAACCAGCTGAGGCAGAGTTTGTTATTACGTTACTTGAATTCTCTACCTCTATACTCCCGCCACCACCAGCTCCTACAGGCGAGCAAATGGCAAGATCTGATATAGGTGAAGTGTGACCACACAACATTGCCACTGGCCAAATTTCCTGTCAAAATTGAAAACCCAAAAGGGAAAAATTGAAACTATAATCTGCAAAAGCTGATAAGTAATTCCTACCTCCAAGCTGCTACAACTTCTAAATGTGTAGGAAAATCAACAAAAAGTTGGAAGGAGAGAATTATTGAAGCAAAACCCAAGATGACCAATCAAAAATGGAAGGAAAAAATAAATATATACCTGGTTAGATTGGTCACCGGAGAGGTTCCACCAAATGATTGAACCATCGTATCCACCAGTATAAAGCGTTGGAGGTTGATTCAACACCGTCGCGGCAGTAATTCTGTGAAGAGGTGGAGCGCCTGCCCAGATACAAGCAACCGATTGGCACTTCATTGCCGGAACGAATTCAGACACGCCGGCATGTAATTTCAGACTGGTCGATTAAGATGCACAACACCATCACTCATCAACATATGCAATCCAAAGAAACTGAGAAGCCAGTAAACGTTCAGGAGTTCAGAAGAGGTTTCGCCTAGTTACATTTCTTCTCATTTTCTCAACGGCCCACCTTCTATATGTTTTTTGTTAAACGTAAATAATAATATTAATAATAAATTAATAATAAGGATAATTTTCATCCTGGAGTTTGTTGGTCCATGTCAAATAGTCCCAATAAAGGCCTGCATCTGTCTAGTCCTCAATAAGATCAATTAAGGACAATTTGTAATTTTAGACCAAATTGTGCATTGTAAGATTTGCTTCATCCCGCCTCCAAAGCAACTCATACAGTTTTTTTTTTTTTCAATTCGGCAACAATTGGATAAAAACATTTGCGATCACAAAACCTCGATGCGTTCCTTAATATCATGAGAGACAGATGCAAAGTGTCCATTTATTTGGACTAAAAATGACATGGACCAACCTCAGGGGGTCCAGATGAAAATTACCCTATAGATGCTTTCCATCTAATAGTTTTTTAGGCGTCAAATGTGACATAAACTGTTGTTAGTCCTCTCATTTCAATAAATTGTGTTTTGACCGCAATGCAACTAACCGAGTTTAAGAGGTGTCGAGTTTGTTGGTGAAATAACTAAAATACCCCATCATCCACACCCCCTCTAACTATACATAAGCCACCCTTACCAGAAACCACCCACCTCAAATATAAAAAGAAGAGTTTTTCACATGTGGGTCCCTTTAATGGATTACAAACTAATGTTGGGTCCTCATACTATAATATATTACATGTGGGTCAATAGACTACTGTTAATCGCCGTTAAATATATTTTAAATTTCAAACATGGAATGACCAATGTGCCCCTCAAATTATTTAATTCATTTTGTTATTATATTTTTTTTCCTTCTTTTTTTTTTGGATATATATATCTTTTTAACCATACAAATAACGTTTAATGACCAATTATCTATTTTTAAAACCATATATTAACACAATATCTTAAATAACCTAAGATGCACTTTAGTTCTTTCACATTTGAAATATAAATCTACTTAACAATGCAAAATAAATTGCTTGGGATCCACACGGTGCAGAATGCAACGGACTCAAGCATTAGTTATAGGCCCACATAAAAGATCCTCACTTGTACAATATAAGGGTTAAATACTTTACTATTTTATTGAAAACAAAACCCTTCAATTAAGAATCTGTTTACCTTTCATGAATAAGAGGTTTTGGAGATGCCCTGCAAAGTTTAGCATTTATAGAGTTTCATTCTTAAAAAGGAATGGAGGGTTTGGCCTAGATTGAGGTCACATATGCAAAATAAAATCCAATGATGCAGAATCAAGGAGCGGGGGCTTAGTTATAAATATAATTTTTATTTTTACATTATGAGGGTTTAGTACTTTACTAATTTACAAATCAAATTCCTTCATCTCAAATCTCTCATTTTGGTTTTTGCCATAAAAGTTTAGCATTTCTAGAGTTCCATTATTCAAATCCGAAATCAAATGAAATTGGAAGAAAAAACAAGTGCTGATGAAGAAGATGAATCCATTGACGATGAATAGATGAAGAAGCTAGAAAGACGCACTAGCCATTCACAGGGATGGAGAATCATTACAAACGACACCCTTAAATTTGAAATTGAACCACAAACCCTCCCAACAACCAAATCAGAGCCCTAAATTCACAAAGGTTGAAACAAATGCTCTGCGAATCTCTAACATTAGATTAGGGTATGGGAGAATGGTTGATTATAAAGAATGGAACTCTAGAAATACTTATCTTCAAGTTAAGGCTGAAACAAAAATAGAAAGATTAAAGAGTTGGGTTAATGGAGGGATTTGATTTTGTAAATTAATAAAGTATTAAACCTTTATAATGTAAAAATAAATTTTTATATTTACATCTAAACCCCTGCTCCTTAATTATGCACCGTTGGATTTTATTTTGCATACATGGCCTAATCTAGGCCATTGGCTACTTGTAGCAATTGCTGCAAATAAAACTTTGCATTGTTGTACCCATTTTAGGGCGGGGGTTAATTTCTCTTGGAAAGCTGGTTTTTTGTAGCTCGTTAATTGCTCTTGGAACTCCAGCAAACGTTGTCATAAAGAAAGAGCCTTTTTAATAAAAATGGTCCGGTAACCCATCACATAGGGGCGGAGCTACATATGGGCTAAGAGGGCCATGCCCTCCCTCCCCCCAATTTTCTTCAAATTTTTGCTTAGTTTCATTTTCTTTTCCCACATGTGAAATATCATTATTTGCATCCCCATATTGAAAATAACTTTTATTGGTAAAGATAATGAGTATAAATATCATAGTTAATAATTATCTAACGATTACAATTAAAATCTTATTTTTACGGAAGAAACAATTAAATCTCAATTAGAAACTAATTCATAACCCTTAAATTTCTTCCTATTTATTCTCTCCTCTTCAATTTCTATTTAGTCTCTTATCTTTCCTTCCTTATGTCTTCTCTTCTCTTTCCTCACACCTAACACACGGCTAAGGAAAACTTGAAAAAGCTAAATTATGGAGTTTTTTCCTAAATTTTCCCCACAATTAGGTATTCGTTCTCTTTCTAGATTTTATTTCGTCTAATTTTTATTTGATTTTATATTGTTTCTCTTTCTCAATATTTTTTTATTCCTTTTATTTGATTTAATATTATAAATATAATATTTTCTATTTCTAAGGTAACTAACTATGGTTTGCACCTATCTAGTCTTCTACTTCTGAAATAATTTTTCTTTTTCTTTTTTGTGTAATGCTGATTTTGAAATAATTTTTTTTGTTACCGATCCTCATATTTTAATTTACCTGTATTTTGTAAGGGTAAAAATATCATTCTCAATAGTTTACTTATACTTTACAATGTACGGCCCACGTCTGGAAATGATATAAATAATTTAAATATGAAATCCATAGTGGATCCCATATGAGCCCCCACACAATGTGTGGTGAAAAAGCGTCAATGCTGTGCTCTACTAGCGAAGTGATTTGGACTCTCATTATTTGGGCCCCCAATGTTGAATCCTGGCTCTGCCTTTGCCATAACGCTGATTTTGGCCTTCTATTTGTTGCATAGTCATACCTCCTTGGCCTCCTTTAAGAGCAGCACTTAGTAGAGAGGCTTGAATTCATTGTTTCATGGATTTTAATGCTGATAAAATCCCACAGATTTGGTTAAACAGTAAAATATCTGTGTCTTGAAATATTCAGTAAGTAGGGTTGGTAAACCTTGTTGGCTGGTATGGGAGATTTCTTGAAGCCTCGATAGCTTCTTCCAGTTGCAGCTTACCCTTGTTATATGCCCTCTCAGTTAGCTCTGTTCTCAGTGTCAAAGGTGCCCTCAAAGCTCACTATATTCAATTAGAAGAAGACAGGTACGATGAAGTATAAGTGTATAACATCAACAATTTATACTTCCTTTCTTTCTTTGAGACTCATTTGTTTTAGCATGTTGTTGTATCACCAAGATCATGGCATCACTCCTAAAATCAGATGAGCTTAACAAATCCCCAATTGTCCCTAAATTTGTAGGCACATTCCATTCTACAAGTCCGGACATAACTGGGGAGTGATTATCATGTTGTCTTCCTACCATAACAAGTTGGTAATCATCCCTTGCGAGTGACTGAATTACACGAAGAGATCCAATCCCATCCATGACTCTTTCCTCAAAGTATCTGACTCGATCATTATCTGCCGTGTCCTGCCTAAACTCATCAATCATGTCATCATCAAGCTTCCTACTTTCAATTGTTTCATCGAATTCATCAAGGTCTCCAATAATTCGAATTACCAAGAGGTTAACCTTCGGATGTCCACACATTCGAGCCCCAAATGCTAATGCTTCTCTATCATCAGGGCCACCAAAAAACAATACTGCAACATGAAATGAAGACCAACTTGGTAATGCAACAACTGAAGTCCTCCAATCCCCTCGTTCAACAAGGATTGCAACAGAGCAAGGAGCATTTTCAAGAACTTTTAGGTTCATAGAGCTAGAACCCAAACAAGACTTTCCTGATATGATTCCTCTAGTAGCTATCTGATTATGGAAGGGAATAATTATAAGGGAAGTCCTCTTTTCAAGGGCAAAGTTGCAGATATCAGTATACATGGCAGCAACTGGAGTGACAGCTGTGAAGGTATTCACTATGATACTTGCTCCATTCTTATTCTCATAATGCCTAAAAAAATTGACAATGTGTCGAGAGATCTCGCCCTCTGGAGAAGCGTTCACAGATGAATCGTGAGATATGAATAGTGGTGTCGCACGACCAACAAGCTCTACCAAATGGAGAATGCTGAGTGCAATGGGATCATGTTGGGTGTGATGGGAGGCTTCAAGAACATTAATGAGGGAGGCAACACTTTCTTCTTTGTGGATGCATACCAACAGTCTAAGTTCCACCTTGGATCTGGAGTTCATAATGGTCCTTTCACTGTAAACCAGATATCTCTTTGAAGGATTGTAAGAAGCTTTTAGCAGGAATGTGATCACCATTGTTATGATCATCACAGAAGTACACACCATTATAAAGCATTCATTGTTTACTTGCTGCCCACAGAAAAGTTATTTTATGGTAACACTTCTGAATTAGAAAAGTTCTTATAAAATTTAACAGTAAGCAAAAGCATACAGAGAAAGGTAGATGAAAACAATGTAGTCTATCGAACCTGATGTCTTTTATTTGCTTTGACAAAGGCTAGTTCAAGGGCACCTCTAACGTTGAAGATAAGGCCAATTGCGAAAGCATCAGACCAGGGTAACTTGCATTTGATAGCAGCAACAAATGCTCCCAGAAATTTTCCAAAGCAAGCAATGATGATTATCATCCCAACCTTCTGAAGATTTGAAACTTGTATTGCAAAAATATTTATTGCTAAACCAACTTTGAGGAAATAGATTGGCATAAGAATCCATGAAACAATGAATTCAAGCCTCTTTACTATGGTTGCTCCTAAAGGTGGCCCAGGAGGAATAGCTATGCCAAGAATAAAAGGCCCCAATATGATAGGTAAGCGAATCCAATGACATATGAACCCAGAAACTAAGACAGCAACAAAAATGGAATAGATGGAAGTTGAGGGCTCCTCTTTTTTCCTGTTTACCATAAACAATGCCACTGGCCGGATGATATAGATAATTCCCAAACTCAAACCAATAGCAAGGAAAATTAGTCGAAACAAAGCGATAGTGGAATTGTTGAACCACAGTTGAAATGTAACAGTAAAAATACCACCTACCATTGATGAAGACAATGCCACACTACCAAACTCTGAATTTAAGATATTGAGCTCGAAGAGATAGCGAGCAATCATAGGAAATGTGAAGACTGTCTGTGACCTCATCACAAAGGGTAGTGAAGATCTCACTGATTCATCAACGGAATCATACACATAATAAAATCCGAAGAAAGGTGAAACAATGGAGACGATGCCAGCTGAAATTCCTATTGCATAAGCTTTCTTTCGAATCCTGGTTACTATCCATGGGTCCATGTAAACTCCAATCAGGAAGAAATAGAACATGGCTCCTAGTACTGCAACTACATCCAGCATTATGAAGCTTTGTAGTGGAAACAATACTCTTGCAATCGTCTTGCTATGTGCCAAAGCAGAAGGACCTAGGAGGAAACCACCCTGATCAATCAATTCTCAAAGATCAATATCAACTATATGTTGTGTACACTGTTACTTTGATAATGGTAAAGGGTCATAATTCCCCCAGTGAAAGAAGACGTATCAGGAACAATGAAACAGTATCTTATAATCATGGTTTAAAAAAAAAAAAAAAAAAAAAAAAAAAAGGAGAGAGAGAGAGGATCAAGCATTGTTTTTTTCTAGGGTTTCTTCTGATTTTATTTCTTGTCCATAATGCTACCACTCCCATCAGAATGGCAAAGACCATAAATTAGACTCTCTGATTTTGATAGAGAACATAAATCAGAAAACCAGAGAAAGACGCAGAGGATACCAAAATTTGAGCAATCATTAGTTGTTGACCTAAAGGTAATCACGGTATTTAAAATAAAAAAATTGCTTTTCTAGGGTTTTTTTTTTCTTCTGATTTTGCTTCTTATCCTCATGTTAGTTCTCCCATCAAAATAGTAACCACCCTTCAATTTGATTCTTTGATTTTGATAGAAAGTAGAAATTAGAAAACCAGAGAAAGAAGCAGAGGATACCAAAATTTGAGCAACCATAAGTGGTTGGCCTAAAGGCATGAGAAGAATATAGGTGAACTGAGTTGCTGCGGAAGCAAGAGCTATCTGCAATATGAGGAGAGGGGCAAAGTAACCCAGAGGGAAATCGCCTTGTATGATGCCGCTTGAACTAGTCCTGTTGGAGAGGCAAGCATGCATCCCAGTTATGTTCCCCAGGAAGTCTGAATAAACCCAGAACTCCTCTGGTTCCAGCATCCCCCATTCCATGATGATCTGCACAGAGAAGAAGAAAGATAGGAGACAAGGAGGAGACACCCAGCTAAGAAGAACCCAAAGAGAAACAAACCCAGAAGGAGACAAGTACAACGTAAGCCAGTTTGGACTTCACAGAGCACTGGATGGACAACCGAGAAAAGAGGAAGTTGGCAGTTGGTACGATTCAGTTTTGTTTTCAGCTTCCCTATTTGTCGGAAGCAAACGGATCCACTCTGTAAAATGTAGATGGTTTTACACTTTTACTCATGAAGTGTTTTTTTTTTTTGTTTCAATCAACAAAAAGTTAATTATTACCCAAAAAAAAAAAAATCAACAAAAAGTTTAATAAAATTGAATATGAGTTTATGAAAAAAGTAACTGATTTTCCCCTCTCAATAAATAGAAAATTTTCAAGATGGTTAGATTTTTAAATCAATTTACTCAACAAAATATTTTAATTATTTTTTACTCAAATGGATATTATTTTTAAAAATATTTGTCAAATTCCAAATTTTTTGATAACTTTTTTTATTCAATTAATATTCTATCATGAACTACCCATATTATCCTCAAGTGTTTTATTGTAAATGATGAAATTTACGAATGATAGGAAGGCTAAGAGCTACAAAACACAAGGTGTTATTGGTTCTAGAATTGCCAAGAGATTGAAAGAATTGATAAGCCTTTATCACAAGTTTTTATATAAAAAACTTGAAGGTAATTTGGATAAGTCATATAGAATATTGATTGGTCGAAAAAAATATCATAAAATTTGATATTTTGTAATTATTTTCAAAAATAAGATCCAGTAATTTTTTTTCAAAAATATTTTATTGAGTTTTTTTTTTTTTTTTAATCTGACCATCTAGGAAAAAGTTCGACAAAATAGTGATCTTTTCACATTTTGGTGTGGTTCATTTCAGGAGTAAAAACATCCAAATGAAATTAGTTTTGCAGGCAAAATATGGAACGTGAAAATTCAAAGCTAGTCGAGTGACTCTCCCATCTGGAAATTTTTTCCTAGTCTGACAAAGTTAATGTTGGCAATGAAACTTCATTTTTTCGGAAATAATTGGTGGGGTGGCCCTTAAGTCAAAAGCTATATTATATACCAGTGGATGGTAAGGAAAATATCATCATATGTGGTGTGGGGTTGGTTAATATATTACCATGTTGCATTATTCTCCGCCGTCGGGAGGTTTTTTTCCTCCGTGGTGTTTTCTATCTTTGAAGTGTTGTATTCCAATCGTCTTGGTGTAGACATTTCTTTTGATCGTTTGGGAGGCCATTTGTTAAAGGTGCATAATCTCTTGTTTCATGTGGGTTCTGTCCGAGCGTCTCTACTTGATAGGAGTGGTGGCGGTCTGTCTTGTATTTAGTTGCATTCCGTGGGTATGGAAACGATTATCCCAATGAATCAACAAGGCGTTCTTCATTGTGATCGTCGTGATTGGCTTTACCTAACATTTGTGATCTATCACAACAACGGAGGATGTCCCAATTTGCCATCCACTATATTTGTGGGGTTGGGTCTGATACTCTATTCACTCCCGGGGGGGGGTGTTATACTACTCACTGTGAGGCGAAAATAATCATCATTATCCGGTGTTGGAGGCGTGGACCCGGGTCTTATGTAAATCTGCGTTTGTTGTTTAATCTTGGGGTTTTTCCGGTGTCTTTTTGTGATAGCGTTTCTTGCTCTTGCTTTTGTGTGGCTTTTCGTGTTGCTCTTTTTTGTGGTGACTCTTCACAGCTCGTTGTTTGACGAGTGCTCAATCGGAAGGATGCGGATTATTGTGGCGATTCAAGAGTTGGTGTTTGAATGGAAATATCATCATTACTCATGCTAATGAGGCAAATATTTGCCATTGGTGCCCTTTTCTCATTTCTTTTAGCCCCTTTGGCTGCTTTCTTTTTGTTTGGGGTTTTTAAACCCTTTTGTTATCAAAAAAAAAAAATCAAATGATAACCAGGGTGGCTTTGCTTGCCAATATCGAAACTTTATGGATGCAAAAACCTGGGGACTCCAGTGTGGCCGGTCGACACCGGATTAGTGGGCGCCTTGGCCGGGGTGGGCAACAAAAAAAAAAAAAAAAAAAAAAATTATTTAATTTTGTAAAATTAAATTTATTTTTGTTATTTTTGTTAATTTTAACATTGAGGGTACTTTTTTTTTTTAAAAAAAAAACCCAATGTTTCACTGAACATTTTCATTTAGACAGATTAGTAATTAACAAAAAAAACAAAGATTACAGCAAAGGAAGAACTGGGCTTCTCAACTTTAGAAAAAAGAAATTCCAGAATTTGAGCCAGTAGATTCAACACTAGTTATGGAGAAAAGAAATATCATGCAGGAGCTGAATTTACTTCTTTGCTTTCACAGCAACTCAATTTGCAGAATTCCTTTTGATTGAGGAAGATGACAAGCTGAAATGGTAGTTTCATCACATCCAGCATTAATCCAAATTCGTCATTGCAAGACACTCCAGCAACTCAAACAAGTTCACGCCCAAACAATCACAACCGGCCTCGTTTCTTTGTTACCCTCGCTGCCACTCACCAAAATCCTCTATACTTCAACCCTGTTGACTCCTTTGCCTTCTCTCCACTACCCATTATGCATCTTCAACCAAATTCCCAGTCCTTCAACTTTCTGTTACAACACCATGATCCGCCTCTACACTCTCCTCGCTTCCCCTCTCTCTGCCCTCTACTTGTTCGTCAAAATGCGACGCCAATGTGTACCCCCTGATACTCACACATTCCCCTTTGCACTGAAGGCATGTGCACGCATCAATGAGGTTTCCCTCGGCCGGACCCTCCATTCGCAGGCCATGAAGTTCGGAGTTTGTTCAGATCTCTTTGTCCAGAACACCCTGATTCATTTGTACTCTTGTTCTGGTTCCATGATTGATGCTTACCAACTGTTCGATGGAAGTTCCCACCGGGACGTTGTTTCTTATAATGCATTGATTCATGGGTTTGTTAAGGCTGGCCAGATAAGCCGAGCACGAGAAACTTTTGATTCTATGCCAACGAGAGATGCTGTTTCCTGGGGTACCCTCCTTGCAGGATATGCCCAAATGAACCAATGCAAGGAAGCGATTGATCTCTTTGATCAGATGCTTTATTTGGGGGTGAATCCTGACAACATTGCGCTGGTTTCAGCTCTCTCTGCTTGTGCACAAATTGGGGCCCTGGAACAAGGTAAAGCAATCCATAACTTCATAAACAGAAACAGGTCTCGACTTGATAGTTTCTTGGCAACTGCTCTGGTGGACATGTATGCCAAATGTGGTTGTGTTGGGATTGCTCGAGAAATCTTTGAGTCAAGCTCAGATAAGAACTTGTTTACATGGAATGCCATGATAATTGGGCTTGCAATGCATGGGGGAGGTGAACTAGCTTTGGAGTATTTCTCCAGGATGAAGGATTCTGGCATTAGGCCTGATGGGGTCAGTTACTTGGGGGCCTTAGTGGCTTGTACCCATGCAGGTCTGGTGAATGAAGCTCGGAGGCTCTTCAATGAGATGGAAAGCATCTATAAGGTTCCGCGTGAACTCAAGCATTATGGTTGCATGAGTGACCTGTTAGGTCGAGCTGGTTTGATTGAGGAAGCTTTGCAGATGATAGAGGCGATGCCAATGAAAGGTGATTTGTTTGTGTGGGGTGGTCTACTTGGTGGTTGTAGAATCCAGGGGAATGTTGAGATTGCAGAGATTGCAGCAGAGCGGATAATGGAGTTAGACCCAGAAGACAGTGGTGTGTATTCAATCATGGCAGATATCTATGCCAATGCAAAGAGGTGGGAAGATGTTTCAAGGATGAGAAGGTTGATGCATGGTAAGAGGGCCAAGAAAAGTGTTGGCTGTAGCTTGATTCAAGTGGGTGGGATGACTCATGAATTTGTTGCTGGGGAAAGGTTTCATTCTCAGGTGGATGAAATGCAACCAACTGCAGTTGGGAGCATGACAGAATACATTTGACCCAACCATGGAGCAAGATTAGGAGCATATATGGGACTGCTCAATGGACCAGCTGGGGAGCTTAGGTATCTCCTTATATGTACATTGGATCTTAAGCATAATCAGATTTGAATACAAATACTGGGAGCATTTCTGATGGTTGATTTAATGTCATTAGAAGCTTTATCCCCATCCTACTGGAGTGAAGTTGGAAACCAATGACAATGGCTAACACTGCAACCACCTTCCAAGTTGTTTATTTGAATGAGCACCAGAAAGAGTTCACTGGCCAATCCGTATCTAGAGAGCTGCTATTTAAGGAACTGAATAGATAAATGGGTAGAAGACTTGCTACCTCCAACAGATAAGCCATGAAGGGAAGCAGGGAAACTTAGTGAAAAATGAATTGAAGAATACAAATAAAAATAGATGTAAATCTCTACTGTGACCTTCTAATTAAGTTTGTTTTAGCTAAATCTCATTTTCTTCAATTCTTACCAAGTTACCATATGTATAAGATGTGGGTTCACGCCCCAGAATGTTTATTGGTGTATCAATTGAAAGCCTATGAATTACTTCTTCATTGGAACCACATTGGTAAAGCTCCTTTGAATTGTGATTTAATTATGTGAATTGTAGGAGGTTGACTTTTGGTGACTGAAGGCCATTGAGGAGGATCCAAGCTTGGAAGACTAAATGGAAAGACTGCAAGCATATACGCCTATGCCTTATGTGTTCCTCCTCCCATGGTGATCTATGAGTATTGGTGGGTCACTAATGATGGTGGGATTTGAGTCCAGTTCAGCATATTAACCCACGTTAATGTTTAAACTTATCCAATGTAAATCAATAAGGCATGCCATGTTAGTTCAAGCATAGGAAAGAACCCATTCCTTGAATGAAAAGGAATGGTCGAAGTCAAAGTTAACTTGGGTAGAAGGAGAATTGTCGAAGCCAAAGTCAATTAGGGTTATAAGAAGAAAAGGCGATTAAAATGGGCATAGAATCATTGTTGTTCATACAACATTAAGAAGAAGAAAGTCTTGTTCCAACTAAATGGGGTTGCTACATGGATTATTGCCTTCCAATTAATTTTGTTTGAGGCCATGCTAAATACAAGGCCTAAGCTATGCATATAATCATTGTCATACAACCTCTAAAAAACCTCCCTGACACTTATAACACTACAAGTCTGGGTAGGGCAGGGCTTAACCATGTTGGATTATTGGAACCTCACCCTGAGGCTAGTCCAAATGGCACAACAATAAAACAATGCATCATTGCCCCCCACTTTTACCAAATATAACCTACAAGGTGATAGGGTCAAGTCGGGCTAAGAAGGCTAGCCCTAATCAATGACTCAACTCTTACTTAGCCCCAACCCTAATCAGAGCCAACTTAGCCCAACCATAGCCTACCCCTCAGGATTATAATTTTAAGCTCAAATCGAATTCAAACTCAAGACAGTTTTGAGCCATTAAGGCGAAACTTGAAACACCCCCCGCCCCCCCCCTGCCCCCCAAAAAAAAAAAAAAACCCTAAAATAAATTCAATAGCATTCTTCAGCATATTGGAGTTTACAATAAAAGGTTGAACAGCATTCAACCATCAAACCCTTTGGCAACCCCAAAGACCTAGAACCTTTGGCACGGAAATATGCCAAAGAAGTTTTCAGACCTACAAACATAAGAATCTCAATAACATCAAACTGAAAGGTCATAGATATAATACTATGAGAGATGCTGCAGTAGAAGCATCTAACGAATTGGACTTTCCCTAAAGGGCTAGATCCGCTACTCCACTATAATTAGAAGCTTCTTGACTCCTATGTGTGATAGCTAACTGAAGTAGATGTCAACCATTACAACCTACCGTGAGCTGCATACCCAGCACTTTAATTATACATTAGTGACAGTGGGTGTACTTAACCTCATTCTGAACTCTAAAACATTTGATCACTATGGACAAGTCTCCAAACTCTTTCTAGCAATTTTTTTTTTCTTTTTTCCTTTTCCTTTTCCTTTTCCTTTCTCTCTGCTTACTTCTGTTTTTTTTTTTTTTGATCTTAGATCGGTGTGGTCACTAGATGTGGAGATGAGGTGACCATTTGAACACCGTGATACAATACCTAGACCATAATCTCTACATACTGACAAGAGGGTATACTTCCTTGATGAACAAAAAGCATTTGACCACTAAATTTCGGGTTTGATTCTTAGTTTCTTGCAATGCATAAGTTGTGTTAGGGAAATCTGTACAATCTACATTTTTTTTTTTGAGTAATAAAGAGTTTTATTGATGACATACTTCAGACGTGACCAAGCATAGCTCTCTAATAACCACTCAAAGTAATGTGGCCACTTTGTTGGGCATGACACCCTGAGCACCTTTCGAGCTAGAAAATCTGCTACATGATTTGATTTTCTAGAAATATAACTAGGCCTAAAGCCCAACAGCTTTGTAGGCAAGAATTTAATATCCTCGACAATGGTGTTGTTCCTCAAAGGAAATGTGGGCTTCTTCACTTAACAGGGCATTAACCAAAACCTATGAATTAGATAATGGGAATATCTCTCCAATCTACATAAGACAATGGAAATAATAAGTTGGAATAACATGAGGATTGAGTAGACATACATATATATGCAGAATAATCCAATGCAATATTTTAAACTTGCATTTGAAAAGCTCACATATAGTGGACACATAGATTTTGTCCAAAATTTGCCTCCGTCACCAATCAGTAGGATGATTTTTACTCACAAAAGAGTCAATGCAGGCAGACCAGGGGTAGATCAGGAAACTACCTCTGATGATCAAGTCAATCCAGACTAAACAGTGAAGGGTTCGAATAAGAGTCTCAGACCATAAGTTTCCTAAAATGCTGCATTGATTATGTCTCCTACTTTAAAGGATGAGAATTGGCAACATAGAACAAAAAGAGATGCTTGGCATCTTTTTTGCATTGATTTGCACTGAGAAGGAGAGAGAAGTAGATAATTAATGGGAAACACACAGTATATTCACTCGAATTGCATCAACATAGACATATGCAAACCACCTTAGTTAGGTTATACATTGTCCAACCTTTGCATATTACCAATTGGAATAAAAGTTCTTTGAGATGTGTTATTCAACTAAATGGCATATAATCCTTCAAGATAAAAACCATGGGCTAGGTGATATTCGACAGTTTTTCTAACTAATTAATGTTTTTAACAAGAAATGGACGGCTGTTGTATCTGAATTTTGTTCCAAAAATATAAATTCCATGTGAAACGAGAGCTGGCTTTATGAATATATAAATTAATTCAGAATTAATATCTCCTGAATCTTCTTGGCTTTTCATGCTTATTTTATTGTTTTAATAAATAAATAATTTATTTCCAGTTTAATCGTTCCCTCCTCTCTATCTCCTAACGATTCTAGACTTCTAGTTTAAGTGGACTTCGTCAGGACTCGGGCTGTATCGTGTTGACTTCAAAGAACTCTCTAGAAATCCAAGTCTTCGCCTTTTCTTCGTCTACCCCTATACAGTGTTTCTTTGATTCCTTCTATTAATCAACCCTTGGTCGTTCTTTCGGCAAATTGCAGAGAGGCGTAGAAAAATCTTTCTTTCTCTGTTCTGGGTTTTTTGTTTGTTAGTTCTTCATCAATGGCTTCCGATCTTGAGAAGAGAGCTAAGGAGGCATTCATGGATGATAGTTTCGAGCTTGCTGTTGATCTTTATACACAGGCAATTGAAGCCGACCCCAAGAATGCAGATCTTTATGTAGACCGTGCGCAGACTAATATTAAGCTTAAGAATTTTACCGGTATTTCACTTTTTCCTTCTCCCTTTTGCTTCTTCCTCTATTTACTGCCTCGTGTGTTGAATTTAGTAAAGATTGGGTTGCGTTAGTTGCGCTGTTTGGTGAATATTTTTAGTAGTGTACTTTTCTGATGTAGATGTATCAGAAAGTTGTGATCTTGGAAAAAAAGGGGAAGCAATTCGGTGAGAATTGAGTGAAGTTATTTATTGTTCGTTAAGATCCAGACGAGTATTTATGTTTACTCATCTTTATTATTGTTGACTTTAGTCCAGCTGCCTAGATGGTGACTGGCGAGATCTTTTAAAATGCATTGTTCAAGGTTTTGTGCTGGTGAGCCTAGCAACCATACTTCAAGCTGGGTTGTAATTTATATGCTTGGCAGTTTGAAGTGATTTGTATTCCTTCTAATGAAACGTTATGAGTGTGTGGATGTGCTTCTAGCACAGTGGTGCAGCTTCCAATGTAGAGGCAGTAAGTCCAAGGAGGTCATGGGTTGGACCCTCCTCCGACACCTTCCCCCCGCCCTACCCCACCCAATGGGTCTGGGCCCTCAGTCGTTATGACTGTTTGATGATTACCACAATTTTTTTTCTTCTTAGAGTCACAAAGTTTATAGACTAAGGAAGCAAGTTGAATCTTAAGAATTTGCTAGGAGAAAGGTAGGAAGCTTTCACTACAAAGTGGTTTCGATTCTCTCTGTGTTGGTGGTTTTAATCAGAGGGCATATACATAGCACATCGGCAATCCATGCGTATTATCTAATATCTAGTAGAGTACATCTTGGTGGTTAACATGTGCTGTATTTAAGTGTTCTAATTTTAAATTTTGGGTTTTGGAAAATTCTAAATTTATATGCATTTCCTGAGCAGAGGCCGTTGCTGATGCAAACAGAGCAATCGAATTGGACCCTTCAATGGTCAAGGCATACCTACGCAAAGCGTGAGTCCCTTGTGATTTATAATAGGCATTTCCAACTTGATTTGCATTTTGTTCTGTATTCTAAGTATATTCGTTAATTAATGTTGTAAATGTCTTGTCCTATTTGTACAAGTTCTATTTTTACAAGCACAACTTTATAGATGCCTATTCTTCATAATTTATGGATAACCTGTTTCTACCCACTTGGAAGATATTTATGAGTATTTGTTATGTTGTGGTTTAAAGTGGTTTATTTTTGTATGGGAACCAAGAGGTATTCATTCTCTTTTTAGCCTGAGTAACTCAACTAACTGAAGGGAATTCTGGTTCAACTATATCGTCTTTCCAACTTGATTTGCTTCTTGTGATGTTTGGAACTTGAACTCTTCTTTCCCTGCCAAAGCAATATGAAAAGAACCATATACTGCATTATGATTCACTTTGTTCACACTTCCTAGCCCATATCAAGTTGCGTAAGATTCCCTGTTAGATGTTCTTTCTCCAGCAGCCTCCTTTCCTATCCCTTATCCCTCTCCGGATCGAGCACTGGCACTTCTGCCCCTTTCATGATGGATCCAATCCTCAGCAGCATCATCATTTGCAGTCATATTCATAGCAGAGCAAGAAGAAAATAGGCTGGAGCTGGGTGGGAGTCAACCATCAAACAATGTTGAGTGCATGTCTCTCATTGCTGAAGAAGAAGACCACATCTCTCTCTCTCTCTCTCTCTCTCCCTATGTTTCATATTTATTTTTCTTGTGAACTTTGTGATAATGAGTAGCTAGTCCTTTTCTTTGGGATGTAGATGAACCATGCTTATTTCATTAATTTGATTGTTCTATCTCTTCTAGTTGATTGTGTTTGAGTCTGGCCAAAGATGTTTTATAGCTCAGCGAACTAAGCGTGCCAAGCTTCCGCGAAGGACGATAGTCTTGCGAAGATAGGGCATATCTAGGAAGACCATCCCTAAGTTACTTTGAAGTGTAGAGTTATATCGGTTAGGGAAAAGCATTGGGGATTCGAAATCCCAAAGATCTTCACATATTCATAGTTAACGTTTTTGCATTAATTAGGAGATTTAGTTTAAATTTAGTTTTGTTGAATTCAATCTTAGTAACTTAGCCTTTTAGTTCCCCATAGTTCGACCCCGTACTTTCTGCTTGCTAGATTAGTGTAGGATTTTATTTTTGATTGGTTAGCAACACGATCAAGTTTTGGCGTCCTTTATTCCTTTCCTTTACCGCTGTAACCATAAATGTTTGTAATTGATGAATGAATCCATGAGTGCTAAAGAAATTATGCAAGGTTTAAGTATTCAATTCTTGTAGTAAAATCTAAAAAATGCTTTCCTCCCTTCCTCCCACCTCTCTGTAGCATACAAGCACTTTCAAGGCATGAATCACTAGGTATTTCTGAACCTAAATGCTCTTGATTCATTTCCCACTCCTGCATCATTTAATTCTTATAATGGAAGCATGGGCAACCATTTCGCAGAACTACTTACTGATCTCTGTCCTTTTTCGGGTTTTAAGTTTCAAATATTTTTGTCTATTTCACTTCTCAGACTGGCTTCTTTTTCAATTCATTACTTTTCTTGAGAAGTCATCAAGACCATCTGCTGTTTCAACCCCCATGTATCTAGATCAGCAAGAAATAGTTTCTCTCCTCTAAGCTTCTATTTAATTTTCTCCAAAGGAACCTGGGAAAAGAAAATAGAAGAAAGGGGTGTGGTGCTACTGCAGGCACTGGAGAAGGAGAAGGCAGAGCCGCACAGGTAGAGGAGTGGAAAGGAAAGGAGTGGCTCTTGCACCTGGAGAGAGAAGGGTGAGAGAGGACAGAGAAGCTGGTCAGAGGGAGGAGAGAGTAAACCATGTTTAAGGTTGGGAATTAGGTCTTAAATTTTGATGCTGGGATTATAATAAGAGACATGTTCATTATTTAAGGAGGAGACTTAGCTAACTTGAGCCTGTCAATGCATGAGTAGATAAAAATTCCATACCAATCTAGTATTTCTTTCCCTCTAGCATTGGTACCTGAATTGATGCTGTTTACTTTTCAGAAAGGATTTAGAACTTGGTTTTGGCCCTACTTTTGCCATTCATCAGAAGTGTTTTCTGCCGAGATCTATGTGATTTTTTTTTAAAAGCAGAAAAATAACTCAGCATCCAATAGAATTACATACTCAATTAACAAGGTTATGTTTCTACCGAATAATTGTTTTAAGAAATAATTTTTACCTAAAAGGTGTCATTAAGATGCAATGCAACTCCCTCTCTTTATGGTTTTTTTTCTTCATGGTAATCTGAGAGCAGAGCGAGAGAGTGAGATTGGGTTGAAATCTTAGGAAAGCATGTATATATAAGTTCGTTTTCTTCAATTGAGATAATTCATGAGATCTTGACCAAGACTTTGTGTGTGGTTTTTCCTTTAGTCTTGTCTCAGGACCTGTTGAAACCAAGACAAAAACCAGGTCTCACTGAGATCTTGTACCATGCTTTTCAAAATTTAGTGGGTCACAAAATCATTATGAGTTTTCATGAGAATATAAGTGAGTCTTTGTTAGCCTGAAAATTGAGTTCAAGTATCCCTTCCCATAGGTTTATTTAAACACCTTTTTCAACATGTGATCCTCTAATGCTAATTATGTATCTGTCATTTCTACAGACACAAAAAAAATGTTGTATTTACATAATCTTGTTATGCGGAGATGCTAAATATGATTCTGATAGCGGATGGCCCTCAGTATGTGTGTTTTACATATCAAAATATTGAACTTATATAGGCTTCTGTCTACAGAACTGCATGCATGAAGCTCGAAGAATATCAGACTGCCAAAGCAGCCCTTGAGGCAGGTGCTTCTTTAGATCCAGATGATCCAAGATTTAGTAGCTTGATTAAGGACTGCAATGATTGCATCGCAGGTGCGTATTTGCTTGTATTGTAAGGTCAGAATCATTTGGTTGGTAGCCATTTTCTATAGTTCAGATTAGAGCATCTTCAGATCTTTTTTAGTGCCTTACTTTTTTGTATTTTTTTAATATATTTTTTAATCTTCGTCAATGTGGTATGGATTGTGATCCAGTTGATCAGGATTTTGATTTTAAACTTCTCCACAGTTATGATCTTCAGTTCTTTGTACTGCCTTTTTCTTCTCCTGTGCAGTATGGAATTGTACATTGGTTGCAGTTATAACTTTAGGCTTCGTCACCCATATGGTGTTCAAGCACATAGTGATGTAAGGCTGTAATTTGACTAAGCAAATCATGTAGTCTCAAGCAATTGAGGGCCAGTTCTTCCAAGTTCTTATTGAAACCAACCTTTGACAATCTAAGAAAGGACTTCTAGGAGTTTTGGTTGTGCACCCTTTGAAAATAAAGAGACTCCAAAGGTATGGCTATTTTGAGGTTTTAGTAATTTGTAAATAACGTGGGGTCAGCTGATAGAGAAGAGTTGCCAATGGTGGATCTTAGAGACATGGGTGAATAGTTTAGAGATGGGGAACTAGGTCTGAAGCTGTCAGAATGGGATGAGTAATAACAAAGGGACATGATCCTCCAAGTTTGAGACAAATCTAATGGTTACATAGTTGGGTGTATTTAGAAGTTTGAAAATTCAAGGGGAAAAAAAAAGTGATACGAGAAGGGAATGGAGTGTAGGCTGCTAGATGCTTGGATGGTAGGCCTTGTATATGCTTGGATTGAGTGGAGATGAGAGTTATTGAAGGCTGTCTTTTTGGCTTCAGCAAGAAACCGGCCTTGATTTCACCTTGGACCTTACATATTTTCTATGTTGGACATAACAAATTGAACAACATTATGCAGCAGCAAACACTCACAAAGGGGGACCACAAAACTCTGAAATATTGTTAATAATCTGAACTGGTGCTTTCCTGTGGCAGGTTTTAATGATAAACTGGAGTTTTAATGTGAATAGAACTCCTAACTAAACTCTAATTGAAAATAAAACTTATCTGGCTTAAAGTAGGAAAATAGAAACTGAATTGCAGGTATTAATGAGTAGACCTGTACATGGGCTTCAAACAAATTGTGGGCTCTTCAATGATACAAACTGATTTAAATAATAACCAAAATACCCTCTGCGGGCAGAGATTACTAAAAACATGGAAAACATAAACGTGTCCTGTAGAATTTTAATGAGTAGACCTGTCATGGGCTTGAACCAAATTGTAGGCTCTTCAATGATATAAACTGATTTAAATAATACCCTCTGATGGCTTGGGCCAACCCAAATCTAACTGGGTTTCTGAACCAAGATTAACTGGGTTTAGTTTCAGACTTTGAGTCATGTGTTCTGTAGAATTTTGGGATTTATGTTTATTGAGCTGATTGGAAGGCAAGAATCCATGTAGCCGGCCCCATTTAGTTGGGACAAGGCTTCTTGTTGTTGTTTTTTTATTTTTTTTTTTTTTTGGGGGGGGGGGGGGAATAATGTTGTTGTTTACTTAGGATATTTGGTTCCTAATTCCTTCTAGTTTTGTTATTTGAATTAGTGTCATTGTCTTAGTTGGAGAGTTAATCTTATTTTAACTTTGTTTACACATGATGTAATAGTGCAATGTTAGGGATATACTGAAAATATGAACTGAGTTTGTGTTTGTGAAGAGTGGAAGCCTGAGAAGAATCAGGGAAGGGAGAAAAGAAATCACATTAGAAGAAAAAAGAAAGAAAGAAGGGTGGGAGGTTGATGAAAAGAATGCACATGCACAACAAAGCTCAACCTTTAATTCATGTTTTCCGAGTCTGTCATTCATCTCCCTCAAAGAGCCTGCAGTAGCCCTTTTAAAGAAAACAAATGCCTACATACTGTCAGTGCTTATAACTGTGTACTGCACCACTTGTGGAAATGAAAATTGAAATAAACTGTTCCTATAAATAAACTAAAATAAAACTAATTTTACTGAAATAACTGAAATAGAACATAAACCAGGGCTGGAAATGCTTGGACTTGGGTTGTGATAGTGGCTTTTGTAGTGTGTTACTAGGCGTGAACTAAGGCTAGTAGGAACAGCCCTCATCCTGCATCTAGTCAGGGTCCAGTTTTATTGACATGTAATACTGTAGACCCATGGTGTCCTATGTTCTATCTGTGAAATTTCAGCCATAGTTGGAAAATGCCAAATGGCAAAATACAAATTCGAAATCCAGTACTGTGGGATGGTGGAAGGTAACAGAAGACATGCACAGGCATGAGGCATGTCAATACATGGAACAAGGGTATTTGCTTAAATTAGGCTTCAAAGTTTGCATGAAAGTCCACACCATTCCCCAGAATCCAGCAGTCAGAATCACTGTATCACTAAAATAAAGCATTTTCTGAGAGCCTCTGTAGCAAATTTTGCATTCATTTTTTATGCCCAAGGGAAAATGTTTTAACTTCATTGTCGGCTTGGATTTTCTCCATGATTATCAATAGGAATTGCAGCTTCTTTTTTTCTTTTTTTAATTAATTAATTTTTTTATTAGAGGTTAGTTTTTTAACGTCTACGAAGAGAATTGGGAAGTGAAATAGTAATAAGGAAAATTAAAACTTAGGGTCTTCATACTCTCATTCTTTGAAATTTATGTATTAATTAGTTATGATTTATTGTTTTTATGTTCATCAGAGGAAAGTGATATCACTAAGCATTCAGCACAAAGTGCTGCACCAAACCAGCAAACGTTGGTGACTTCAGCCAAACCAAAATACAGGTACTTCTGTTTCATGTTATACATGCTAGTTTTGTAGAAAACATTCTAGCTTCTCCTAATCATTTATTCCTATTATTCCTATACATGCAAAGAGGTTGAAAAGAAATTTACGGTTTGAATAAATAAAGGCTTTGATTCCTGATGACCACACTGTAAAGTTTCTACCTTTTTGTGAAAGTGGAACCATTGGTACCTCCACGAGAAATGATATTCCCAGACCTTATTAATTTGGTCTAGTGTTATACCATCCCCAGAATGAAGGCATTTAGAATATGCAATTACGAAGGCTTCTCAGAGCCTTGTGTCATACACTCAAAATGCTGTCTTCCATTTGTAGCTAGCATACATCAGGCATACCTTTTCAATAAAATAAGACCTTTTATTCTGCTGTTTCACCTTCACTTATGTTGAAAATGCAGGCATGAATACTACCAGAAGCCAGAAGTAGTAGTTGTGACCATATTTGCTAAGGGAATACCATCGAAAAATGTAGCTGTTGAATTTGGCGAACAGATTGTGAGTTTCTTCTTGAATCTTATACTTCATTTTTGTGTAATTGATTTTCATCGGTTTACAGTTGGATCCTCATATCACTAAAAATGATGATGGGCTAAGAAAAACGTGTGGATTCTTCATTTTCAGCTAAGTGTTACCATTGACGTTCCTGGAGAAGATCCATATATTTTTCAGCCTCGCTTGTTTGGGAAGGTACTCCTCATCTTGTACTTAAATTTTTTATATCCTATTTCACTGCTCTAGTGTTACCAGTAAACCATGAGAGCGCATGACATTTCATTATTTTTGGGAAACTGTGATTGTAAACGTTTCCCATCTTCAGTTTTGAAGGACATCTCGGGGACATGTAATGTTACATTTCTAGTGGAGTACTGATTTCCCTTTGCACCACTTAATAGTTGTTTTGATTTTCAAATCCATTGTGTTTGGCTGTGGAAAATGAACAGATAATACCAGAGAAATGCAGATATGATGTTCTCTCAACCAAAGTTGAGATTCGACTAGCAAAAACTGAAGCTATCAATTGGACGTCTTTGGAATTCCGTCGAGAAAATACTATTGTACAGAAGATTAATGCACCATCAGGTGAGTGGCTGAACTTTTAAGTACATATCTTTTGTATCAGTGCTCTTGTACCTCCAAGGTTTATATGAACTTGTTAGTACTTCCACTTCATTGAAACTGAAAGTGATTGCATTTTTGCTGCCTACTCTTCTTCTGCAAGTATTATGGATTTGTGGTTCTCTTGGTCTGTCCTTAGATTGTGTTGGAATTCTGGTTTCATTCCTCAGTGGAATCTCAAACGAATATGCTTGCTTCAGTTGATTCTATGAAAATTTCCACACTATTTCTAGAGACTTACCATTATTTGATGTCTATACTTTTTTATTTATTTTTAAGTTGGTGGTACTGGAACTGCACGACCTACGTATCCATCCTCAAGGCCGAGCACAGTTGATTGGGATAAGCTCGAAGCCGAAGTCAAGAAGGAGGTGTGTAGTAACCTTGTAGCTTTGAAGTGGAAGCATTTTCATGTTCACTCGTCGATTACTTTCATGTGGACTGCTTAATCTCTTAAACTAAGATATTTTGTTAATTGGATTCTGAAACTGCTTTTGCTTGGGCTTTCAGGAAAAGGATGAAAAGCTAGATGGAGATGCTGCTTTGAATAAACTGTTCCGAGACATATATCAAGATGCTGATGAGGACACCCGGCGAGCCATGAGTAAATCTTTTGTAAGATTTGCCTTCACTTTCTGCCCCTCTGCTCTTTTTCATCCTGGCTGAAATGCAAAGTTACATCTTTCTTCTCCAACATTGGATTTAATGATTAAATTAAAGTCAGGCTCCTTAGATTACATTTTGGCAATTGTTTATTCCATTTATTGCCAGCTTTTGGAAACTATCTTCAGGCTTGCTGTTCTAGCAACTCTTCTTAATTGTAGCAACAACATGCTGGATGATCTTGCACCATTTCATTTGACCTAACCTTCTTGTTTCCTTCTTGGTGCTCAACTTCAGGTGGAGTCGAACGGGACAGTTTTGTCCACAAACTGGAAAGAAGTGGGTTCAAAGAAGGTGGAAAGCACTCCTCCAGACGGCATGGAGCTTAAGAAATTTGAGTATTAGGTGCCCATTGGCTTTGATTCTAATCAGATTTGAGTGTGGTTTTTGCTTGTTTCTTTCTATTTTTTAGTTGTCAGAGGGTGTGAGATGCTGTCCCTTGAAGAACTGGAGATAATGTGTCAATGTCTCTGTGTCAACTCATCATATCTTGGAGTCTAATTTTTTCAAATGTAATCTTTAGATGTCTGTTTTATTTTTAGTTGTGGGAAGCTCTAGATTTAATTTATGGAGGCTTAGTTTTTAGTTATTTTTGGGTCCAAAGGAAAATGCTATTTATATTTAATTATTCAAAAAACCCATTGAAGAGAATCTCCTCGACTGAAGCGCAGGAGTTACAAAGAAAGACAATGTCTCATAGGAGATCCACCGACAATAGGTGATTTTATATATTGAGAATGGGGGAATTACATGGTATAAGGTGGGGTTACCTCTCTAGTTCCGAGGGAATTTAAACTCTGACTACTTACTTGAAGGTATTAAATTGCCGTTAAAAGATGTAAAATTTCATTCCTATGAAAAATAAATTAATCATAAAATTCTGTCATCCTTTCCAGAAAATAAAAATTAAATAAATAAAAAAATCTCTACTTTCTTTCTCCCTTCTCCGTTGGTTAATTCTTATATGAGAAAGAAGAAAAAAAAAGTCTACTGTTTCTCCTCTTTCTGATGTGTGAGTTAATTCTTAACCAAACAAAGTGTACATACACGTTCTCCTCTCTCTCTCTCTAGTGTGGTGATTTGAACTTCTTACGATAAGATTATTAGAACATGAACCTCTTCTACACGTTTTTTTTCTTCCCCAGGAGATAGATGCAATCCTCACCATTCCTCTTCTCATTTCTCTTCCAAGAAGCTAGAGATAGGTGGGTTTGGGAGAGGCCAAGGTAGGGGAATTTTACAGTCAGGTCTGTGTATTATCTGTCTTTCTATGACAACCTTGCAAGGAAATATGACAACATCCTTTAGTGGGTTTCATTGTTCGAAAATATTGAGATTAAAGCGATGAATCACACACAATCGAATAGAAACAATAAAAAAAAAGACACGGATTTTACCCTGGTTCACCTCAATGTGAGGATACCTCCAGCATTAGGTTTTTCACTATATTCAATGTTCAATTACAAAAGAATATATATAAGCGCTTAGAAACCCTAAACCACAATGATTCAATTCATGGGCCAAAGCTCAAATTGTAAAAAAATTCCGAATCCCACATAAACATGGACTCTTTATAGGCTATGGGGCGGCAGCCCCCAACCTCCGTCGGCAACACAATCAAGAGCCATACTCAACAAAAAACAATCTAGAACATCCCTACCCTCCCAAAAATCAAACATTCTTTGGTGGGTCTCATGTCAGGCATTGCCTTTTAGTCAGACTTTGTTAGGAGAAAAATAGTATTGTCTCACCTTTATGCTTATCTTTCATGGATGTTATCCACATGTCCATCTACTTTGCATTCTTTTTCAGAGTAGAACCCTAAAATTCAGCACCCCACTACCCTTGTGGCTAAGGCGGATGAAGGATTGTACCAGATCTTCACGGATGGCTAATGGGATGGGCATTGCAGGAGAGGAGGTCGGGAGTTCTTATTTGGTATCTAGATGGTTCTTATCTTGTTGCAGAATCCAAAGCTTCTTAGCTTGGTTTGCATCCATTCTTGAGTTAGTGGTGATTTGGAATGGTCTTTTGTTAGGCTCAACTTCAGTGCTGCACATAATTACGAAGCACTGTGCAGCGAACGGTCAATATTGAAATCTCGACCATTCGCTACAGGTGTTGCACATTAATTAAGCTGCACTCCAGCAAAATCCTCTTTTGTTAGCTTTTTTGCTTTAGTTACTGAGACTCTTGATATCTTCTAATCTTTTGTCTTATTTAAGATTAGATATTTGAGGTCCAATTCAAATGTTCTCTTTTTGTTGCTCTAACTCTTTTGTAGATTATATAGCTCGTGGAGTTAGGATCTTTAGTCTTAATATAGGTTTTGTGGTACATCTCACCCATTTTTATTATAGATCTCCTATTTTTAACTCCAAATCAGCTAGTGTGGAGAGTCTTAACATAAGTATCCTTTGAACCAAAAAAGAAAAAGAAAAAAGAAGAAGAACAAGAAAACATAGAGATATCAAATTAGCTTTACAAAACCAATAAAAATTTTAAATAATCTAAATCTGAAAAAGACCAAAGATGACTAACTTGCATGCCATTTGTGTTCATTTAAGAGAAAAACGCACTTAGTAATATTACTCTCAAACGATTGTTGTCTCACAT